>NC_031990.1:95939709-96185768 GCF_001879085.1 Nicotiana attenuata | reverse complement strand
GTACTGGCATAGCATTGATTATGGCAAAAATTTCCTTTTTAATGAAGATCCACTTCCCAAATATTTAATTGATAAATAAATGAAAACTGGGGGGACTATCTATATTGGGAAAAAACTGAATTTAAATATTGAAGATGACGTGTCATGACACGTGGACCGGTCAAATAGTCAAAGCGTGGTAATCAGTTAGAAGGCACGAGCAACAACAGATGCGGGAGAGAAGATGCTTAAAGACACGAGCTATTATTCAAATGAAACGAGACTCGTACCTGTTCGAGTCATTTAAAGCTCGAAGATCAGAAGGATATGCGATGTTGATTTGGTTCTAATCGGAATAACCATCAAGAAAGTAATAGAATGACCTTCCCGCTAGCCGATCAAGCATTTGATCAATAAAAGGCATAGGGAAATGGTCTTTGCATGTGGCACTGTTGAGCTTCCGATAATCCATACACACCCTCCATCCGGTCACCGTTCTTGTTGGTATGAGCTCATTCTTTTCATTTTCAATCACGGTCATGCCTCCTTTTTTCGGCACACATTGCACCGGGCTCACCCAAGAACTATCGGCAATGGGGTAGCTACCCGGCATCCAACCACTTGATGATTTCTTTCTTTACCACCTCTTGCATGGACGGGTTCAACCGTCGTTGATGTTTCACACTTGGTTTCGTCTCACTCTCCAATTGGATCTTGTNAACCTCAACCTCTTGCTCGGGCTCTTCTACTTCACCCACTTGTTCGCTCTCTCCTTGTAGTACCTTCCCACTCCGAGTAGTAATTGCCATGATGTGAGAAGTTGGACCACTACCACTACCCTTTGGGTTCGCAATTATGTCACTTGGAAGTGTCCCTTTTTGCTTCGAATTTTGTTCCCTAGAGAGGTCTCTCATATGCATATCCAATTTTGAATGGATGCGGTATGAGAGCCAACAAGCTCGGTCATATTCCTCATAGAAATGTCGGACTTCTCTTGATTTTGTAATACCCGTTCAAGCATACTTTCCAACTTGGAATCACTTGAGGAACCTTGATTTGAATATTGACCCTTTGGAGGAACATAAGGGTTTGAACTCCGATTTGAGAAGTTGTTGTTGTTATTCCAATTTCCTTGATTTGAGTCACCTTGGTCATTTCGCCACTGTTGGTTGCCTTGCCCTTGGGTTAGGCCTCCATTGGTTTTGTTGTCCTTGACCTTGGTATTGTTGCCTTTGATAGCCTCCTTGAGAGTTGTTGACATAGTTTGCCTCCTCAAAGTCTTCATTTGATATGGGTTGCACATCCTCCACCACATTTACCTTCTTCATTTGGATTTCAGTGAACATCTTCGTCAACACATTGACATTGGTGGCAAGCCCTGCGATCACTTGATCTCTCTCTTGATTTTCCTTGATCATGGTGGTCAAGGAAGGAGAACCATATGCAATTCCACCTGTGGTGTCCTCTGAGTGCCAAGCTTGATTATGTTTTGCCATTTTGTCAAGTATTTGTGTGGCCCTTGCGAATGATTTGTCCATAAAAGACCCTTCACCTGCATTCCTGGCTATAGATTGGTTCATAGGATCCAAACCCATGTAGAATTTCTCCAACAAGATAGAATCCAGAAAACCATGATTGGGGGACCTCACCAAATATAACTTGAATCGATCCCATGCCTCATGTAGATGTTCCCCCGGCTGTTGCTTGAAGAAGAAAATTTTATCCCGAAGCTCAGACTTCTTGCTTTGTGGAAACCATTTAGCTAAAAATTCTCGGACAAGTTCAGGCCAAGAACGAATGGAATTTGGTGGCAAGTTTTGAAGCCACCTCCTTGCGTCTCCAGCTAGTGAGTACTTGAACACCCTCAACCTTAGGGCATCATCTAAGACGTTGTTCTGCTTATGCATAGCACATACACCCAAGAAGTTCCTAAGGTGTTGTGTTGGATCATCATCAGTGGAATTCCTGAAAAACCCCTCCGCTTTAGGCATTAGGATCAGACCATGTTCCACTTTGAAAGTTGAAGCACCAACAACCGGAAGTACAATAATATTTGTATCCTCAATGTACTCATCTATGTCCGCAAAAGGATTTTCTTCCATTTCTTCCTCATATTCGGACATGTCTTCCTATCAACACCAAGCAAAACAAGCAAAGTGTGATGGAATAGAATAAGACGTAAAGTAAAGCACACAATTTCAAAACCGTATTCCCTGGCAACGGTGCCAAATTTTGATACGCTCAAATTACACTTTAATTAAATAGTGTAAGGCGGTCGATGTCAAATGTAATAACCCAACAAGGTTGGGGTCGAATCCCACAGGGAATAGGTGTGAAAAGGTTACTCAAGTAGTGTGTTACTCGACTTAAGTCGTAATTCTATTCGGTTAATTGTAACAAGAGTATGATATGATTTTGGTTTGAAGAAATAACTAATTGTAATGTTGAGAATGTAATTAATTTGATTAAAGAAACCAAGGTTGTTTCCCCTTCAATGAAGTGTAATTCTATCAGTGTTAATCTGATATATTTCTAATGGAAGGTTCTTTTGATATGCAAATGATTTCTAAATGACTACCCAATATTTTCCAATAGTTGGGTAGTATTTCCTCTTTATGATTTTTTCAAATATAAAAGAGTTGCAATTAAGAACAATCAATATATGCCAAATAAAACCCACTTATTCCTAAGCGATTCTGTTAAACAAGGTTTAAAGCCTTGAGTCTTTGATATTTACTTCTACCAAATTCTAACCCACTTTCCCAAGCAAAGTAAGAATTTAATGGCACTTGTTAGTGTTTGCAACCACCAAAATTAAATGAAGAATGAGAAGTAAATAAATATCAACCAACCATTATACATATATTCAATGTTAAATACTCATTAACATAACACCCATTTAGGGTCCAATACCTTAGTATTTAAAGTTAGCTACACATACTAAAATATAAAGGGATGAGAATATTTAATGCCATAAAGCTTACAAAGTGCAAGATTCTTCCTTCAATAGCTTCCAAAAGAGAGGAATATTAAAGCCTTGGATTGTAGCTCAAAAACCAGACCAGATGCCCCCACAAAACCCCAATAAATCTATTTATAGTGGGTCAAAACTCAGGACAAAAATCGGACAAAATACCCTTTTAGGTTAATTATGCGACCGCATATCTGTCGCATAACAGACATGCGATCCGCACTCTCGACATGGCCATCACATCTTCAAACCCTAGTTTCCAGGCCTTCATCGCATTCACATTCTGCGGTACGCATTGTAGATATGCGATCGCATTTTACATCACATTTTCTACCTTCAGCAACTTTCATAACGAGTTTGCGGTCCATTATGCGGGCCGCAAACCTGTTATGCGACCGCAGACTGGACCGCATTTCTTGCACTGGACTTTGGCCAACAAACTATTGTGGTTTGCGATTCCCTTGCGCATTATGCGGCCCGCATGTTGGATTTGCGGTCCGCATTTCCATATTTGCGATGCATTTTGCTCTTTTCTTGTCTTTTTGTGGCTTTTTGATTTCATTTCCATGCTCTTAGGTCCTTAACCCTCATACACTGTAAAAACACTAAAATTACATAAGTATAAAAGATAATTGCATTTAAAACAAGCTAAATTCTAAGCAATTTGTATTAAATGTTCCGAAATTCTCTGGCACATCATTCGCCTCGGCAGGATTTATGTACCACACTCTCATGGGAGCGGGTCGTTCGCCTCGGCAGGTTAATAGATGCATCTATGGTTCGCGTCGTTCGACCCTCGGCAGTGCACAGTTTACTTTTATGTTGGATCGGGCCATACGCTTCGGTTATATATATATATATATATATATATATATATATATATATATATATATATATATATATATATATATATATATATATATGTGTGTGTGTGTTCTAGTTACGGAGGGAGCTTGCTAGCTGAAAACTTGAGTAAAATAAAGAAGACGGGGGATGTTACTATGTGTTTTATACATGCTTATTGCATATAATTGCCCTGTTTCATACTTATTCACTTCTTTGTTGTAATGATATTATTGGACCATTAGTAAGTGTCGAAGTCGACCTCTCGTCACTACTTCTTCGAAGTTAGGCGGGATACTTACTAAGTACACGTTGTTTTTGTACTCATGCTACACTTGCTGTGCATTTTTGTTGCACAGGCACATGTACCTCTAGTGGCCTAATGGGCATAGCAACATGGATGATACAGAGACTTAGGTGAGCTGCATCACTCGAGACGACCCGCAGCCAGCAGAGTCTCTTTCAGTGTATTATATTTACTTTCTGTCCAAGTTTGTATTCCGGACAGCTATTGTACTTTATTAGATTTCCTAGTAATTGCTCATGCACTTGTGACACTGGGTTCTGGGATGATTTCGGGATTATTCAGTAAATAAATTTTGTAAAGACATCATTATTTATTCGGTGAAGTTTATTATCATTGTTTAATGTTTAGCGGAAATGATTTTGAAAATATTAAAACGAGAATTTACTAGTTAAATGGTGTTGGCTTGCCTGAAAGTAGTATCCGGCGCCATCACGACCCTTAGTGGATTTTGGGTCGTGACATGTTTGGAGGCTGGAGGTGTACCTGTTGCCTACGTTAGGTTGACTAAAGACATGTATGATGGAGTAAAGACCCGAGTGAGGACGGTGGGTGGGGATTCAGACAATTTTTCAGTTATGATGGGGTTACATCAGGGGTCGGCACTCAGCCCTTTTTTGTTTGCTCGTGATAGACGTACTAACGTGCCACATCCAAGGGGAGGTGCCATGGTGCATGCTATTTGCACATGATATTGCATTGATTGAGGAGACGCGAGACAGTGAGAATTCTCAATTAGAGGTATGGAGGCAGACCCTGGAATCTAAAGGTTTCAAGCTGAGCAAGACTAAGACAGAATACTTAGAGGTAAGTTTAGTGGCGAGACTTAAGGAGGGGAAGGAGAGGTGAGGCTGGACTCATGGGTCATCCCTAGTAGAGGGAGTTTTAAGTACCTTGGGTCTATTATTTAGAGAGGATGGGGAGATTGATGAAGATTTCATTCATCGTATTGGGACGGGATGGATAAAATGGAGACTCGCTTCCGGTGTTCTGTGTGACAAGAAGGTGATGCTGAAACTTAAGGGTAAGTTCTACAGAGTGGTGGTCAGACCAACGATGTTGTATAGGGCTGAGTATTGGCCAGTCAAGATCGCTCATGTCCAGAAGATGAAGGTTGCAGAGATGAGGATGTTGAGATGGATGTGCGGGAACACTAGGTTAGATAGGATCAGAAATGAGGTTATTCGCGACAAGGTGGGTGTGTCCCCTATTGAGGACAAGATGCGGGAAGTGCGTCTTAGGTGGTTTGTTCATGTGAGGAGGATGAGCACAGACGCTCCGATGAGGAGGTGTGAGAGGTTGACATTGAAAGGCATACGGAGAGGTAGAGGTAGGCCAAAGAAGAGGTGGGGAGAGGTGATTAGGCAAGACATAGTGCAACTTCAGCTGACCGAGGACATGACCCTTATAGGAAGGTATGGAGGTCAAGGATTAGGGTAGTAGAGTAGGTAGTCTAGAGTGTTCATAACAGTAGTATTGGCACACAGTCTCGCTTTAAGTTGGTAGTAGGTTTCTGTTGTTTTCTTTCATTGTTGATCACCTTAATATGTTGTTATTTTTATTCTGCTTTTATATGGATTTTTGGTACTGTCCCTTCTTGTCTATATTTTTATTAATGTGGTGCTTATGCTTTCTTGAGCTGAGGGTCTATTGGAAACAACTTCCCTATCCTCACAAGGTAGGGGTAAGGTCTACATACACACTGCCCTCCCCAGACCCCACGGTGTAGAATAATACTGAGTATGTTGTTGTTGTTGTATGTCATGGCCCGCCACATCATCACGCCACGTAGGTGCTACTTGGCATATATTTTTGACGTATGGGAAGCTTACATATGAAATAGACTAGCACATGTAGGAAGGCTCTAGAGAAATACAGAGATTCCTCATGGAAGACCTTAGAACCCTATGGAATTGCTAGAAAAGTCCTTAGATACTAGCTATGTAGAATATTCTAGAGAAGGGATTTACTTGTAAATAATAAGGGCCTTGTGTAATTATTATTATTTACTCACTAGCTCCTAGGAGACTAGTATATAAAGGGAATATTCATTTGTAACTCATAAAACAAAACAATCAAGTTCTCTCTAATACAAAAGCTTCCTCTGGCAATTCTCTTGTGTTCTAATATTCCCTTAGCGATCTTTAGTGTAGTAAGACTGACTTGGCATAGCAAGATCGTGAGCAAGTTGTCAAGTGACGCACGTGCACTTAGTTTAAGTCTAAGGATGTGACAACCTGGTATCAGAGCAAAAGTTATGACTAAAATAATGTTAGAAAGAATAAAAGAGATTGCTAGAAGGAAGCTTTGTAGGGAACCATGTTCGGGATTACAAGGGCGTGGTACTTGCAAAAGGGACAAATGTGAAGGTCCCTAAGCAAAAGGCGTATGGTGGTGCACGAGACGCACGCGAGGTGGATGACTTACTTTGGAGGATGGACAAGTACTTTGAGGTAGTCAAGGAGGATGACGAAGTTGTTAAGGTATGCAACACCTCAATGTACTTGACCGAGGTTCCCCCGCTGGGGTGGTGTCGAAAGTGTGCCAACATAGAAAAAAGGGTTATGCAAGATTGAGACATGAGAGCGGTTCAAGAATGAGTTGAAGAGAAATTCTACTCGATGAATGTGGTGTACGAGGCTAATCCAAAGCTAAGGGAGTTCTGACAGACGACCACAATTCAAGAGTATGTGCGCGAGTTCACTACCTTATTGCTGCAAATCTAATTGTTGTCCGAGGAAGATTCCTTCTTCTACTTCATGGATGGGTTGCAAAATTGGGCAAAACAAGAGTTAAGAATACATCAAGTAGCCAAGTGAATGAGGCCATAGCGGTAGCCGAGTCGCTCGTTGACTTGAAGATGGAGCCTACCAAGTCTAAATTAGGCAACACTGAGAGGGGTGAGGGAGATCATGACAAGGACAAGGGAAAAGGCATAGCGGAGGTATACAAGGGCAATGGAATAGGGCCATCCCATAATGGACAGGGGTCCACGAGAATGGCAAAGGGGCCAAAAAACGATAGTGAGTATGTGCTTAAGGGAGGGTGCTACTTCTGTAAATGATCACATCGATCAAGTGAATGCCCGGACTTGGGGAAGCTTGTTGCAAAGATCGGAAACTTTTCTCAGGCACACAAGGGTGACACAGAAGGGGTCGCCTATATTGGGGGGATGCGCTTGGAATCTAAGCCAAAAGTAGGAGATTCCAAAGCCTATCTTGGCGTCATGCAAATGGAGCATGGTGGCAGCAACAAAAGATGGATGGACATAGTTGAAGAGGATGGCGAGTTACAAAGTGATGGCACACTATCGGACTTAGACGATGCACCAAACAGAGGGGTTAAGTTTTCTAGCAAGGCTGGGACCACGGATGGCAGCCAATTAGGGAGTGAAAGCATGGACCCAATGCTTGAGAAGCTGCTAGACTTGGTTGAGTCATGGGGAGATTCAAGCCAAGAGCAAGAAGAGGCATCCGATGGGCGGAGGATCGAGGCCATCATTGGTAGTCGTCCCTAGTACAAACGGCGCAAGAAGAAAGGTGACAAGTACCTTGTGACATGGGAAGGCGAACCGCTCCATAGGGCATCATAACTAATGGACAAAGATCTACGGTGACACCCGAGGTGCGCATGTTCGTGTCGATGATTTGTGCCGAGGGCGTCACAAAATTAGGTGGGGGAGAGTGTCATGGCCCGCCATATCATCATGCCACATAGGTGCTACTTGGCATATATTGTTGACATATGGGAAGCTTACATATGAAATAGACTTGCACGTGTAGGAAGGTTCTAGAGAAATATAAAGATTTCTCATGGAAGTCCTTAGAACCCTATGGAAATGCTAGGAAAGTCCTTAGAAGATTCTAGCTATGTAGAATATTCTAGAGAAGGGAATTTCTTGTAAATAATAAGGGCCTTGTGTAATAATTATTATTTACTCACTAGACCCTAGGAGACTAGTATATAAAGTGGGATATTCATTTTATAACTCATAAAGCAAAACAATCAAGTTCTCTCTAATACAAAAGCTTCCTCTGGCAATTCTCTTGTGTTGTAATAATCCCTTAGCGATCTTTAGTGTAGTAAGGATGACTTGGCATAGCAATATTGTGAGCAAGTTGTCAAGTGTCGCACGTGCGCTTAGTTTAAGTCTAAGGATGTCATGGCCCACCACATCATCATGCCACTTAGGTGCCACTTGGCATATATTTTTGCCATACGAAAAGCTTACATATGAAATAGATTTGCACGTGTGGGAAGGTTATAGAGGAAATAAGGAGATTTCTCATGGAAGACCTTAGAACCATATGATATTTCTAGGAAAGTCCATAGAAGATTCTAGCTATGTAGAAAATTCTAGAGAATGGACTTACTTGTAAATATTAAGAACTTGTGTAACAATTAATATTTGCATACTAGCCCCTAGGAGACTAGTATATAAAGAGGGCCATTCATTTGTAATTCACCAAGCAAAACAATCAAGTTCTCTCTAATACAAAAGCTTCCTTTGGCAATTCTCCTGTGTTCTAATACTTTCTTAGCGATCTTGAGTGTAGTAAGACTGACTTGGCCTATTTTCTTCATATATTACACTGATAATAGGGCATAATAACCAGACCTAAACCCCTCAAAAATCCTCCCAATTACACACAAACCCTAATTGAATTTCTCTCCTTTTCAAGTTCTAGTTGGAGGAAAAACCTAGAGTTTGAAGAACCAAGATAGGAGCTGAGTTATTCAACAAATAAGGTTAGTTTACTGCTCTTTTTTATCCATTTTTTCTGCTGTAAATATATGGTAAGTCATTCTATAGTTGTTAAGAACTCATGGGACGGTGATCGGAAGCCGTGAGTTCTAGTTATTCAACTTGTAGTGAACTATTTTCTGGGCTGTTTTGTGTTGCTGTTGGATTGCGTGTTTTGCTACTGTTTTAGGGAGTTTCGCAGGAGAAAGTGTGTGGAGAAACACCACATAAATGCAGGGTGGTGGGCTGGTCGTTCGTCGTAATATTTTCGTGCTGTTTGACACTACTATGGTGGTCGTTTTGTGTATGAAGAGATTGGGGTGTGTTGGGCTGTTTTGTAGTATTTTGTGGTGTATATAAGGTTGGAAAATAATGTATATATGTTGTTATTGTTGTGTCTTTTGTTTTTTGTGTTATCTTGAATTTGGAGGAAGTAAAGATCATTGGGGAGATGCTACCCGTTTTAATATAAAATAAGCCTATCGTTCGTTATGCGATAATTGTACCTTTCGTAACTTAATAATAGTATTATTATCGTTGTTGTAGATTACGGTGCGAAAAGACGAGTTCAACGTGGTTATTGGAAAGATTGTGATAAAGTATGTTAAGGCTAAACCTTTCCTTCATTTTGGCATGACCTCATAACTACATGTGTTTGATAACGAGAAATAAAGAGAAGTTCGTATTCCTGAATTTATTCACATTATCCTAGTCTTAGAAGTTACAGTATTCTCCCATTTTGGGACTTTCTATTCAGTTAAGTATTATCTGCTTTCAGTCAAGAGGGTATAGGGTCTATATATATATACAGTATTACAGTATTTTCACCACCACCGAGCTATAATCGGTGGGCAAGCCCCTATTGGGCAACCTCTAATTAGATGGTACGTTATATCGAGCATACTGTGGCTGAACGCCTATGAGCGAGCCCAGATTGGCCGAGATACCGAGCCTAGTATGGCTGAGCGCCTATGAGCGAGCTTACTACGGCCGAGCAGTTACACGTTCCGAGCCTTATAGGGCCGGACAACTATTTTACTTACTATATTGAAAGAGTTGAGTCAGTATCAGCAGGTAAGTATATTTCCAGATCATCTTTGACCCCCAGTTACTTTCAGTTATTATATTATCAGTTTAGTTTCAGCTTTCAGTTATTCTATTGCCTTACATACTCGGTATATTATTTCGTACTGACGCCCATTCTTGGGGACGCTGCATTTCATGCATGCAGGTTCAGATAGACAGCCTGGTAGACCTCCTCCGTAGGTGCTTTCCGTGATCAGCTTGATCGATAAGCTCCACATCCTTCGGAGTTGCCGGATCTAGGGTTTTGAGTACATATTGTGTATATGTGTATATATATTATGGGTAGGTTAGGGCCCTATTCCGACCACAGTACATCCATCAGTAGAGGCTTGTAGACATATCCTGTCAGTTAGTGCAGTATGTTGGGTTTGTAGGCCTTGTATATATATTTTTGTTGGTTTGTCAGTTGTACTAGTTATGAAGGCCTTGTCGACCCAGCTTTATATTGATATTCAGTCAGAGCTAGTTTCCGTTCAGTTTTATATTTTGTTTCACAAATCATCTTACAATGTGGCACTATGGAAAATGTATGACATTGTATGTTCAGAGTCCCTTAGTCGTAAGTTGGTACGCTAGGTTAAGTGAGGCATTAGGTGCCGGTCTCGCCCCCAAGTTCGGGGAGTGACAAAGATGTCATCATCCTCATCAACCAACGAGAAGAGTTGAGGAGAGGGAGCAACAGACAAGATAGAGGTGGAACCACAAGCCGCATCAACCATGACGGGGGCAGGCACAGTAGGCCCAACAGCCACGATGGGGGAAGAAACTAAAGGGGAAGCACTCCCCCTCCGAAAAGAGGGCACATGCGCCCAACTCCTTCAAGAAAACCCTCTGACTGGTAAAGGAAGAGACATAGAAGTTACAGAGCCAGCCTACATACAACAAAAAGGTGCAACGACCATGGCCAGGAAAGAGAAGTTACCTGCTAAAGGGAGAGCCGGTCTGAACTTCTTGAAGAAGCTTGGCCAGTCACGAATCCCTATGGCATGAGGGAAAATCTGTTCGACCCAGTCGGCAGTGTGCACGACTAGATGAGGAGGTTCGTTGTTGGCTGCAAGCAAGGAAAAATCATTTAACTAGCTCAAAATAAGCAAAGATGTGCGAAAGGCAAAAAGAGAAAAACTGGCATTTACGTGTGTAGTTCCAAGACTAAGGGAAGCCATCGACGTTAGCCACGACGTTCTCAGTCCTGACATAAAAGAAATCAAGCCAGAATTGATGACTGCCTTATCGTCCATCTTCACCACCAAAAACTGACATCCACAGTGGCGAAGGTTCAATATCATCCCCCTATAGAAGCCAAGGGCGAATAGGTGCACCAAAAACCACATCGTCACTTCAACCCCGGTGAGCTTGGAAAATTTGGTTAACATCTTGATGACTTTGTAGATGTAAGGGGCGAGTTGAGCGGGACAAACGCCGTAGTGGCGTAAAAACTCTTCCACCAGCGGGGAAAGAGGAAATGAGTAACCAATAAGGAATGGGTAAGCGTATAGAGCGCAGTACCCGGAGCTGTGAACATGTACTTCATCCTCTTCAGCGGGAAATAGTTCAATGTGGTTGGGGAGGCCGAACTTGGCTTTAAAGTCTGCCAAATGTTTGGATGCCCTCATTGATAGGAAATGCCAGGCATCGCGTCCGATTTTGGTGGAGATTAGACCTGGCTTCAGGGTTGCAGGGAAGTATCTCCTCCACCAACGGAAAATCCACATCCTCAACAATGGCATCGACATTCTTCCCCTAAGTAGGAAACACAATCGCCAAGGGAGCGGCGCGACTCCCTTCACCAGCATTAGATGATAAATTTGACATGT
This sequence comes from Nicotiana attenuata, assembly GCF_001879085.1. Classification (NCBI taxonomy): domain Eukaryota; kingdom Viridiplantae; phylum Streptophyta; class Magnoliopsida; order Solanales; family Solanaceae; genus Nicotiana; species Nicotiana attenuata. Next base: position 96,174,027 of record NC_031990.1, on the reverse strand, counting down.
TTATAAGAAAGTAAAGAAAAAAACTGGGAAGAGAGCAAAGATACATAGGATAGGGGTTCAGAGAGAGAGTTTGAAATCTCGAAAGTTTAGGAGAGTAAAAATTTCAAATTCGGGTTTGGTTATCCTTATTTATAGAGATTGAGGCACCAAATCGGAAACGGTTTATCATAATGGCCACCAAACCCGGAACGGCTCATCATGATTAGAACCAGAATCGAAACGGCAGATCCCATCAAAGGTCACACACAAATTGACGTAATGCGTCAGGAACATGCATCATCATGACGCATGACATCACCTCCTCTCTTGGACCAGATGGCTCTAACAAATCATCCGAGAAATTTAAGGTATTTGAAATACGTGGCCCATAAAGAGCCACGTCGCGTACTTGCTATAGCGACTATGACGCATGGTATCTGTTCAACAAGCTCGACCATGAAAGACATTATCCGCTCATGGAACTCGCCCACGAGGACGTCCTCAATAAGTAGAGAGACTAACTCTATGGGTAAAAAATGTCTTAGTTATGATTAAACCATATTAGCATTAAGAGGGCCTTCAAAGAGCAGCCACGTGTCACCAATATGACATCGACAAAAGTCATGCTCAAGGTCGACGTGGTCTCATAAGAGTTGAAGGGCGAAGTCGAGGAGTCAACATAGATGAAGGTCGAGGACTAGGGGTGCTTATCGGGCGGATCGGGCGGATAATTACGTTTAACGGTCCGGCTTATCGATTATCGGATTATAAATGTACTAATCTGCTAACCATCCAATAAGACAACGGGCGGATTGGTATCAGATTATCAATTATCGGGCGATTTATTGGCTAAACTAAATAGAAATTTTTTTATCATAGCATCTTGCTGCTCTAGCTTCACAACTTGATCACATGCTGTTCTAATGTATATTCGAGGCACTTTCTCTGCACATGACAATAAATCCCACAGTATATTATATACATGTTGGATATGAGACTATCTCAATCACCGCACCCAAATGAAGCAGCAACCTTAATTATCAAGCAAAATAACAGGAATGGAACAGAGAAGAAAGGACTGTGATCACTTCCCATTGGCCATTTTTTTATCATAGCATCTTGTTGCACTTTCTCTGTTCTAATGTATATGTTGTTCTCATATCCAACATGTACATAGTATACTGTGGGATCTATTACTCTGGAACAAATTTTTGAATATTCAATGAAGATAAAAGTATAAATATAAAAAATTTTAACGGGTTAATGGTTTATCCGATAAGAAGATTGAGTAATCCGCCCCCAAACCATTAAGCCGTTAATTATAAAATCTCAATCCATTCACCATCCATTATCCCGATAACCCGATACCAATAAGCCATCGGTTCGGTTAACGGTTACGGTTCAGTTTTGAACAGCCCTATCGAGGACGAGCACTCGTCTTAAACAGAGTAATAACGACTAGTTTTAGGATAAGATTCTAAAGAGAATATTCTAGTGGATATTTTCTGTGGTTGTACTATTAGGATTGTTGGCACATGTTCCCTTAAGAAGAGAAAGAGACTTAGTTATAGGACACATTGAATACTCATTTATAAGAGAACACATTGACATTCTCTGAAAAATTTTGCTTTATCACACACATACAAAATATACTTTTTTTCTTGAGATTCTTGTCTAACTTTTCCCCCACGATTCAAGAAGAATTCGAGCATTCAAAAGCTCATCAATCATTCATCATTGTCAGAAAGAATACGAAAGAATCTCATCATTTTCGGGTGACTCACATGCTTTGATTTTTTTAAATGTTATTCATTACTATTTATTGTTATTTATTGCAATCCCCTTCATTTTTGGATCATTGAACATAACACTAGTGTCACCATTTATTGCTACATTGATTATACTCGTACTATCTTTCCCAAAAAACGATTAGTACATCTTTTGGATATTAATATTGGCGAAGATTAATTATCTAATAGTTTAAACTTAAATCTAAATTTTGGATCGAACAAATACAATACAATATAATATAATACAATACGATATTATATTATGAAAAGACATGTAACAATCATCCAAACAAACTGTAAAAAAATCATATGCAAATTTAAACTAAAATTTAGTAATTTAACTTTCGTACTATGAAAAGATTCTGTAACGAAGGAAGTATATCTTTTTTCCCTTAAAAGAGAAGCGAGGATACACGGTTTGAAGAAGTCACACAAGTGGTAGAAGAAACAGTCACGTGTCCAGCAACCGAAGTTTCCTTTCCTTATTGATTGATTCCATTCGCTTTCCTCAATGGGCCATGCCATTACATTTGCGTGTGCGTTTTGCTCAACGAACCAATACCCAAAATTCTGAGCGTGGACGTACCCACATAACATACACGTGTCCACCTACTCTACGACTTTTTACATTTAACCGCCGGTTACCCACCGCCGGTCAGCGCTTCTTATATATCCAAGTTCAACCCCACTTGTGCCAAGTTTGGTATTTGCCGTTTCCCCACACACACGAAAAAAAACATCCACAAACTCCTCGAATTCACACTTTCATTTGGTCAAAATTTTCTCTTTGTGTTTCGAGAAGAAGCCCTAATTCAGTTGTTTTTCTGTGTTATGATCACAAAAGTTGTGGACTTTTAAAGATGGGAGCTGAAGCTGAGGTTATTGTACCAGTACAACAGACTATCACCACGGTCTTAGATGTCCCCTGCTGTTCTGATGTGGTGCGTTTTTCTCTTTTAACATTCTTCTTTACTTTCCCCTTTTGATTTTTAATTGTGTTTTTTACGTTTTTTGGGATACCCATCTTGTGATCTTTGAAGAATTAGCGAAAAGAGCATGTTTTTCAGTGTGAAGTCCCGTGCTTTAGATTTAATTGAAGATTTGATATTTAAAGAATAATATTCAACACCCTAGACTTTGAATTATTACCTCATAAATGCTTATAGAATGTTACGGAACTATAAAGGGAAGCAATAAAAGGAAAACATGTTTGGCTCGTTTCAACTTATTTAAGCTTAATTGTTGAGTTTCAGTAGATTTTAGGAAGGAGTTAGATGTGAAGTGTTGAACACCTGACCTATTGAGGTCTTGGCTTTAAGTGTTAAGTCATTTATGACTAACTTAGGAGCTTTCATACTATCATAAGAGTCATTACATGAGAACAAGTCCCGGATATGTCGGCAAAGGTTGTGTCTTAGGTCATAGGTTCGAGCCCTATGGCATGCGAACTTAGCTTGGTATTTAAGTGGAGAAGGGAAGAGGGGCAAACCCATATCCCTGAAATTTGAAGGTGGCAGTTGGTCATAAGGTTTGGCCCAGATGGATTTCTCGGTCATAATCTAAAAAAAGGTCTAACGTATGTCTGCAGGAGAACACTAGAAAAAGGCGGAAATTTTTGTGCATAGTGGTTATTGTTATGTTCAGGTTATTTATTGAAGCTAGAATGATTGCCCAAGTTTTTCTGTAGGTATTATGACATGCTATTGATAAGTATAGTTAATATTATATCTAAGGTGCCTCTAAGAAGTAAGAAAAGCTTCCAGTGGAATTTGGAGGATGGCAACTACACAAAGCATAGAATGTTTCTTGGTGTTCAAAGAGGAAATTTATGCTTTGAAATGTTTCTTGTGAAGCTCCTTGTATTCTAATTAGGCAAAGCAGTTGCTTGGCTCTTTTATAAGGGGACCTACTGGGCCTTTCTTCTACAATAGGGAAATCTGTGCTGAAACGCTGCCGTGAAGCTCCTTTAAGTGTTAATTTTGTGTGCTTAATTAGGCATAGCCATAGTATTAGCCTTATGTAAAGGTCACTTATTGAGCCTCTTCCCCATAACAGGGAAAGATGCACTTCAATGCAGATCGTAAGGTATCTAAGTGTTGATGAACATATTAATTAGGCAAGAAGTAGCTTGACTCTTCGATAAAGTGGAGCTACCTTCTCTCTGCTACAGTAAAATGTGCTCAGATATAGTTTGTAAAGCTCATTTGCATGGATATCAGTTTTTCTCTTTGTTTCTTTGAAATTGTTCTCGTTCTCTTAGTTCGATCAGTGGCTTTTTAAGGTTGCATTTTCACAACATTGTGATGATAGAAGTCCACTCAAAACATTAAATCTTGGGCTTTCAATTTATCTACTAGAAAAAGATTGCCTTGGTATTCTCAAGCATGGACATGTTTCTTCTCATTTTTTATCAGCATTCTCTAGGCATTCACAACTTTTTTCCTCATTTCTGACATCTTTCTTCTTGAAATGTTTTCGGTGGAGGGAGGGGAAAAGTGTAGGATATTTACAACAATGATTGTCATAGCATTTAAATATGTTGTGGTTTGATTTTTCTGGAACAGTTGGGGCCACAAAACCAAATTTATTTAGAATACTGTGTATATTACAATTGGGGACAGGAGTACAGAGTTACTGATACATGTCTCTTTGGAACCAAAAGGTAATGTAAGTTTTTCTTTTGGGGGTGGGTGGGGTGTGGAGGGGGGACAGATGACCTGCAGGGTAGGGAAGATGGATTAGGTCTGTTCTCCTATGGTGTTCATCTTTCTGTTCCAGATTTACCTTTGCATATGAACCATGCCATGTCATTTTGAGCTCTTCTCAAGGTTAATATACTTTGAAACATATCAGAGACATTGCAAGATTGAAGTATTTTAGGACCAAGCTCGATTTTCATAATGACAAGAATCCACACTAGTGTTAGCCTAGAGGTCCATGTTCTGGTTAATTGTGTTGCTATACTGTTCAGCCACATTCCTCTTGGACGAACAGTCAAGTTGCCCACATCATGTGCAGAGTGAAGCCTGTTATGACCAGTTAATATTTTATTCTTTTTGAGTGGAAGAGAGGAATCCCTCCACTTGTGGAGCTTCCTTTAAAGTTAAGTGTATTCAGCTGATGTACCTTTTCTCAATGCTCAACAATATTTGTGCTAAATATGTACATTATAATTAGTGCTCGGTATTAAACCTTCTTTTGTCGTTTGTGAGATGATGTGTCTCTATCAATTCTTTCTTTCAGGATTTTAAATCCCCAGATACTACAACTTTGCAGTTTGTTCCTAGCATTCGTTCAGGTAGTTTTGCAGATATTGGCCCACGGAGGTTCATGGAAGATGAGCATATAAGGATAGATGATCTTTCCGAACATCTAGGCTCCCTAGTCAGGTTTCCTCAGCCTTGTGCCTTCTATGGGGTAATTTTCACTTCTGGAACATTATACATTGGTCATTGCGGAGCTTGTCTAACTGATTCTTGTTCACTATCTTGTAGGTATTTGATGGTCATGGAGGACCTGAGGCAGCAGCTTATGTGAGAAAACATGTTCTCCGATTCCTTTTTGAGGACGCCAATTTCCCTCAGACATCAGAAGTTGATGAGGCATTTTTAAAAGAGGTGGAAAACTCTCTAAGAGAAGGGTTTCTTCTTGCTGACCTTGCTTTGGCTGATGAGTGTAATGTGTGTAGTTCCTCTGGAACTACTGCATTGACAGCTCTGGTATTGGGAAGGTAAATTTTTAATATTATGTATTCGCACGTAAATGCTTCTCCTTTTGTACAAAAATGGTCATGTTCATGATTGCCTCTGGGTCTCACTTGTAGCCCTATTATGTTCTCAATCTTATTTCTTGTCACTCTAGCCGCATCATACGGTGTTCAGTTCTTTAAGCGGGTAATATAAGTTATTCATTCCTTAGTCGAGGATGCTGTTTGATGGATGAGAGTCAACCTGTCTTTATTTTTGAGTTTCGCAGAATTGCTTTGCCATGTATCGAACCATAGATGACTCTAGAACTTGTGAAATTGCAGGGCTAGGGAGGACCATAGGATTTGATTCTGTTCTATGAAATTTTTGGAACCTGCATTTTTTTACTGTATTCTTGTTAACTAAACTGCTACTCTGTCCTCTTCTAGGCTTCTAATGGTGGCAAATGTGGGAGACTGCCGAGCAGTTCTTTGCCATAAGGGAGAGGCGATTAATATGTCTCAAGACCATAGACCGAATTATGCATCGGAGAGAAGGCGTGTCGAAGAGTTGGGCGGATTTATTGATGATGGTTATCTCAATGGTGTCCTATCGGTGACTAGAGCCTTAGGGGACTGGGACATGAAGCTGCCTCGTGGCTCTGCCTCTCCTCTGATAGCGGAGCCTGAATTCCGACAGATTATCTTGAGCGAGGATGATGAATTCCTTATAATTGGTTGTGATGGCATCTGGGATGTTATGTCAAGTCAACAAGCGGTTAATCTTGTACGTCGTGGTCTGAGACGGCATGATGATCCTGAACAGTGTGCCAAGGATCTTGTCATGGAGGCCCTGCGGCTCAATACTTTCGACAATCTTACTGTGGTAATTGTTTGCTTTACTTCTGTTGATCATTCTGAACCATCACAGTCACGACAGAGGCGATTAAGATGCTGCAGCTTCTCTGCAGAAGCCTTGTGCAGCTTACAGAGTTGGTTGGACAACAGTGGAAGCCGTTGAGTTTAGATGATTCTGCAAGGATAAAAGCCAACCTTTGTGGATGTTTTTTCTTTCTTCCATCTGTTTTTGGGTGGGTTTTCTGTACATATAATTGGTTGGCAAAGAGAATGGGCTCAGTTTGGTGCTCTTTGTTGTATGGAACATGTATCTCATTTTATTAGCTGTATATAACAACTGATTTTCAATTTGTATATTCACCATTGAAGCATTTAAGTTGTGCTCCGTTCAACATACACATTGTCATAAGTTAACTTTCTCTTATTCTTTTGACGAGACCTTAGTTTTTCTTCTTAGTTCTTACTTGTCTTCCCCTTGTACTCCTCAATATCGTGGGTGCGCACACAAATACTATTGCAGCACAGTTAAAAGTGACAAGAAAAGGAATACTGATCGGTTTATTAAAGAAAAGAGAATTAAAGTTCTGCTGTCAAACGGTCAAAGCTACCAGTCGTATGAAGCTACATGAAACAAGAACAACATGCTACTGTACCACCAGATAGTCTTCCTTCTCCCTTATTAGCAACTTAAATATATGTTAAATTTAACGATGGCTATAGATATAATTAGGTGGCTGCAGAGCTCACGCCAAAATTTCCATCTGCAGCTAGCTATGGCAGGAATTTTGATACAGTGGTATGATTTTATTTGTTTCGGGATAGTAGGCATCGCCATGTTTGGCGCCCTTTACGTGCTCTGCTGCTGCAAAATTAAGCATCAGCGTTACCAAATACTTAATGGTGATCATATTGACGACAACAACATTATTGGTCGTCATGAGATCCTTTTGCCCCTGCAGGGCTGCAATCAGTCGTCGTCGTCGCCATCAGCAGTGGAGTTTGGGAGTTTGTCAAGTAGTTGTTGGCGTGGGATTCACCCTGTATGGCTCTTGGCTACACGTTTTGGATCTTTAGTTGTTCTCTGCATATTTTTAACCTGGGATGTCCTTCTTTACAACTACTCCATCTTTGTCTATTACACCGAGTAAGTTCTTTACGTGTGTATATCTATGAACCGTATTTGTGTTTTTAACCTGAAATTTAATGATTTTCCAAAAATTTGAATGTAGGTGGACTTTTACGTTGCTAATCGTCTATTTTGCAGTAAGTAAAATATCGACAATTAAGCAATGGTTATTTCCATCACCAGTTATATATTGGTCTGAGACCACTTAACTAATTGATGAGCTGCATTGTCTTTTTAAATCTGTCGCCCTCTGCAACTAATTATTTAAATGTAGATTGGAACCATCATATCAGCATATGGATGTGTACGGTACTACTCAAACAAATCAGCTCCACGTCCTGGCGACGTAATTGCTGATCATGAGATGTACAACAAGGCAAAGACCAACAAGAGCATGTTCAAACTGCAAGGCCAATATTACAATGAAGACACAGTACCAAAACGAGCAAGCTTTTGGACTTACGTGCTAAAAATTTCGTATCAGGTAAATATTAGTCCCTGATCAAGAATTGGATGGACTATATGTGGAGCAATTCAACATAATATATATGTTGTGCATTACGCATCAAATGTATGTCCTATTCTAATGAGACTTTCTTACCTGAAAACAGACATGTGCAGGTTCAGTAATTCTTACAGACATCATCTTTTGGTTCATTATACTACCCTACTCGTCAAATTCACATCTTCAGCTAAACCTGGTATATATACATGCATGCTTCTTTCCTCAGTTGTTGAACGTCTTTTTTTCTTAAAGTTACTTTAAGGGAAAATATTGATGATACATTGTTATGTGAAATTGTTCAATTTCAATGTTTCGAGAATCTTACGTATTTGTTTATTCATGTCTTAAATATTCTAAGTATTATTTCATCAAAATATCTCGTACAGCTAGCCACAAGCACTAGTTAGCTAAATCTAGTTAAGGATCTTAAGTCTTGAACATACATTTATCATTTTGTTGTTGTTTACCTGACAGTTGATGGGTGGTATGCATTCTCTCAACATTATTTTTCTTCTGATTGATACCTCTCTCAATAGCCTGGTAAGACACAATATTGTTCAATTTCTGTGTTCTGAGCCTTTTTTTAACATTTCCTACTCATCTGAGTACACTTAATTTGCAGCCATTACCTTGGTCGGGGATTGCATATTTTGTGTTGTGGAGCTGCTGCTATGTCATTTTTCAGTGGCTTATCCATGCCTGCGGTTTCATTTGGTAATAATATACTATTCCTCCTAGTATGTATTTTTGCATGAAGAATACAATGTAACCTTCTATTTTAATTTAGCTGAACTTATTTCTATTTTAAGATTTCAATATTACCTGTAATAAGAAGTGTTCACAATTACACAAATGGTATGTCATGTTTAAGACTATATGTTTCAAAGACTTATAATCACACAAATATTATGATATCTATTAGAAATCCCAATGAAACAGTAGCTCAAAGCTCAATTGAGCATTGATGGTGAACAGGTCTGAACCTCGCTGCCATGAGAGCTCAGAGTGAGGGAGAAGATGAGGAGAGGGAAAGAAGAAGATTCTTGAATTTTTCTATTCACTCTAAAAAATAAAAATAAAAGTGAGTGGAGTGTATCCACTATATACAAAATGAGAATCAAAGCTAGAATAAGGAAAATGAAAATGAGCTAACTAACTAACTTCTACAGTTGTAACTTAGTTGTACTAACTGCTCTACTAACTAACAACTAACACTAACATTCCAATAACTAATTAATGTGAGCTAAGATGGATAATTAATCTTAACACCCCCCCCCCCCCCCAAGTTGGAGGTGTGGTGAACACAACCAACTTGCCTAATGTAGCACTATGTTTGATCCCAGTCAGAGCTTTAGTCAACACATCTGCAAGTTGATTGTCTGTTTAATGTGGTAAAGAGAGATTAAGCCTGCTTGTAGTTGATAACGCACAAAATCACAATCCACTTCTATATGCTTTGTTCTTTCGTGAAACGCTGGATTCTTTGCAATATCCAGGGCAGACTGACTGTCACACAAAACTGAGATGGGCAAGGAAAACGGGATAGTTAGTTCCTCAAGTAATCTGCTCAACCATACTAGTTCCCCCACTACTTTCCTCAAAGCTCTATATTCTACTTCTGCACAGGATAGAGATATGGTTTCTTGCTTCTTAGATTTTCAGCTGATAGGACTGTTGCCCAGCAGTACCACATAACCTGTGATGGACCTCCTAGAATCCGGGTATGCTGCCCAATTAGAGTCACAGTAAGCTTTGACAGTGTGATCTCCATCCTTTGACATGAAAATTCCTAGAGTAGGATCATTCCTCAGATATTTGACAAGGTGAAATGCTGCTTTCAAATGGGGTTCTCTGGGCTCCTGCATAAATTGGCTCAAGTGTTGAACACTATATGCAATATCCAACCTAGTATTAGTTAGAAAATTTATTTTCCCTACTAGCTTTCTGTAATAGGTAGGGTCTTGCAGAATAGTGCCTTTTTTGGCTTTCAGCTTTGTAGTGGGATCCAAAGGTGAAGAACAAGGCTTGTAATCCAAACAGTTGTACTTCTTTAACAAGTCTAGTACAAACTTCCTCTGAGATATGATTACTCCATTATATTTATACATAATCTCCAGCCTCAGGAAGTAATGTAGTTGCCCCAGGTCCTTGATCTTAAATTGTTCGTGCAGGAATGCTTTGAGCTGTGTACTTTCTTGTTGGTCAGTTCCAGTGAGTAGAACATGATCTACATATACTGCAACATATACTGAGGATTCTCCATTCCTTTTGTAGAAGAGAGATTAATCATACATGGAATGTGCATAACCCTTTGAACACAATGCTTCAGTCAATTTTGCATACCATTGTCGACTAGCTTGTTTCAAGCCATAAAGAGACTTGTTCAGTTTGCAAACCAATCCTTGCTTGTCTACAACTAGTCCAGGTGGTACTTTCATTTACACTTCTTCACTGAGATCTCCATGTAGAAAAGCATTGTTCACATCCAACTGAGATATGAGCCAGCCTTTCTTAACTATTATAGCTATTAAGGTCCTCACTGTTGTCATCTTCACCATTGGTGAGAAAGTTTTTGTATAATCAATTCTTGCTTGTTGAGTGTAACCTTTAATAACCAATCTGACTTTGAACCTTTCAATGTTGCCATCAGCTTTGTGTTTTACTTTGTAGACCCATTTGCACCCTATTTCCTTCTTCCCAGGTGGCAGGATTACTAGGTCCCAAATGTGATTGGAACATAGTGCTTCAAATTCCTGTGTCATTGCTGCTTGCCATGCAGGATCAATGGCTGCCTCCTTATATGATGATGGTTTCCTGTCATGACAAACATTTCTCACAAAAGTCTGACTATCGGTAGTTTGTAGATCAGAGGCAATATGATGATTCATAGAGAATAAGGCATTTAAGGAAACAGAATTTGTTTTGAGGTGATGAAGGGAGTGTACATAATCTTGCAGATAAGTAGGTGGTTGTGAGTTCTTTGTGATTATCTTACTAGTTGGACAGGTTCTCCATGAGTCTTTTTAGGATAGTGTAGTTATGGTGAATCAGGTAGTGAAAAATTGGGCACTACTGAAGGTGATGAAGAAACTACATGTACAGGTGACACAGGATTGGATGTGTTATCTGAACTCCTTTGATCACTCAAGTTCTCAGACATTTTTGTGACATTTGTATCATCAGAAGGTTGCTCACAGAGGGATTCAATGAAAGGAATTGGATGGAAGACATGTGACTGAGGAGATTTGCTTATATTGACTACAAAAGGAAAGATGGATTCATTAAAGACTACATCTCTGGAGATGTGAATTTTTCTGGTGGCTAGACTCAGAACTTTGTACCCCTTTGTGTTGAAAGGATAGCCAACAAACACATGTGCTGGTGTTCTGGGTTGAAACTTGTCCCTATGTGGTATTGGTACAGTGGAGTAACACAAACAACCAAGGCTCTTTAGGTGAGAGTATTTTGGCTTTCTTTTGTACAATAGTTCATATGGAGTTTGATTGTTAATAGAAGTAGAAGGTAGTCTGTTTGATTTGGGTGGCACAAAAAACGCATTCAACCTAGTATCTTAAAGGTAGTTTGGATTGGAAGAGAAGTGTCCTTTCTGTTTCCAAGAGATATTTGTGCTTTCTTTCTACCATACAATTTTGTTGTAGTGTGTAGGAATAGGTTCTTTGATGAATGATTCCCTTAGGTTGGAACAAGATACTTGCTTCTGTGTTGGTGAACTCTAATCCATTGTCTGACCTTATGGATTTAATAGTCACACCAAACTGGTTTTTTACAAACTTTATGAATTCTTTGAGTATTTGAAGGGCATTATTTTTGCTAGACAGAAGATGATTCCAAGTGGATCTACTAAAATTATCCACCATAGTTATGAAGTATTTGTATCTATCATGTGTAGGAACATGATATGGACCCCATAAATCAACATGTAGAAGTTCAAAAATTCTTTTGGTTGTACTGGTTTTCTGAGGGAATGGTAGTCTTTCTTCTAGCCATTGGACAGATGGTGCAGTTAAAGGGTTGTTTAGGTGAGAATTTGAAAGGGATAGAAGTGATATTTTTCATTTTGGCAAAGGGGACATGACCAAGTCTATTATGCCACAACACATCTGCATTACTTTTAGCACAGAAATGAGAGAATATGTTGGGAACCTTACAAAGTGATCTTGCAAAAGAATCCTGTTTTTCAATATTTGCACATGGACTATTTACAACTAGGCAAGAAGAAACACACTTATTGAAATGTAATGGCCTATTTACAATAGAATGAGAGGGACAATATGTATTACAAGTGCAACAAGTAGAAGTAGTGGGCAGGACATGAGTAGATTTTACTGCAGTATTTATAGTGTTCCTCTTCAGACAGCTTGGGCATAGGATGTACAGCCCATCTTTTACTCTACCAATCACCAGAGACCTCTTCATTAAAGGGGCCTACAGTATACAACAATGTTTAATAAAGGCAACAAGACTATTGAGATGAGAGGCCAAAGAATGAACTGAGATTAGATTGTATCTAAAGGAAGGAAAAAACATCACTTTATTTAGAGTGATCTTAGGAGTGAGCATCACACTGCCAATTTCTGTCACCTTTACCTTGTAGCTATTTGGAAGTACAACTAACAAAAGGTAGGGTAGAACTATTATGTTGGTTAATAAGGATTTGTTAAAGGTCATATTATTTGATGCCTCTAAATCTATAATCCATGTGTCAGCTTTATTTTGGAAAAATTCACATGACAGCTTACCAAAATCAATGGAGGAAGTGCAAGCTATGATACCTGCAAAGTTTGTTGTTCCTGATGCAATATTTCCACTAGTTGTGCAGTCTTTTCCTCCTCCTGATTGAAATTGATGCAGTAGATTTACTAGCTGGCTGTATTCTTCTTGGGTAAGGCTCACACTTTGAGCATTGTCATAAGTAGCATACGTCTCAGACTCAGCAGGTTGTGTGTCAGTAGTTGCTACATGTGAATTAGTCACTCCTCTGTTACTTCTATTCAACCTATTATTCTAATTGTAGTTGAAATTTTGCCCAGGATTTTGATTGGAATCGGAAGACTGGTTTTGGATTTACATTTGGATTCTGATTCTGATTGAAACTTTGAGGGTATCTATGAAGCTTATAGCATTTCTCTTTGGTCTGTCCTGGTCTCTTACAGTAATCACAAAAAGGTTTGTTCATGCTGTTATGATTATTACTAGGAGAGTAATTAGTCCTGGACGACCCAGGTCTGTTTGTGCCAACACTCAAGGCTGATGATTCTAGAGCCAAATGACCATTTGGTTTGATTTCTCTCTGACTTTCCTCTTGAATTAGCAAAGAAAAGGCTTGGGCAATTGTAGGAAGAGGATTCATCATTAGTATACTACCTCGAACCATAGTGTATGTCTCATTCAATCCCGTGAGAAATTGTATAAGCCTCATATCCTTCTCAGCTTTGTGCATGCCTTCCATAGCTTCACATGTGCAATTGCAAGTGCAATGAGATTTGAAAATCAAAGTGTTGAGTTCCTCCCACAATTTCTTCATCTTTGTGTAATAACAAGTGATATCAAGGGCTCCTTGGGACAGATCATTGATTTCCTTTTGGATTTGGTACAGTTTCATTCCATTTGTCTGATCATATCGATCTTCTAGTTCTCTCCACAATTCAGCTGCATCTGCTACATACTCAACACTATCTGTAATTTCCTTAGCTAAGGAATTTAGAATCCATGAAGTGACTGTATCATCATATCTCTCCCATAATCGAAATTTTGATGAATCTAGATCTGGCCTCTTGCATTCTTCGTTGATAAATCCCAGCTTATTTTTCACTGGCAGGGCTCGCATTACACCCCTTTTCCATGATCGATATCCAAAAACATCAAAAGGAATAGGAACCAAAGCTATTCCGGGATTATCAGATGAATGCATGTACAAAGGGCTACAGATATCAACACTTGACTGATTAGAAGACTATGCCATAGGTGGTGTAGATTGAACATCGTTTTTAATAATCGTCATCTCTTTCAATAAGAAATTTCTAAACAATTAAGAACTGGAATCTAGTAATTACAGATCTAACAACAATTTTTAAGTGAATATCGATTCAGAAACAGAACATAACCTCCTCACAATTGTAACTTGAAATCGGTGGAAAAGTGGACTTGCATGTGTGCGATCTAGAAGAAATCGAGACTGATGGAGTTAGAGTTAACAGATTCAGAGAAGCGAGACTAGATCTAAGCTCCTAGCTCTGATACCATATTAGAAATTCCAATGAAACGGTAGCTCAAAGCTCAATTGAGCTTTGATGGTGAACAGGTCTGAACCTCGCTGCCATGGGAGCTCAGAGTAAGGGAGAAGACGAGGAGAGGGAAAGAAGAAGATTCTGGAATTTTTCTATTCACTCTCAAAAAATGAAAAAAGTGAGTGGAGTGTATCCACTATATACAAAACGAGAATCAAAGCTAGAGTAAGGAAAATAAAAATGAGCTAACTAACTAACTTCTACAGCTGTCACTTAGCTGTACTAATTGCTCTACGAACTAACAACTAACACTAACATTCCAATAACTAATTAATGTGAGCTAAGATTGATAATTAATCTTAATAACATCTTTAAGATAAAAAATGTTAAACTCCATGCATATTAAGCCAAATAAGTTTACATAAATTAAAACTCATGAAGTTTTACTATATGGTTTCTCCTTAAACGTCAACTCTGAACTTAATATTGTAAATTTTTCTAAGGTGGCCCTACCCCTTTTTGGAACTTTCAATGCCGCGGGCTCCTCTATGGTACGTAAACCTTTATAAATTTTGTACTACGTTTCTTTGTTCACTCTTCTGCTAAATCTAATGCTTATTGCTTACGTGCTACGGCAGGTACTTTTGCTTGACGGTGTTTCACTTACCTTGCTATGGAATTTATTGGTTGCTTGTGGCTTTCAAAAACTCAACGTTCTCTACATTGTGCCCCCAAGCGTTTGTAAGACACTCCTGCTAGAATGGGAGCCAGGGTTGAGTCGGATTCAGGTTTTGAATTTTATGGGCTTAAATTCATAATTCTATCATATCTCATATAATTTAATGAGTTCAAAATTTATTATTTATACTTATGTAATAATTGTTTGAGCAAAAATATAGGATATGGGTTTAGGTGAACCCATAGGCTCTACACTGGATACGCCCCGAGTGTTTGGACTTTTAATTAGTGGGTGATTGAAATGCAATATATATTGTGTTATCTAAAGAACCTTTACTGTTTTTAGAACCCAGTCATTATTATCACTTAAAGATGTCGTTCTAAATTCAAAATTTATAAATTTGAAATCATGGCTATGTCTCTTGTTTTGGTACGACCCAAAACCCAACAAAGAAAAGTAATTGTATTTCGATCTAAGAAGAATAACTAATGTCATCATGTCTCTCGGCTGAATTTGCCTAATAGCATTTTTAAAGATCGCTTATTATATTTTGTTTGAAAAGAAAAATTACAGAAACATTGTTTTCTTTAATTTATATTTCTTAACATGATTTCTGGAAGAGCAATTTTTATGCTATATATATATATACTTAACACAAACTAATTATTCATTTTCACCTACTTTTAAAATAGTTACACTATATATCTAGCCGATCAAAATTATTTACCCGTGTACCTATTTTTCTTATTCATTCTTCTACTGCAACTATGCAGTTTAAAGTTGCCCGGTACCTTTTTCCTATATTTTTCTTCTCGCTTTCTCTTTCTTCACTTTCTCTAATGGGATTATCTCCCTGTGTATAATCTCTGATCTGTCCGCCTTTTCTATCCTCTCCTTTTCATGTATTTTGGAAAAACAAAGCTAAAAAGTAAATATGTAAAAAACTTAGGGTTTCAATAGCTTCTTCTCAAAATTCTCAATCTCAATGAGTTCGATAAATTTTGGCTTTCTCTATATGAAATTTTCATGTGTTTGAAGATCCACCATTGTTGAGCATGAAGCTCTTTAATACTCCCTCCATTTCAATTTATGTGAACTTATTTGACTGGGCACAAAGTTTAAGAAAAGAGAGAAGACTTTTGGACTTGTGGTCTAAAATGAGGCACATATATTTTGTGTGACTATAAATCATTACATAAAGGTAAATTATTTCCAAATAGGGAAAGGGATCATTCTTTTTCGCACGGACTAAAAAGAAAATAATTTTACATAACTTAAAACGGTTGGAGTATGAATTATTAACCTGGAGATTTTGTTATTTAATTCAAAGTGGGTGTTACAATATGTTGTCTATAGTACCTTTGGGATGTTCGTACCAAAATTTAGTTGCATTTGGGGCTCATTTGGGGTGATTATAGGAATTAAATTTTTGAAGACCTTCCATTGTCGAGCTTGAAGCTTTTAATATGAAGAAGAAACAAAATTACCCAACAATATATCGTTACAGTATACAATATACTATAAAAGTATATTGATATACTATACAGTTTACTACGTAGTGCATACAATAGGATTTCTACAATAATATACTATAATAATATACAATACACTGTAATAGTATACAACATACTACAATAATATATAATATGCTGCAACAGTATGTCGTTATAATTGCACCATTTTCCAGGTTTTCAAAATTATCAGGTCCTTGTTCAAATTTTATACATTGTTTTCATGGTGGAGATTTTGCAGTAATTTTTTTAAATTTGGGTTAAAGCTGAGTTGAACGGGAGAAGAAGAATTTGTACTCTATACCAAAATGATATACTATATATGTCACGACCCCAGTTCGCCCTCCGTGAACATGTCGTGATGGCACCTAGTCCCTATAACTAGGTAAGCCTAACAATGCGGAAATAACAACCTAACTTGCGAAACATTTAATTAAAACTGAACATTTTAAGATAATAGCTGTAAATAAGGCCGCTCGGCCTATACAACTCAAAAGAAATGCGAAAGTCTACAACACAATCCCAAAATCCGAAAACTCACGGGAACCACAGGCTAATAGAAATACCGTAAATGCTCTAATCTCCAGAATGTCTACATCAAAGTATGATAGAATCTAAACACTACAGATAGACTAAGGAAGGAGGCTCTTCGATCTGCGGACGCTGCAGATATACCTCGAAGTCTCCGTAGCTCTCCCCGCCTCAAGGGTAGTGCGCCTGAGAAGAAGTACCTGGGTCTGCACATAAAAAACATGCGCAGAAGAGGCATGAGTATACCACAGCGGTACTCAGTAAGTGCCAAGCCTAACCTCGGTCGGGTAGTGACGAGGAAGGTCAGGGTCATACTGAGGCTAAGCAATGTAATAAGAATGTCCAATATGAAAACGGATAGAAATAATGTGAACAACAGTGAAATAAGATAGAATTTACAAGGCAACAACAAATAAGCAGAGAACAGAGTAAACACAGAAATGTACAGCTCAATACCAAAATATCAAATGAGGATCTCCCAGGATATTGTCCTGTAGTACTTTCTCAACTGTCCAGTGGATCTCCCGGGATACCGTCCCGTAGTCCATCATATGTGTATATCCGAAGGATCTCCCGGGTTACCGTCCCGTAGTCCAACTATAAATGTGCAGGGGGATCTATCGGGAGTCGAACCCGCAGTCCCAAAGTAAATATGCAGGGGGGATCTATCGGGAATTGAACCTGTAGTCCCAAAGTAAATATGCACGGGGATCTATCGGGAATCGAACCCGCAGTCCCAAAGTAAAAGTGCAGGGGGATCTACCGGGAATCGAACCCGTAGTCCCAAAGTAAACAAATAAGGGTGGGGGGGGGAGCTACCGAAATCCCACATCCGTAGTCCCAATATAAATGCGCAATCACAACCAGAAAATATACAGAAATGAAGTACCAACAGACAAGCAACAGGTAGTACTGGCCTAGCATGCTTCATGTAGTACAGTCAAGGCAACTTAAGCAATTAGGAAAGTTAAATCAACTAAACATGCTTTCCTAATCTAGCACAGGCTATAATTGCAAGTAGAATAAAGCAAATATGAAAGAAACTCAATCTCAATATCTTAAGTAAAAAAAAACCGGATTTTCAATAATTGGCTCAAGTACGCGCTCGTCACCTCGCGTACAAGGCACTCAAAATATCAAATAATAAATCCTAAGACAAGGTTAGACAAGCCACTTACCTCGAACCGGCTCCAAAATCAACTCGAAATCACACTTTTGCCACGAGTATCCGACTCCAAATCGCTCAAATCTATTCAATTCAATTACATATTGTAAATAACATCTCAAGCAATTAATTCTACTATTAAATTCAAAGATAAGACGCGAAATTAGGTAAAATGACCAAAACGCCCCTCAGGCCAATATCTCGGAATCGGATAATTTTCACATTTTCAGAACCCTCGTACTCTCACGAGTCTAACCATATAAGAATCTCTCGAATCGGAGGTCAAACACCCACTCAAAACTCAATAGTTTTGTCTAAGAAGTTTTTCCCCATTTTTCATTCAAATTCCGAAATTAAGGAGGAATTAGTGATTAGACTAGTGGGTCATAAGCATAAGAGAGTAGAGAATCGTTACCCAGTAGTTGCCCTCGAAAAACCTTCGAATTTTCTCCCAAATCCGAGCTCCCAAGATTGTATTTTGATAAAAAAATGGCTAACCCTCATTTTTGAATGATTTAATACTGCCCAGGTCCGTTGTGCATCGCGAACGCGGAAGTGGGCTCGCGTTTGCGAACAAGAAATAATAACGCTGCCAAAAATACCCTTCGCGATCGCGAGACGAAGGACGCGAACGCGAAGGCCTGGGCTCAGGAAACTACGCGAACGCGACTCTATAATGCGAACGCGTTGAGTAAAAATAAGCTAAGGCTTCAGAGTCCAATAAACCTATGCGAACGCGATGGCATTGACGCAGACGCGATTGAGGAAAACACGAAGCTCCGCGAACGTGAAGGTATAAACGCGAACGCGATGAGGAAGCTGGTCCTCCTCGAGAATTACTCTACGCGAATGCGTGGAGGAGGACGCGAGCACGAAAAGGAAGAAGATCAAAGCTAAGCGAACGCAAGGATAAGACCGCGAACGCGAAGAAGGATTTGGAACCTGCAACTGCTGAAGATTTTCTGCAACCTTTTCACACTCCGAAATGCTCCGTTGAGCATCCGAAACACCCCCGAGGCCTCCGGGGCCTCAACCAAACCTACGGACATATCCCATAACTGTGACGACCCGACCCGTCGTCTCATGTGTTACCGCCCCGTTTTCCCCATTTATTGCTTCTTCATGTTTCATTATCGGCATTTGGTAAGTTAGAGTCGAATCGGTTTGGTTTTGGTAGAAAATGAGACATTTAGTCTCTTTAAGGAAGGCTTGTAATGGAAAAGTCAACCGGATGTTGACTATTGAGTTAGAGGGCTCAGATGTGAATTCCAATGATTTGGTTAGCTTCGGGGGATGATTTGTGACTTAGGAGTGCGATCGAAATTGATTTTGGAGGTTCGGTGTAGAATTAGGCTTGAATTGGCGAAGTTAGTATTTTGGCGAATTCCGGTTGGTAGGTGAGATTTTGATCCGGGGGTCGGAATGAGATTCCGAGAGTTGCAGTAGCTTCGTTAGGTGATTTGGATGTGTGTGCAAAACTTCAGGTCATTCGGAGGTGTTTTGGTTGGGTTTCTGATCGAATGCGTGTTTCGGAAGTTTTAGAAGAACTTAGGCTTGAATTCGATGAGAAATGATGGCTTTAGTATTGTTTGAGGTGTTTTAATGATTGGAGCAAGTTTGAATAAGGTATTGGATCATGTTTGTATTTTTGGTTGAGGTCCCGAGGGCCTCGGGGTGATTTCGGATGGCTAACGGGAAGTTTTGAACTTAGGAGATTGCAGAACCTGTGCTGCTTCTGGTATTTTCGCTCCTGCGGAAATGGGACCGCAGAAGCGGTACCGCAGAAGCGAGTCAAGAACCGCAGAAGCGACAGGCATCGCAGGTGCGGAGATGCTGACCGCATCTGCGGAGTCGCGGATGCGACAGTAGGACCGCAGATGCGGAATTTTGGAAGGCTAAAGGAAACCGCACCTGCGTAAAAGGAATCGCAGATGCGAGACCGCAGAAGCGGTCTAGTAACCGCAGAAGCGGTCTTGTCCGCAGAAGCGGCTCCCCATCGCAAAAGCGGAAGTCGCAGATGCGGCTATGTAGCCGCAGATGCGGAAATAACTGGTCAGAAAGGGTTTTAATTCCCTTCGCGAAATATTTACAGAACACATATTTTGACTTCGGACTTGGGGTGTTCTTGAGCGATTTTGAAGAGGAAATTCAAGGACTTCGATCAGGTAAGCATTCTTGGACTTAGAACACAATTTTATCATGCAAATACATGAAATTTCACTGAAAACTCAAGGAATTAGGGTCAAAAATGGTGGTTTAGGGCTTGAAACCTAAGAGAACAAAAATGGGAATTTGAGGGGTCATTTGGACTCCGATTTTGGTATTCTTTATATGCATGGACTCGTGGCGAGATAAGGAATCCGGTGATGTGAATTTTATAATTTTTCGAGAAGTGGGCTCGGGGCTCGGGTTTTACCAACTTCGTGATTTTCGATGTTTTCGAGTCTTTTCAATTGGGTTATATTCCCTTAGCATATTGTGACGTATTCGTTGTGGTTTTGGTCAGATTCGACGCCCGAAGAGGTGAATTCGAAAGGCAAGGGCATAGCAAGCTAGGACTTTGGCCGGCTTGAGGTTAGTAATAAATGTAAATGCTGTGTTGAGGGTTTGAAACCCCGAATTTGCACATCGTAGTGCTATGTGAGGTGACTTGCACGCCGGATAACGGGCGTGGGGTAGAGCACCGCCAGGGACTGTGACTTGGTCCATCCCACTTAATAAAATTGGTACCTATTTGATTGTAGATTTGTAATATCCTTATAAAAATGGATTAATTGTCATAATTGGGCTTCTTGCCAACTACTTGAATCCTTCAGGGATTATTTTAATGGTTTCTTACCATATTTATAAATATTAAACTCAGTCCTGGTATTTAATACTGTGTTTGAAATCTCAGCCTTTTTCTTAAATTAGAAATTAAGTTAATATTTTTAAATGATGTTTGGGCTGAATATTTTTATACTATTGTGTGATTTTTGGACTGAGTATGGGATCGGGCTGCACGCCGCAGCAGTATTATAATGATATTGATATGAGGCCAAGGGCCTGTTTGATGCCACGAGATGGCTTATTATTGCGCTTGGGCCGTAAGGGGCCCCTCCCGGAGTCTGCACACCCCCAGTGAGCGCCGTCGACGTTAAATAAATGGAGCGGGCTGCACGACCGCAGCGGGATACTGGAGGTACCGGTTTATGTGTTGCATTGCATATTTAATTGTTATTTATTCTCATTCTGGTGTGACTTTATTATAACTGTTTTAAATGTTTGCTGTATTATGCTATTGGTCCACGTTGTTGTATTTATAGTTTTACTTTGTGTTTATTTAGGATTTCTTATCCTCAGACTTTATTATATTTATGACTTTCTGGGTTGGAAGTACTCACAATACTCCCTGCACCTTGTGTGCAGATTCAGGTACACCACAGGGTGAGTGAGGACTTGTTTAGTGGAGCAATAAATATCCGGGAGTATCGAGGTAGCTGCATGGCGTTCGCAGCCTTGATCTCTCTCTTCTATCTTTTATTATTTTATTCGTATATTTTTCTTAGTCGGACTTGTAATAGGTGAATAATCTGTTTCTAGAGGCTCATGTTCGTGACACCAGATTCTGTGGGTTGATCAGTATTTTGTTTTCATTTTGGCGTTTTCGAATGTTAGAAATTATTTCAGAAATGCCGCACTAAATTGGTATTTTTAATAGTGAATATTTATTCATCTATCTAGATTTATTGGCTAAGGTTGTGTAAATGGTCGGGCTTGCCTAGCAATGTGTTGGGCGCCATCACGACCGGGGTTTGGGTCGTGACAATAACATCATTCGAACTTGTACCAATTCTTAAAACCACCTAAAACAACGCCGGAAACTCGAATTAATCAATGATTTGAGCCTGAGAACTTTAAATTTCATCAAAACACGCTTTCGATCAAAAACCTAACCAACACATGTCCAATTGACCTGAAGTTTTGCACACACATCCCAAACGACATGACGGAGCTACTGCAACTTCCGAAATTCCATTCCGACCCTCGGATCAAAAACTCACTATCGGATCGGAAACTTCAAAAATTCAAACTTCGGCATTTCAAGCCTAAATGAGCTACGGTCTTCCAAAATGCATTCCGAACACGCTCCTAACCTCAAAATCACCTAACGGAGCTAACGGAACCATCGAATTTCTGTTCCGAGGTCGTCTTGACACTGTTCCGACTACGGACCATTTTTCAACACTTAAGCTCTCATTTAGGGACTAAGTGTTCCAAAACTCTCCGAAGCCCAACACCGACCGTCCCGGCAAACTAAAATAGCAGAAATGAACTTAGGGGAAGCAGTTAATAGGGGATCGGGGCATTAATTCTTAAGACGACCGGCCGGGTCGTCACAATATACTATTCTGGTATACAGTTTGTTCCTACCGTACACTATTATTGTATACTATATAATATAATAGTATACTATTACAATGGTCCTTTTCAAATTTTTTGAAATTTTTATTGAATTCTTTTTCAACTTTTCAACATAGTTCATTTTTTTTTTGAATTATTTTCTTGAACCAAAATATTTAGTTTGAAATATTTGATTGGAGGTAGTGGCTACGGTTTGAATTAATTTGGTTAAAATTCTGAAGTAAATTTTTGAAATTGAGCTGAACTAGCGAATATGACTAATTACTATATACGAAAATAACATACTATATACTACTTTGGTATATAATATTTAATTCATTAGTGTATAATTTATTTCGTTCAACTGGAAAAGAAGAATTTGTACTATATACCAAAATGGTATACTATTTACCATTTTAGCATACAGTTCATTCCAACGCTATACTATTATAACATACTATATAATATAATAGTATACTATTATAATTTGGTTCTTTTATAATTTTTTTATAATTTTCATTGAGTTATATTTTAACTTTTCAATGGAGTTCTCATATTTTTTTAATTTTTTTAAATAAAAATATTTAGTTAATATATTTGATTGGAGATTGTGGTTGAAGTTTGAGTCAATTTGGGAAAAATTCTGGAGTAAATTTTTGAAATTTAGGTTGAAATTGAGTTGAAATAGCGAAGAAGACTAATCTGTACTATATACCATTTTGTTATATAATATTTAATTCAATAGTCTATTATTTATTGCAATAGTATACTATTACAGCATGTGGTATAATATTTTAAAAATTCAACGTGTCCTTTTTTAATTTTCTAACAGAGTTCCCGATATCATATACCCATTCAGTATCTAATATATAGCATGTGAGTATCATAGTATACTACAATAATGTACTTCAACTGTTACAAATATATTATTTTTGATATATTTTATGCAAAAGTAAGTTTTATATATATATATATATATATATATATATATATATATATATATATATATATATATATATATATATATATATATATATATATATATATATATATATATANAAAAAAGAGCAAAAAAGTCAATAATTATGAAGAGAAAAAGAAATTTAAAAAAATGAGTCAAATAAAATTCGAAAAGGAACAACAAATAATGAAAAAAATTAAAAAATAAAGAGTAGCCAAATTTAAGTTTGAAATTAAATTATAGTAGTAGTAGTAATAATAATAATAATAATAATAATATTTGGACAAAAAATAAATGAACAATAAAGAAGAAAAAAAAAGAAAAGAGAAGATGAGAAAAAAGAAAAGGAGAAACGAAAGAAAAGAAGGAAAAAGAAAAGAAGCCTAGAAATAAAAAAGAAAAGGAGAAAAAAGATGAAATCACCTACAAAAGCTACCATGGGTATGAAATGTAATGAGTTTAATGGCTAAAAAAATAAATAGGTAAGCAAGGATAAATAGTTTTATTTTTGTGGATAATTGAATCATTCACCCTTTTTGGAACTCCATCTTTGTTTCATCAAAAATTTTGTCCCATTATTTTTCGCACACTTTAAATCTTTGATTTGTCCTCTATATAATTTTAAATCTATACATAAATTTACATGCATAACATTCCTTGATATAGCAGGTGTATATATATTTGATTGAGTTTTCTTAACATTAAAATTTTATAGTTCTATGACTAACTATATAGTCAAACTACTCCATTGTTATTTTCACTTGCAGCTTGTTTAGATGGTTGTTATGTATCGTTTCATAATGTATTGTATCGTATTGTATTATATTGTATCGTTTGATGTATATAATGTTTGGATATATTGTATTATTTGTCGTCATTTCATGATGTCATGCACCAACAATATGAAGAATAAATTTGTAATCTTATAAATGAAAAGTTAGTTACGAAGTAGAATTATTATATAAAAAAGTAAGGTAAATGATAAAATATAATTATTTAATAATAAGAAAGGGCAAGGGAGGAACGTAATGACGCGACCACACCAAATCGATCGTTACATAAAGTGACACTGTTCTTCGTTATGTAACGACGAATTTAACAAGACTATGCGATAAAATTTAAATAATAATCAAAACAAACATTGTATTTAAAATAACAATACAATACGATATAATAGGTAACAACCATCCAAACAAGCGGTTACACAATTAAAGTCAAATTACAAGCAACCTTTTGAATGTTCATACAATATCACTTTCCTTTTTCTTTTCAATATAGGAATTAGGCTCACCAAGAGCCCAATCCTAATATATTTAGGAAAGATATAGAAATTTGAATTATAAATAGGAATCAGACTTTCCTTTCCTTTCCAGGAATAAAAATTACGGTTAAACACTATATAATCCGTAACATGCTTGAGGAATAATCAAGCAATTTATTCCAACATCATTCTTTTCTCAATAGGAATTTTAGAGATGGATCTGGAATATGAGAAGCAGAAAACTATAATCCATGAAACTAAGGAAGCAGTTGAGAAGATCGTAAATATGCGGTTGAGTAATGTTCCAACACAATCTCGAGAGTTCAAGTTTATTAAGTACAAACCTAATTCCAAGCAATCTGCCGCAGCTTTTAAGGAGAGGATTATTAAGATGGTGGAGATGGCCGTGGATCCAGTGGAGCCGCCCAAATTCAAGCACAAGAAGATCCCTAGAGCCGCCTCTGGTTCACCACCTGTGCCCGTTATGCATTCTCCTCCACGTCCTGTTACCGTGAAAGATCAACAGGATTGGAAGATTCCGCCTTGTATATCAAACTGGAAGAATCCCAAAGGTTACACAATCCCACTTGATAAGCGTCTTGTTGCTGTTAATGAGGCCGTAAAGATCAATGATAATTTCGCAAAAATATCAGAGGCTCTATATGTTGCAGAAGAGAAAGCCAGACAAGCCGCTGCAATGCGGGAAAAGATTCAGAGAGAGATGATAATGAAAGAGGAGGAAAGAAAAGAGATGCAACTTCAGGAGTTGGCTCGCAAGGCAAGAACTGACAGAACTACTGTTGTGGATTATGATAGTGCAACAGAAGAAGCGCGATTAAAGAGAAAGAAAATATGTGAGGAGAGACGTCGGGAGAGGAGATTCGAGGCAAAAGATGCTAAAAAGAGTAAGATAAGCAGAGATAGAGACGGTGAGGTTAGCGAAAAAGTGGCTCTTGGGATGGCTTCTAGTACTAGAAAATCAAGAGGAGAGGAAGTTATGTATGACCAGAGATTGTTCAACCAGGAAAAAGGGATGGATTCTGGATTTGGATTTGCCAATGATGATGCCTACAATGTATATGATAAAGGCTTATTTACTACTCAGCCTACTCTTTCTACTCTATACAAACCCAAGAAAGACAATGTTGATTCCGATATGTATGGAGTTGCTGATGAGCAAATCGTCAACACACATCGGTTTAAGCCTGACAAGGCATTTGCTGGAACATATGAGAGGGCTGGTCCAAGTGTGGAATTTGACAAGGAAGCTGATCCATTTGGTTTGGACCAGTTCTTTAATGAAACCATGGCAAATATTGGGGTAGTGGAGGAACCATGAAGACCAGTCAAGGTTTGCTAAATTTGAATATTTGATCAATTTTGGACACAACATAAACTTTTGTGGTTCTTTCCTTTCTTTGGTTGTACTAGTATTTTGTGTTACTAATCTTGGTTAACATTTAAACATCAAAACCTTCAAGTATTTTTCATATCAGGACATATAGCTAGACGTAGTCTCTGCATCAGATATTACAGATGCTCAGTGAGGTGTAGTAAGGTCATATGCGGCGCTGCCTTTTTGTTATCAAGAACTGAAGCGCAACGGTATTTATGTAACTAGAGGCTTTTCCATGGAATTTCTGGAATCATGGCTACAACTTTTCATGTCAGTAGAAGTTAGCTTAGCTTTCAAATTCTCAAAACATAGCTACAGCTTTTGCTGTCAATAGAAGTTAGCTTTAATGCAGTTGTCAAGAATTACCTGCAGCAAGATCATCTTCTTTTTTGTCTCTGCTGATTTTTCCAAATCCTCTATTATGCATCCATGTATAAGATTTAGATGCAGGAGAACTCTTACATTCTTAAGCTAAGTTAGAAAGAATTATTGATGTTTTATCTTGCCTGATATCTCACCTCTATCATTATGGTTTTTATTTATTTATTTCCATATCGAAGATTTAGATATATAATGTTATGAACGTAGTTAATATTTGTGCGGGCATGGATGGAAACTTATTTGTGGGACCAGGTTAGGAACATGTGAGGTATGTGGAATTAGCAGTACCTTAGGCAAAAAATAGGTAAAACATCAATAATCTCTATTGGAATTAGCAGTACCTTAGGCAAAAAATAGGTAAAACATCAATAATCTCTATTGGAATTAGCAGTACCTTAGGCAAAAAATAGGTAAAACATCAATAATCTCTGGTTCTCTCCTATCTTACTTAGCTTCTTCATTTTGCATTTCCATTAGTGTTGTTCTACTTCTTTGAGTTGTAATCGTTAGTTACTACCATCAATATAATCTGTATTTTGGAATAGTTACATCGAAGAACTTTGACATTATTTAATTTCAATAGGAATTGGTTTATTCATGCTTTCAAATTAAAGCTTCATCCCGAATGACTTATACATGGCATAAATAGGGCTGCTTTTAATACCAACTTGGCAATGTAAGAGCTTTAGAATGCTTGCTGGTGACGCTCGGATTACCCCAGATGTGTTACTTTTGGCTGAGGTAGAGTTTCTCTTTCTTTCCCCTTCCCCTTGTTCTGCATTTCTAGAATAAACTGAACTCTTTTACTTGTGTGAGAGAGTAATGGCCTGTTTGAATTGTCATTACCCATGGTTTTATAATGTACAATATCGTATTGTACATTACAACAACAATAACATACCCGGTAATATTCTACATTGTGGGGTTTGGGGAGGTAGTGTGTACGCAGACCTTACCCCTACCTTGTGAGGATAGAGAGGCTGTTTCCAATAGATCCTCGGCTCAGGAAAGCATAAGCACCATATTGATGAAAATATAGACAAGAAGGGACAGTACCAAAAAGCCATATAAAAGCAGAATAAAAACAACAAGGCAATAAGGTGATCAGCAATGAAAGGAAACAACGGTTAGTCATAAAAACCTACTACCAACAGAAAGCGAGACTGCGTGCCAATACCACTATTGTATAGTATCGTATTTATTGTATAGTAATGTATTAATGAATACAGTGTTTTGGTAGACTGTATCGTTTGTTGTTATTTAATACTTAACAAATTTTATGAGTCACCATGCAAAAAACATCAAATCCGTGGTTACAAAAATTGAGCTTTTTCATGGTTATATAACAACGGAGTTACAACGAGTTTACAACATCATACAATATAATTTTAAGAACAATGGAAACAAACATGGTATACAGAAAGGTTTGGAGTTTAATATGGATCATTACTTCTTTCTGGTTTTTTCCAGGTTGCCAGAGCTATTATTGAATCCTAAGGACAAGGCAAAGGCGCACCTAACATATCCTAAGTGGCAGTCGGTTTTAATGCCTATTCATGGGTTCTTGACCTTAAATGTTGTACACAATCATATGTTTAAAAGACCTTTCCACTATATTATAACGAAAGTCGTAAAAAAAGTAGCCACGGGCAAAGAAATCAGGATTGGACAAGAATAAATTTGCAATTTGCTAAACTCAACAATCATCTTGTTGTAAATTGGCAATACACAGTCTAATCGTCTGGTTCTAAACATTATATGGAAAACTCTAACCACTCAGGCACTCATGACTCTCACCAATGTACCATGGGTCACAAAAGAGAAACTAAAAGCACAAATGAAGGCATTTATTACTTCTCTGGAAGCAAATTTGTGAACAAGAAATAGAGAATAACGTATCATGTAATTGACACTTTAACCATTGTTAAGTGATATGCATTTTCACTTTGATTTGTTGATTCTTAAGATTAATTATTTAGTTAAAACACCCGATCACGTCACTGGTTACTTCATTACTGTATCCAGATAAGTTAGTTCATGTCCTACTCTAATCTACAAGTGCAATATTATTGGTTACTTCATCGGTGAAATATGCTTGAACGGCGAGACCATCAACTTTTAAGGCTTCAATTCCAAATAACTATTCAACTTTTTATACTTTATTGTGATAAGCATTTCTATCAAATTACTTAAACCTTTTCACCAACCTTTAATATTTTTGCTTATTATTAGTAATGTAATACATATATAAAGATTATTATCTTTAATTATATTTTACTTAGTATTATGTAAAACAAGACAAATAAATAGTCCATCTATCCCAATTTGTGTGGTATCGTTTGAATTTCGATAGTCAGATGAGTTTTCCATTGATTGTGATCTTTTCATATGTCTTTTGAGAATTCAGACTTATTAATAATTGTGACTTATAGTACTTTTTTACGTAGTTTTTAAGTATATAATTTTTTTTCTTAAAAAAAATCTTAAAGATTATATGTCTAAATTTACGGTTAAAATTAAGGAGTTTGATGGAGTAATAATTTATATAAATAACTACTCCTATATGTCTCTATCTTCACTGAAGGGAAGTCTTAGCCGTAACCGGTAAAGTTACTGCCATGTGAATAGGAGGCCACGGGTAGAGCCATGTGTTAGACCCCATGTTTTTCGTACGTGAGAGTACGGCGTAAGTCAACTGATGTAAGCTTAGAAATGAGATCATGTTTGAAAGTTTATAAAGTAAGTTAACCAAGTTACCATGGGAGTTACAAATATTTAAGATCATGGATAATAAGTGTCGCGCCCCGTTTTCTCTCGAAAGTGGGTTTCGACGTTGTGACAACTCTTTTGGATGGGAGATAGAGTGTTAAAAGAAGAAGAGCCGTCACCTAACGATTTTTGAGGTGCATTAGGGCACCTATTATGCAAATAACTCTGTTTGACTAGTCAACGCCACCAAAGATCGGGCAAGGGCTCAAATTACCTCAAAGAGAAGGTGTTAGGCACTCTTCGAGGTCCATAACTATGGCTCCTGGCCGAACTTAAGACTATGTGGATTATAATTAGGCAAGATAAACAAAGAGAGTAAGGGTCAAAGAAACTTATTATAACACAAATAAGGATTGCAAGGATATAACTATAACGGTCTATATTAGATGACTAAATGTATAAAGAAGAGAGGGGGCGGGGGGGGGGGGGGAACCTAAGTTTCTTAGCCTAAAGGATCACCCCGTGCAACATAAATAACACTTCGCAACTCCCTTAAAGTAGGGAATTACTCATATTATTCAGCGGGCACAGACTATCATCTCCTGCTACCCGATTACTATGTTAAAGTTGTTTACCTAAATGCGCTCTAGTTCAATTCTAAGTCGTACCCTATGCGTGCACTACCCGTCCCATGCATATAGTCCAGGAGGCATTGGACCTCTATTTCGGTGGTTCGAGACTTTACCTAGGCCGCTCAAAATGATAAAACTAGACAACATACAAAACAAGTTGGACTTTATGTAAGGGCAGTTAAGTGCTCAAGTTAGCCTCCACACTAGACAACAAATGCACGCAAAACATGTTCTCACATTAGGCGTTAGACTGTTTCAAAACTTAGACAAATTAAAGTCCTTAAGCCCTATAGACATGCTTTCTGTGTGACCTAGGATTTAAACGTGCAGGCAGTTTCAGATGCAAGACGCTACTTTAAACTTATAGACATGATTTCCAAACAACTATATAGTTTAGGAGTATTGCATACTAATTATTGAGATTAAGTTTTTAAACCTGTAGACATGATCTCTAAGTGATTTACGCAGTAGGGGGCAGTGAAGACCGTTGAAAATACTCAGAATTACTCATGCTTTCTAATAGTGGCATGGCTAAGCAACAAAACAACGTTTGAAAAGTTCAGCATTAACACTTTAGAGCGAGTAGCAATACCCTATAGGCAGGATTTCTAACGATTGGCGATTGGAACTAATTTCTTTATACTCAGCCCCTATAGACATATTTTCTAGGTGAATAGTATGATAACAATAGCAAATTAACCAATTAAAATCCTATAGGCATGGTTTCTAGTGAATATGCTGCAGTTATGCAAATTGAAAGAATGGTTATTGATATTTCTTTCTACAGGCATGCTATCTAGTAGTAGACATAGGAATAAATAAAGTACTTATGCTTCGATAGTAGACAAGTTGCCTGAGTGTGTGATTCTCCTAATGGCATGATTTCTACCGGTGCACAAATTGAATGGCATATATAGCAAGTTCGAAGTTGATACCATTTCAGACTTCTAAGATTTTGAGGGATTCATGTCAACCTAGAATAACGAAAAAGAGATTAGTAATAAATATCTATTTCAATTTCATCATATATGAACATGTGAAGGTATGGGAAAGAAGCTAGAAAGTTAGATGACAATAGACAACAGTAATGAATAAAATTGACAGAAACATAACACATGAAAACTTAGAGATAACAAATATTTAGCGAGTCAATTTCATGAGATATGAGCATACAATCAGCTACGAAGAAATCTACTGGTGGAGTTTTAGAAACTTTTTTCCTTTCCTACCACTTAACTTGTAAATAAAATGGTTTCCGGTATGAAATTTTCATTATAACAAAGGAGTTGACAAATTAAAAGCAGGTGTGATAGAACTCCAAACCTTCATGAGTTCTTTTCTTTTTCAGTTGTGAAGAATTATCTAACTCCTCTAAGTCATCAATATTCTTTAAAATCTCTATTTCAACAACTTCTCTCTATAAAATACACAACTTATATGGTACAAGATCATCGCCAGACAATATAGAGCACCTAAATGTAGCAACATAAAAAATATTTAAAATCTATAGTCAACCCACAACTATTTTGGAAGTTTTGTTTATAAGAAATTCTCCAATTTAGCACAATCTAGTAAGAAGTAACAACTGCTCTGTATACCAATATGCTCTGTTTCAAAGTCAAACTTGTTCCCTAAAACAATCTGTTCTCCGAACTAATTGATCAGTTATGCTATTAAAAAGAATCTCCTTTCTTTGAAAATCAAACTCACTCCCCAAATATAATCTTCTCTATAAGATGAATACACATATTTGACATATAAGATAAATGCGAACAAAATTTAATGAAACAAAAAAAAACTTTTATAAGCAATACTCTTAAAATTTGGATGTAATTATATATTGAAAATATGTAATTATTACAAAATTTACCACTTTCTTGTTAGATTAATATAATTTTGGTCAATACCCTTCAGCTATATCTAGAGATTTGTGTTAGTATTTTGCATTCTCTATTTGTGCAAACTTATTAGTAATTGGAATTAAAATTTTGATGGACAAATTTCCTCTCTTTTCCATGTATCCCATGTCATTAATTGATATTCGTTCTTTCTTTCTTTAGGTTCCCCCACACAACCCTAAACCCCCCACTCCCTCTTCCTTTTTATTGTGTGGTCCTTCCTCTCTCTATCCAATATTTGATAAACAGATACATAGAAAAGCATATAGGTTGAATCGAAAGTTTAGAGCTTACCTTGACAAGAAGGAGAACAAAATCCTAGGTTGCAGAGAAGAATCAAACTTTTGCAGATTTTCAGTCGCAACTTGTGCTGGTATTCTTGTAACTGCAAGTTCTCTGTTGTCTACTGATAAAACAGAGAAGTGTTTATTTAGGAGGGGTGGAGACGACAGTTGAGGGGATGCGTGGGCTGATTGTGGGTTGGGTATGTGGCGCCTATTTATTTGTCTTATTGCTTATAATCTATTTTAACGTCTGGATTATTTTATTTTTAAGGACTGAAAATCATCCCTTCGTAAATATTAAACAAAAAATACACTTTAACGACTGGTCGTTATAGATGCACTTTTAATGACAGGATTCATGTCCCTTCGTTAAAATTTTATCGTTAAAAGTCAATATTCTTGTGGTGTCCTCAGGCCATGGCATGGTGTCCTTCGGCTATGAGGATAATGCCTTCGGACTATGACGCCTTTGGACAAGACGGCGATGTTTCAGCCCATGAAATGCAAAGATATGACGCTTGGTCACATGCCTAGATGAGACTAGACAAGGATAGTCTTGTGTTAGATGAGGGCAGTGCTTATCCCCAGGTGAACAGAGTGATAGTGCTAGGTTTTAGGTAGTGTAGTGGAGATAGTATTCAATCTTATACAAGGAAAAGGCAATGCTTAGCCTTATGCCAAAGGGGAGACAATTCTTAGTCTCGTGCGGGAAAGGCAGTGCTTAGCCTTATGCAATTAGGGAGACAGTGCTTATCCTCATGCAAGAAGAAGAGACAATGCTTAGTCTCATGCAAAGAAGGGAGACAATTCTTAGTCTCATGCAAATAAGGGAGAAAATGCTTAGTCTCATGCAGGGAAAGGCAATGTTTACCCTTATGCAATTAGGGAGGCAATGCTTAGACTCATGCAAGAAGAGGAGATAATGCTTAGTCTCATGCAGGGAAAGGCAATGTTTAGCCTTATGCAATTAGGGAGGCAATGTTTAGCCTTATGCAAGAAGAGGAGATAATGCTTAGTCTCATGCAAAGAGGGGAGACAATGCTTAGTCTCATGCAAAGAAGGGAGGCAATGCTTAGCCTCATGTAAGAAGAGGAGACAATGCTTAGTCTCATGCAAAAAAGGGAGACAATGCTTAGTCTCATGCAAATGAGGGAGGCAATGCTTAGCCTCATGCAAGAAGAGGAGACAATGCTTAGTCTCATGCAAAGAAGGGAGGCAATGCTTGATCTAACCTTTTTGTTGAAAGCTCTTGCTATTCTGTTATGGCAGAGTTGACCGTGACATACCGCATTCATTCTCTTTCCATCAATGAGGACTAGTTGCTCGTAACGACTCTGTACCCATTCTGCGTCGCTGGGCTCAGCTTCTTGTATGATTCTTA
This sequence comes from Nicotiana attenuata, assembly GCF_001879085.1. Lineage (NCBI taxonomy): Eukaryota > Viridiplantae > Streptophyta > Magnoliopsida > Solanales > Solanaceae > Nicotiana > Nicotiana attenuata. The sequence goes on along the minus strand of NC_031990.1, from coordinate 96,140,664 downwards.
GAGAAGGGATTTCTACTTCGTTAGGGATAACTACTTCCGTACCGTAAACCAGCAAGTAAGGAGTTGCCCTATTTGATGTGCGAACCGTGGTACGATACCCGAGCAGAGCAAATGGAAACTTCTCGTGCCATTGCTTGTAGTTATCTACCATTTTCCTTAGTATTTTCTTGATGTTCTTGTTGGTGGCTTCTACAGCTTCGTTCATTTGCGGCCTGTATGTTGTGGAATTCTTATGCTTGATCTTGAAATTTTCACACATGGCCTTCAGTAGATCACCGTTGAGATTGGCGGCATTGTCGGTGATGATTGACTCTAGTACTCCGAACCGATAAACAATGCGATCCCGAACAAAATCTGCGACGACCTTCTTGGTTACAGCTTTGTAAGATGCGGCCTCAACCCACTTTGTGAAATAGTCTATGGGAACTAGAACGAACCTTTGCCCATTTGAAGTAGCGGGTTCGATTGGAACGATGACATCCATGCCCCAAGAGGAGAAAGTCCAGGGTGCACTTGTTGCATTGAGTTCATTGGTGGCTCTCGTATCATATCAGCATGTATCTGGCATTGGTAACACTTTTGGACATACTTGATGCTGTCTGTTTCCATAGTCATCCAAAAATATCCTGCTCTTAGTATTTTCTTGTCCAAGACAAAGCCATTCATGTGCGGTCCGCAGGTTCCGGCATGTATTTCCTCGAGCAATCTGAATGCTTCTTTGGCGTCGACACACCGTAATAATCTCAGGTCTGGAGTCCTTCTGTACAGAATTTCTCCGCTTTGAAATAAATGGTTGGCTAACCTTCAGAGTGTGCACTTATGAGTATGAGTTGCGTGTTCTGGATACTCTCCCTTTTGCCAAGTATTCTTTGATGTCGTGGAACCACGGATTTCCGTCATTTTCTTCTTCAACATGAGCACAATAAGCCGGTTGTTTATGAATTCCTATTGGGATAGGATCGATGAAGTTCTTGTCTGGGTGTTGTATCATGGAAGATAAAGTCGCCAATCCATCTGCTAACTCTTTCTGAATCCTCAGAATATGTTTGAACTTTATCTTCGTGAACCTCTTGATCAGCTCTTGTACACAGTACAGATATGGTAATATCTTGGTGTTTTTAGTAGCCCATTCTCCTAAAACCTGTTGCACCAAAAGATCAGAATTTCCAATCACCAGCAACTCCTGAACATTCATGTCAATGGCCAACCTGAGTCCCAAGATGCAAGCCTCATATTCTGCCATATTGTTGGTACATGGAAACCTAAGTTTTGTAGATATCGGATAGTGTTGGCCAGTTTCTAATACTAAGACAACTCTGATACCCACTCCTTTGAAGTTTGCAGCTCCATCGAAGAACATTCTCCAACCATCATATACTTCGGTGATATCTTCTCATACGAATGATACCTCCTCGTCGGGAAAATACGTTTTCAATGGTTCGTATTCTCTGTCTACAGGATTTTCTGCCAAATGATCTGCCAATGCTTGCCCTTTGACCGCCTTCTGAGTTACGTAGATGACGTCGAACTCACTCAGCAATATCTGCCAATTTGCTAACTTTCCCGTAGGCATGGGTTTCTGGAAGATGTATTTCAGCGGGTCCATCCTTGATATGAGATATGTGGTGTATGCACAGAAATAATGCCTTACCTTTTGAGCTATCCATGTCAAAGTGCAACAGGTGCGCTCCAGCAAAGAGTACCGGGCCTTGTAATGTGTGAATTTCTTACTCAGATAATATATTTCCTGCTCCTTTCTACCAGTCTCGTCATGTTGTCCCAGAACGCAACCAAAAGCCCCGTCTAGTACGGACAAATAAAGCAGCAAAGGTTTTCCTGGTTCTGGTGGGACAAGAACAGGCGGTTTAGATAAATACTCCTTGATTTTGTCGAAGGCTTCCTGGCATTCTTCAGTCCAGCTTGTTGTAGCATCTTTCTTCAGCATTTTGAAGATCGGCTCACGGATCACGGTTGATTGTTCTATGAAACGGCTGATGTAGTTGAGACGTCCTAAAAAGCTCATCACATCTTTCTTATTCTTCGGAGGTGGAAAGTCCTGGATAGTTTTGACCTTTGACGGGTCTAATTCAATCCCTCGTCGACTGAAGATGAATCCTAGCAATTTTTCGGCAGGGACTTCGAAGGCACACTTTGCAGGATTTAGTTTCAGATTGTGCCTTCAAAGCCGATCAAAGAATTTCCTCAAGTCTGCTATATGATCTGTGCTTCTTCTGGATTTGATGATGACGTCAGCCATGTACACCTCTATTTCCTTGTGTATCATGTCGTGGAAAATGGTTGCCATGGCTCTCATATAAGTGGCTCCAGCATTCTTCAAACCAAACGGCATCATTTTATAGCAGTACATCCCCCATGGCGTGATAAAGTCTGTCTTTTCGGCATCCTCTTCATCCATCCAGATTTGATAATACCCCGCGAAGCAATCCACAAAAGACTGGAGTTCATGCTTGGCACAATTGTCGATCAGTATGTGTATATTGGGCAACGGGAAATCATCTTTAGGACTCGCCCTGTTTAAAACTCGGTAATCAACACACACTCTAACTTTCCCGTCTTTTTTTGGAACCGACACAATGTTGGCCAACCAAGTCGGATATTCAACCACTCTGAGAACCTTGGCTTTGATTTTCTTGGTGACCTCCTCTTTTATCTTCAAACTCATATCCGGCTTCAATTTTCTGAGCTTCTATTTTACCGGTGGACACATGGGATTGGTAAGTAGCTTGTAAGCTACTATGGATGTGCTCAAACTAGTCATATCATCGTAGGACCATGCAAAGATATCTTCATACTCTTTTAGGAATCGGATATACTCTTCCTTCTCTGATGGTGATAGGTGAATGCTTATACGTGTTTCCTTGACCGTTTTGGAGTCCCCTAAGTTAACTGTCTCAGTCTCGACTAAATTAGACTTAGGCTTGTTTTCAAAGTTTTCCACTTCTCTGACAATTTCCTCAGGTATTATATCATCTTCCAGATCCTCTGAATCACTATCCTTATGTTGCGTAGTCTCATTACATATCATAGTCGTAGGTTCATCGGGATAGGTAATAATAATGTTGTAGAGAGAAAATGTAAATAATAATAATAAATACTAAAAATAGAAATGCATTAATAAAATCAACGTTAACAAATACGGCTCGATGACTCGAGCAATTATTTCAAAACAAAATACGTTTAAACCAAAATACTGAAAATGTCTTGGATGCTCAAAAATTGCTTTAAAAATAATTGATGCTAACTGCCAGGCTACCCAGGAACTCGACGGGTCCGGGATGGTGCAGTAGTCCAATTCTTGAGAATAGCTCCTTTCTCCACGGTCTGAATGGCAAGGTCTTCCTCCTCCTCCTCCTTCTCAACTGTCGCACTGCAATCCATGTCTTCATCATCCAGAAACAGCTTTCTCATGTCAGCTAAGGCTTCATCTTCCTCAGACCCCCACATCGTGTCAGCTTGATGAAATATCTGGTGCAAATGTGGTAGCGGTTGTTCCACCAGATAGTAAGGACCATGCCATGGCGGCGACCAATTCTGGTATTCATGCCATGTATAGTCATACCCAAGCCCGAAAGTTGTACCATGACGCTTTGACTGTACTGGTTTGGTGATCCCTTGGAGATTCTTACCGAGACCTTTGTCAAGTTCGTACCCTGTCCATAACAGTATGCTTTCTATCTTGTTGCTCCACCATTTGTCCTTTTCAATTGCGTTGACGCGCTCAATGTGATGGTATATTTATCCACCTAACTTCTTCCTATTCTCGATGACTAGAACAGTCTGATTGGTATAAATAGGATTACTCCCATCCCCATGGATGATCACCTCCTGATGGTTCCATTCAAATTTCACAGCCTAATGCAGAGTAGAAGCCACTTCCCCAACAGCATGTATCCAGGGCCACCCCAACTATAGGTCATAGGTAGCAGATATATCCAGCACTTGAAACTCAACATCAAACCAGATTGGGCCTATCTGTAGGCTGAGGTTGATTTCTTCGATTGTGGCTCTTTGAGATCCATCAAATGCCTTCACATTTATGCTTCCTGCTCGTATCTCGTGTAGTCCTTTACCCAACCTCTTCTGAGTAGTCAGTGGACATATATTGAGACTTGAACCCCCATCTATCAGGACCCTGGTGATAAACTTATCCTCAAATTACACCGTGATATATTGTGCCCTGTTGTGACTTAGTCCTTCTAGTGGCAGCTCGTCTTCATGAAAGGTGATTTTGTGGCTTTCCAGTACCTGCCCGACCATGTTGGTCATTTCCCCACTAGTGATGTTGGTGGGTACATAAGCTTCACTTAGCACTTTCATCAAGGCATTCCTGTATGTCTCGGAGTTTTGCAGCAGTGATAAGATGGATATCTGAGCGAGAGTTTTGTTCAAATGGTCAACCACAGAGTATTCTCTCGCTTGCACTTTTCTCCAAAGATCGCCAGGGCCAGTCTCAATGACAGGCGGCTTAGACGCAGCTTCTTTGCTTGTTCCTCCCAAGTGCTCAGGTGTATAAACCCAGCCAGTTCTGGTCATTCCTTGCTGCACCTGTTTCTTCCATTTTTTATTTTCCTTTCCTCCTTGATTCCACAACATAATCCCATGGTATAGCATCAAACTTGTAAGATGGCATGGGTGCTACCATCACAGTGAAGGGTGTGGTTACCTCGACTTCAAACGGTTCTGATGCGGTTACCTCGACTTCAAGCGGTGCTTGGGTTTGTACCACAATAAGCGTGAGGGTGCATTGAGATGTTTTAGGATCATCCCCCTCCCGAATGAGTCCAATTGACCCCTCCGGATCCCATTCTTCGTCGATCTCTATCACATTCACTCCCTCACCTCTGTGATCCGGGAGAGGATTGTTACGAACATTTGGTGTAGCTTCCTTTTCCTGTATGACTTTGGTGTCGATCAATGTCTGAATCTTGTCCTTCAGCGCGCGACACTCAACAATGGTATGGCCCTTCATGCCCGAGTGATAGGCGCATGTCTTGTTTGGGTTAATCCACTGAGAAGAGTTTTCCATAGCAACGGCAGGGATGGGAGTGACATAACCAGCAGCCTTCAGTCTCTCATACAGCTGTTCTATGGGTTCAACAATTGTATTGTCTAGGTCATCTACGGTCGAAGTTCGGTCTTGGTTTTTGGTAATTTTGGCGGGCGGGTGGTAGTGAGTGATAATTTGCGGGTTGGGTGTTATAGGTGTGGTAGATGGCAGCAGGTTATTGGTATCTGGGGGGTGAAGATTGGTATGTGGGTGGAGGTTTGGTATGTGAGAGGAGACTTTGGACATTGGGCTACTATCACAGCACCTACCTCTTTCTTCTTCGAGATACCTCCTGATTGCAAGGCTTTATTTGTGGCCTACAATGCTTCGAAATTCGTCACCATTCCACTCTTAATTCCTTCTTCTATTCTTTCTCCCAGCTTGATGATATCAGAGAATTTATGATTTTCAATAACCATCAGCCTTTAATAGCACTGCGAGTCTTCAGCTCTGACAAAGAACTTATTCATTTGTTCTTCTTCAAGCGCTGGCCTTACCTTTGCAGCTTCAGATCTCCACCGAGTAGCGTACTAGCAGAAAGTTTTTGTTGGTTTCTTCTTGAGATTTTGAATGTAGAAAACGTCTGGTGCATTTTCCGTGTTGAACCTGAATCTGTCCATGAAATCTGACGTCATGCTCACCCAATTAACCCATTTCTTCGGGTTCTGACTAATGTACCAAGACAAAGCATATCCTGTGAGTCTTCTCATGAACAACTTCATACGGATTCGTCCATCTTTGCCCACTCCTACAAGTTTGTCCTTATATGTACCTTCGGATCACCAGTTCCATCGAACATTTTGAAACTTGGGAGGTTTGTAACCCTCCGGCAGTTCCACATCCGGTTGAATGCACAAGTCCTCATAATTCAAACCTTCAATGCCCTTACCACCTTCGACACTCTGAACTCTGCCAGTGAGCTTCTTGAGTTCTTCCGCCATGTTCTTGATGAGCAGGTCCTTCTCGGTTGATTCTAGTATATATAGGGTTTGTTGTGGGCTGTGGGGTAAAGTTTCCACATATATGGGATTTCTTTGATGAACTACGGGAATCTGGGCGGGGTGGTCATTGGTTGAGTTTTGGGGATCAGGAGTAGGTTGTGGTGCATTCTGAGGAGTGTGATAAGTGGAGGTTTGTGGGTATTGAGTTGGATAATGATGGTGTTGTTGAGGAGTAGGTACCGGTGGAGGGTTATGGTTCTGAGAAGGTGTGGTGTATTGATGTGGTGCGGGAGGATTCGGCGGTGGATTTTGGTTCTGTGTGTTTTGGGGTGGTGCCGAGTTTTGGGCATTTGGATTTTGTTGGTTGATATCAGGGACGTTTAGGGTGAGGGAAAGGTTTGCCATGTTTCGAACCTGCTCAAGTTCTCCTTGTAGCTCCAGGATTTTCTGTTCTAGGCGTAAGACCAATTCGTTCTATGCCCTGAGTACTTCTGCCATCTGAAGTTTCAACATTTTCTACCATAGCAGCATTGTCTTTTCTGATACCACTTAAATCATCCATTTTTCCTTTCCCTTTGCTTCTGCCTTTAGGATCACTTTGTCGAGGAGGAGGTGGAGGACCTCTGGATCTAGTGTGATATGCGGATGATGCCAGTATGCACGAACCAACCTTGGGGAATGGGGATAATCAAAAGAAAGAAAAACAAATAAAAGGTAACCAAGTCAGTAAGGATATTGAAAGAATGCTCGCAATATTAAATATGTTTTGCAAAATCACGTAATAATTCGCATCCTAATTTGGGGGACCTCATTGTGCCCGAGGTAGGCCTAAGCGACACATAGGCTTGGAGAAAATTGATGCCAATGATTGCGTCATTCATTAATGCGAAAATGAATCAAATCCTTACTAAATCGACAATAATAAGAAAGTTACTAATGGCATTTGCCTTATTACAACCGAAATTTAAAACTAAGCTAGAAAGAAGTAAAGAACATCATTTCCTAATCTACTTGGTCCTAGAAGGACCTTCCCCGTGCTTGGCTCTCTTGACTCCATCAATCAGGTTTCCCAGGTCGTGCATATCAAGAAATAGGTAAGCCTTTGCTAGATGCCCTCTTTCACTGTCATCCGTGTTTTGACAATCTGAAAGCCTCTTCCTCATCTTTCCCTCAAGCTCCATCAACCCTTGTTCCAAATATCCCAGTCTCTCTGTTGACTTAGTGGCAATTTCCTTCCATTCGTTGATTGCTTCCATATCCACTTTGTGTTGTTCCAGATGCCTAGCTTCAGACTCGAAGACACTTTTTCGTAACCTCCTATACTTGACATGTGCTTCAGCAGCGTCATATATGATCTTGTTTTTCAGATTAATTCCCGGCTTAACGTCTCCTGCTATATCGTCTACCAGCCATGATGGGTAGAAGTACACATGACCGGTATGATAACTGTCTGGATCAATAAGTATCCTTTTCCACAATGACCTTCTGGTTACACATATGTTGTGCCTCGAACTTGAATGGAATGACGTCCCCTTTAAAATCTGCTTTGTACTGGACCATGTTGGAAACCCTAGGTATAACCTGTTTTTTCCCCGCTTGTCTCATTACCCTTATAGGAGCATAAGGATAGATACCCCTCAACCCGATTAGTACCAGATGAGTAGTTTCTCTTGACCTGATGATGAACTCACTGCTAGGAAACCATTCAAACATCCAATGTACCTGCTCGTCTGTCAGATTGCTGAAAAAATGCACCCAACTCACAGCATTTCCAGGTTGTGCAAACATGTTTGGGATAAATGTCATTTTCTTTGGGTGATGATAAACTATGTAGTCATTCAATGGTCATCGCAGAAGCTCTTGGCGATATTCTCCCCTCTGAAAATGTTCCAATAACTAAACTTGCAATAACAGATTACAACCTTTGAAGTGCCCGAATCCTTGCTTGCACCGATCTAGAGTGCGGTACATTTCAGCTAAGATCATGGGGATGATAGTATAGGTTTGGCCCTCGATGCCTTCCATCAAAGTTTTGGCGACCATGGCTAGACGAGTATGGATCCTTCCCCCCTTTCATTGGAAATATCAGCAACCCTAAGAAGCAAACGATGAATACATAAACTCGGCGGTGCGTCCAACCCAAAGAAGTAATGGCGAGTTCCTCATGATGAAGACGATATGACTTACTGTGCCCGTAACGCTCATAAAGGAATTCAAATGGGATGTATGACTTCTTCAAACAAAGCAACTCATCATTTTTCTTGAAACCTAGAATTTTTAGAAAACCGCGAGGGGTGCAATTCTCTGGCACTAATAACCCTGGACTATCCCATGGCAGCTTAGCGAAGCCTCCTATTTCTTCTAGGAGAGGAGTCATTTCTATGTCACCAAAGCGCAGACGACCCTTTTTTCAACTTAGAACATGGTAGCGGCCTCAATCAATGCCCTATTCGGTCAGATATTGAGCAAAGATGGCAAGTCACCAAGTACCCTTCTCACATGATTCTTGTCGCTAGGCGCGAGATTTTTCCACCAGTAAAGTAGTAGAGGTGGGATGTTTTGGACCATGCCGAACCTGGGGACTTCGTGCTTCATTTTCTGCAAACAGATAAGGTTAGCCCTTTCCCCCTCCAGATTCGACTATTTACACAATAATGATCAACATATTGGCATATTTTCTCCAAGTAATGCACATAACATCACGGTGTCTATTGGGGTTGTGGAAATCCCGTCGGACTTTGGACAAGGCTTATCTTAACGAGTTATCACGTTAACAATGTTCTAACCCGTACTAGGTTTAACATGATGCATGTACATTTGATATTGGATTAAGGTTTCTAGAATGGCGTAGAATGATACTCTCAAGTGGACAACTTGAGAGGGAAAGGCACGGGATCATCGACTGCACCGTTGATCGACTAGTTTACCGCAAATAAGCCTTTTCGATTTAAAAAGTGTAATTTTGGAAGAGCACGGACACTCATCAAGCGCCACTATGTTGATGATTGGCACGAGTGGAGTACGATGTAGAGCATGCTTTATGCAGAGATAATAACGCATTGCCAAGTATTTGCATGATAAATATGTAAAAGCAGTAAATACAATATTAAGGTAAAACATGAAAAAGAAAGACAAAGGAAGAAGTTAGTTCGTGCAATATATGTGAGAATGCAATAAAGTAAGTAAGGGAGTAGGGATGGGAGAGGCATGATATAGCAGTCTTTAAACAAAATGAAGAGCAATCATAGCAAATAATGGTGAACGGGGAAGGGATGTACATGTTATAACAAATTTAAACAAATAAAGGTGGAGAAGGGAAGGGATGTGCATTTTATAACAAAGAAAATAATCCACATAAGCGAAGTTCATTATGGTAAGAGCCTAAGTGTAAATCCCCAGTAGAGTCGTCATGCTGTTGCGTCCCGCTTTCTCGCGTAAGTGGGTTTCTACATTGTGACAACTCTTTTGGATGGGAGATAGTGTTAAAACAAAAAGAGTCGCCACCTAATGATTTTGGCAAATAACTTTGTTTGACTAGTCAACGCCACCAAAGATCGGGTAAGGGCTCAAATTACCTCAAAGAGAAGGTGTTAGGCACTCTTCGAGGTCCACAACTGTGGGTCCCGACCGAACTTAAGACTATGTGGATTATAATTAGGCAATATAAACAAAAAGTGTAAGGGTCAAAGAAACTTATTATAACACAAATAAGGATTACAAGGATATAACTATACGGTCTATATTAGATGACTAAATGTATAAAGAAGAGGGGGTGGTCCTAAGTTTTTTAGCCTAAAGGATCACCCCGTGCAACATAAATAATACTCGAACCTCCCATTAAAGTAGGAAATTACTCATATTATTCAGCGGACACAGACTATCATCTCCTACTACCGGATTACTATGTTAAAGTTGTTTACCTATATGCGCTCTAGTTCAATTCTAAGTCTTACCCTATGCGTGCACTACCCGCCCCATGCCTATGGTCCAGGAGGCATTGGACCTCTATTTGGGTGGTTCTAGACTGCTCAAAATGATAAAACTAGACGACATACAAAACAAGTTGGCCTTCATGTAAAGGCAGTTAAGGGTTCAAGTTAGCCTCCACACTTGGACAATAAATACACACAAAACAGGTTCTCACATTAGGCGTTAGGTAGTTTCAAAACAGAGACAAATTAAAGTCCTTATGCCCTATAGACACGATTTCTGTGTGACCTAGGATTCAAACGTGCAGGCAGTTTCAGATGCAAGGCGCTACTTTAAACTTATAGACATGATTTCCAAACAACTATATAGTTTAGGAGTATTGCATGCTGATTTGAGATTAAGTTTTTAAACCTATAGACATGATCTCTAAGTGATTTACGCAGTAGGGGCAGTGAAGACCGTTGAAATACTCAGAATTACTCATGCTTTCTAATAGTGGCATGGCTAAGCAACGAAACAACGTTTGAAAAGTTCAGCATTAACACTTTAGAGCGAGTAGTAATACCCTATAGGCAGGGTTTCTAACGATTGGTGATTGGAACTAATTTCTTTATACTTATCCCCTATCGACATGTTTTCTAGGTGAGTAGTATGATAACAATAGCAAATTAACCAATTAAAATCCTATAGGCATGGTTTCTAGTGAATATGCTGCAGTTATGCAAATTAAAAGAATGGTTATTGATATTTCTTTCCTATAGGCATGCTATCTAGCAGTAGACATTGGAATAAATAAAGTACTTATGCTTCGATAGTAGACAAGTTGCTTGAGTGTGTGATTCTCCTAATGGCATGATTTCTACCAGTGCACATGGAAATTGAATGGCATATATAGCAGGTTGGATAACAAGTAGATCATATAAATCCTATAGACATATTTTCTACCCTTGCATGCAAACATTATAGTGTGCCTATTTCCCTGATTTCACTAATACCCCAATCTTTTATTACAAAATTATTACAGACCCAATGGTGAATGTAATTACAAAATATTATACAAGAAGTAATAGTAGACCTATAGCAGGCCCAAAAGGAGATACCCAGTATCGCCTGGCCTTTAACCAACTCTTTCTTCACACACAACATACCCACATCCCAACAGGGGACTATATTCATCAGCACAACCCAGAAACCATAGAGAAACTCAAGCCAAACCAAACAGCCACAGATTGACCACATGACCCAAACATTGAATTACACAGAAATCACTTAAATAAACCAGTTTGCATGTTCAGTAGATTGAATGAGGAAAGAACTGAGTGCCAGAGATAGCTCAAGTCTCAGCAGTAAGGAGAGTGACCAAAGAACCCCAAATCCTAGTGTGTCAGAGTTCACAAGGGCCTCAAATGGACCCCCAGCAGTGCTCACACTAGGTAGCTCAATAGAGAAGTCTTAGTGGCCTTGGCTTTCAGCCGGCCAAGAGTTAGTGTAGGTAACAAACGAGAGTGGGGAATAGTGATTAAGAGGACAAAATTTGAAGAGATCCATTTGTATTTTAGAAAGAAGACATGACAGGGGTGACATACATCAACAAAACTCAAAGAGTAGGTTGTTATCACAAATTCAAACACTTAGCATATTGGGCAGAAAACATTTTGTGAAATATAGGGGCATCAAAGTTTCTGAGATTACAAGATTGAAATAAAAAGGTGTATAATACCAAACGAGTCTGAAGTAGAGCATTAACTTAAAGTATTAGAACCTAGGGGACCAAATCATGTTAAGTATCCATCACAATATGCTAACTTACATCATGAAGCAAAACAGTACCAAACATGGTAAGGAAACACAAGTTGAGATAGCTACTCTAAAGGCTCAAATAATCAATAAAGGATATAAGATTTAGCAAACAAAGACATGACAAAGTATCAAAACTAGCATGGGAGCGGATCATAGTTGACAGTGAACATATCACAGATGCGAGTCAGTCATTACAGGAATGCAGAACAAAGTAGGAAAAACAAGCTCATGTCAAATAGCAAATGTAGACATTCAGGTATCAACACATTAAGCTTAAGAGGGTCTAAATTATTCAGGTGAAGCATATTCAAATAACATATCTCAGAACTGGCAGCTTTAGGTAAAATCAAATGCTAAAAAAGTTCAAAACAAGTGCAAAACTAACAAGGTTGAACATAGAAGTAGCCTAGAACACAATAGGTCACGAATTTCAGAGGTAAGAATATGCAAATCGTGAACACAGAAGAACAAAATTGTAAAAGCCAAAAGACTTACCAGTTATCAGTTGACAAAAAAAGACAATAAGAAAGAACCGACTCCACAATACTCTGAATATCAATCAAAGAGCAAGAACCCAAAATCTTAGTGTGTCAGAGTTCCTAAGGGCTTCGAATGAACCCCAGGCAGTGCTCGCACAAAGAAAAGTTGAAAAATCAAAATCCGGTGGCCTTGGCTTTCAGCCGGCCAAGAACCAGAGTATAGAACAAGAGAATGAGAGAATGATAGAATAATAACTTCAATTTTTTTAGTGAATATAACGATTAAAGGTCTATTTCAAAGGGGAAAGGGGGGATTTATATAAAAGTAGAAATGAAACAAATAAATCAAGGAACTACTGTAAAATAAATATAACTAAGGAAATAATAACATGCAGAATCAGTAAAATGTCAAATTAGAGAAAAATTAGGTAAAACCTAGTTGACAGAAATCGAAAATTGGCCGGAGATGTTGGCTAATCGGACCCATATAGCCTTGATATAAACGTATCTAGACGAAATATTACCTCAATCTCAACGATTAGAACTGATTCCCTTTGATTCAAAGATTTGTACTTTCCAAAAATAGAGCAAGCACTATGTAAGACCACAAAGAGGTAATCAGTGGAGAAGGAACATAGATATGGTAAGTAAATAACAGGTGAATCCCACGGCTAACGTGTTTAGAAGAGGGAATGGTGAAGGGAGGCGATTAGGGTTCTTCAGAGAGAGGATCTCTGAGATCAACGGCCAAGATTAAGGGAAGATGGGGCGGGTTATACAAAACGGGCATGGGGTGACGGGTTATTGGTATTGGGCTTGGGGTTATTGGGTTAGAGATTTGGGGCTTATCTGGTCCGAAATTAGTCCCAATTTGGGGCCAGATTTTAAAATAGGAAATTAAAGGGAAAATAATTTTGATAAAACAATTAAATAAATTATAAAAATTCTATTTATGCAAAGTAATATATAAAATAATATTAGAAGATTATAAAAATGTAAGATATTATTTTGACCTTGAATAAAATGACAAATGCAATAAAATCGTAAAATATAGCTATTATTGCAAGATTGTGCAAATAGCTTTAAAAATACTAATGTAATTATATAAAATGAAGTGAAATATTTGAAACATGTATTATAGATGCAAAAATAATGATTTTAGGTAATTAAGTCATCAAAAAATAATTGAAAGGAGTAATTAATAAATATTTGAACAATTTAAATGCAAGAAAATTAATTTTAAAGCTTTAAAATTATGAACAAATTATAGAAAATGCTTGCATAAATCTTGTAAATTAAATAATGATGCAAAAATGATATTTTAAAAGTATATATACTTATTTGAAAAATATGAGGAAAAATTTGGGAAGTACCAAGAGGGTTGGAAGGCTTAGAAGCTAAACCAATTGAAGAAAATAAGTTTCATCGAAAGTCGGCAAGTTGGGAATGTTATCACATGTAATTTTGGGGTGAGACTAGTGTGCTTAAAATGATAAGGAGGTTATGTTATGAGTTATTTTATTCGTATTATAGTCGTGTGTTACGTCATGAAGTCATGCGAGTTGTGGAAAAAATTGGCAAAGTTCATCACAAGTCACATTCATAAATGTGTTGAAAATTATGTCAATGTAGCAGAGATTTTCTCCCAACAATTATGAGATGAACCACCTACCAAATTGAATATCTGTGAGTCTAGTTTCTAACTCATTAAAGAGATATTTGTATTTTCACGATACTGCGCAAGCAGCTCCCAATGGGACCCACTTAGGCGGTGGTCGACCTACTTCACTTTAATAATGATTTGGACGACCTTTATTTCTCATTTTTTTTATCCAGCCTCGTCCCTACACTATTCCTAACCCTCCTAAACATATACCATAAGGGTTTGGAGTGATTCCAAAGTGATTACACCATATTTCAACATTAAAAGTTAGTTCTAGTAAAGGAGACCTCTCTGAGGGTGTGTTGTCATTGAGGATAATTGTGGGTTGTGTTTGGCTGAAATTTCAAGTTGTTGCTACTCGATAAGGCGAGTATAACAACCTACTAATTGTGCTTAATCTTGCTTGTATGTTGTTTAAGTTGTTAGGATAATAAACTTTAAGATAATACTTGGATTAGCTTGACATGTTGTTATTCTTGATGGATTAATTTGAAAGTTGCTCTTATGGACTTTAAGTGGCTGAAAATTATGGAAAATAAGTTGTCTATGATATTGTTAGTATGATTATGTTGATATACATGTCAATCTTGTTGAGAAAATTGGTAACTAGAAAATAAATGGCTATAAAGCACTGGAAACTGGAAAGTTGTCCACAATGATATTATCTGTGTTAGGCTATTTCGGGTAACTTTCAAATTGAGTACAAGGTTGGAAATCCTTTAAAAGGTATTGGTTATTATACTGGATATATTACTAAGTTCAAGAATGATTGATAATGGGGTTGAAAGGTGCTAAAGGGATTCACTACGAGCTTGCCGCTCGTCGTAATATGTTGATGACTTGTTAATGAATATTTTGTACCGTATTGTAGATGTTGTTCTTATTGTATTGCTCTGGTTGTTGTTGTTGGTATATGGTATTGGAGGAGGCCCTTGTTACGGGGGAGATGCTGCCCAAATTTGCATAAACGAGCTACTAGTTTAAGTTGCGGACTTAGCCTTTACTCAGCACCGATTTTGAATCTCTTTATGCTATGGTAGATTGAGTTGAGTTGTTGGAAGAATTTCTTGGAAGGTCTTAAGGACTTAACGGAGTTAAGGTATGTTAAGTCTATTCCTTCTTTCCTTTTGGCATGATCCATATGATAAAAACAAAACGAGCAAACGCGCAACTTTCATAAATGACTCTATTCATAGAAGTACTAGGGGTGCCTATGTTCTTGATTCCCCATGTGTCATATTATTATATTGTCTGTTCATGGGTCTTAGAAAATATGTAAGTTGATAAAATTTATCTGAAGGCATAATGATCTTATGACATTCCGAGAGATCTTATTGACTTACTTCATTATGCATTGCATTCATTTATACATGTAAATTAATCCATGACCAGATGGCGTTATATACGCGTATATTATATGTATATGGTGTATGAGGAAATGTTACGATGTTATATACGCACCATCACCTGATCAGCTGGTATACATTGATGATTTCGTCCATAGAGGTCGAGATGATATGATGGGATGCCCTCAGAGGCTTGATGATGTTATGTACGCATATACCTATGCATGGTATGACATTTATACACATATGCATGACATTATAAATGTTTCATGATTCACAAAGCTATTCAAACTTACAGGTTAAATTATTTACTCCATGTTTCTTTCATATCTTTTATATACTGCTTTTCATGCCTTACATACTCGGTACGTTATCCGTACTGACGCCCCTTTTTCTTAAGGATGCTGTGTTTCATGCCCGTAGGTCCCGATAGACAGGATGACAGTCTTCCTAGTAGGTTATCACCTCAGCAGAAGGTGTTGACACGCTCCACTTGCTCCGGAGTTGCCTATTTGATCAGTATGCTTTGGCATGTAATGATTGGTATGCCGGGGCCTTATCCCGACCTTTAAGACGTTTATGTACTCTTAGAGGCTTGTAGACAGAGGTCATGTATATGAATACTTATATGGCCTTGTCGGCCTATGGTTTGGGTGTACAAATGATCATGTCGGCCTTATTGGCCTGTATGTCACATGTATGAGTTTGTATATCATGTTGGGTCGTCTTACGTCGAGTATTCCCTTATGTTTTATTTTGGTTATCTCCTGACGGTCCTTCTGGCCCACTTACACATTATGGTATCATAAGAAAGATATGTTACGTTAGTACTTGGTTGAGTAAGGCATCGGGTGCCCGTCGCGGCCCTTAGTTTAGGTTGTGACACCATGAAAACAACTAGTGGTGGCAATATGGTTAAAAGTAAATAGTTATCTACCCATATTATCCATTAAAAAATGGGTTGGATAATGAACCAATAAAAAATGGGTCAAATATGGATAAGAACCATATTATTCACTTAGAAAATTGATAACCAATGGATAACTAATGAGTTTAACTTTTACATTTGTAAAGCCTCAAATTAGGGGCTCCTCAAGTTGGGAGACTGGGAATTCTCCCAAAAGTGATCATATTCAAGAAGTCATGGATAATATGTATATTCATATTATCCGACGGTTAACCCATTTTTTATCCGTATTAAATATGAGTCGGATCGGATAATATATCCGTTTTTGCATTACCTGTTTTCAAACCGCTATCCGATCCGACCCGCCCGTTTTCCTGTTGGATCATATTGCACAGCGGAAGCAAACATAGCATCATAATCACGTGTAATATAAACAATTAGCACATACGGAGATTGTACGAGTTACCTCTTGAAGCGTGAACAAAGCAAATCGATATCCTTCTCCAGTTCCAGAATTGCAAGACCTCAGCAACCTTCCACAGTCTTCTACTGTGTTACCCAAATAAAAATCGGAAAACAGAGAACTTCGGGTGGGCAAAATTCAAGGAAGAAAAACGTGTGTTTTTTTTCACTGTGTCAAAAACGACCAGCTAAATACCATATATATATATATAGCTGCATTTTTTTTTAGGTCAAAACACTTTTCCAAAACCTGTTAGGTTTTCTTCTTCCACCAAGGAAAGGTTTCCTTTATTTCCTATTATTCAGGAACAGTAGGGACCACAGAATTTAACTAACAAGGCTTCCTATTATGGAATTAATTTCGAAATTTGAAATTAATTTCTACCATAATAAATTACGAACTATTCCACTAAAAATTCATAATTGCACTCCTTAGTTCAATTTTGAAATTCTTCCATAAAACCTTATTTAACTCCCCATGTTAAAATTCAGATACTAACCAATCAAATTAAATTACTGACTATTTAATTTATTGATTACTTCCTTTAGACTTACACTTAACTTATTTCATGTGTCGGATACAAAATCCACCGGCCAAGTTTACACATGAAAACTTATAAGCTTTCATAAAGGAGTATCATCAATCTCAAAACCGAGACATGGATTCCATCAACTAATTATTACTTCGCCAATGTATATCATTGTTATCCAATTTACCAGGCTTATTGACTCACGAAAGAATCTCGCCTTTTAATAAATCAAAACAACAAGTGACATACACAGCTAATAATAATTATATCAGGATTAAGAGTATAAGTACATTAAATGGACTAGAGAAATTATTTTATAAAGTCAGTATAAAATACTTGTCTCTACTTGATCCGTTCAATACATACAAAATGTATTAGCACAAGAAGTTGGAATTAGACCTATTCCCATAATCAAGATAAATTACATTTAATCTTGTACTACAACCATTCCGATGATTTGTCCAATTCCATCATTAGATTGTGAATATTAACTTTTATGTCCTACAAGAACCGATGATTTAATATTCCGTGTATAAGCTAAACTCTATACACTAAATCATCTACTATGTAAGCAATAGACACACAAACCAATACATGATCTATTTAAAAGGAAACTTTATGGAATTTAAACAAGTAAATAAATAATTTGCCTTCAGAACACAGCTGCAGATTCTGAAGGCCACTCTGGCCGCGGTCCTGGCGTAACCGCGGTAGGACCGCGGCAGAACACTGCTGCAGATTCTGAAGGCCACTTTGGCCGCGGTCCTGGCGTAACCGCGGCAGGACGCGTATGGCTTATAGTATATTCTAACAATCTCCCACTTAGACTAATAACCATGCGTCTACAATTTTGACACTCATTCGTTCTACATGCTTATCAAAAGTCTTCTGTGGTAAGCTCTTAGTAAACGGATCCGCCAAGTTGTTCTCTGACGCAATCTTGGTGACCACTACATCCCCTCTCTGCACTATATCACGAATTAAATGATATTTACGCTCAATGTGTTTTGCCCTTTTATGGCTTCGTGGCTCCTTTAAATTTGCAACCGCACCACTATTATCACAATAAAGTGTAATTGGCGCTTGAATCGAGGGAACCACGCCCAACTCTCTCAGGAAGTTACCGAGCCAAACTGCCTCTTTGGCTGCCTCAGAAGCTGCCACATATTCCGCTTCCATGGTGGAATTAGCAACACAAGCTTGCTTGATACTCCTCCAACTTATGGCTCCACCTCCAAGAGTAAACACATTACCTGAGGTAGACTTTCTAGAATCTCTGTCTGATTGGAAATCCGAATCAGTATACCCAATAGGTACAAGGTCATCCGAATGGTAGATCAACATGTAATCCCTAGTCCTTTTCAAGTACTTGATTATATGTTTAACCGCCGTCCAATGCTCTTTCCCACGATTAGACTGAAATCTGCTAACAACGCCACCGGCAAAGCAGATATCAGGCCTAGTGCATAACATAGCATACATGAGGCTCCCCACAGCTGATGCATAAGGGACCGCCTTCATCTTTTCTATCTCTTCATCAGTCTTAGGAGACTGATCTTTAGATAGAGAAATTCCATGTCTGAAAGGAAGAAATCCTTTCTTGGAATCATGCATGCTAAACCTGGAGAGTATTGTATCAATATAAAGACTTTGGGACAAGCCTAATATCCTTTTCTTGCGATCTCGCAAGAGTTTGATCCCAAGGATATGCGCCGCTTCTCCCAAATCTTTCATATCAAAATGTGTAGACAACCACTGCTTAACTGAATTCAACATGCCCACATTATTTTCTATGAGCAGTATGTCATCTACATATAAGATCAAAAATGCCACTTTGTCCCCATCCCACTTTTTGTATACACAAGACTCGTTGAGACACTGATCAAAACCAAATGTTTTAATCGCCTTTTCGAAACAAGTGTTCCATGCCCTAGATGCCTGTTTCAGTCCATAAATGGACCTTTTAAGTTTACACAACATGTGTTCCTTGCCACTTTCCACGAAATTGTCTGGTTGCATCATATAGATGCACTCATCAAGACTTCCATTAAGAAAGGCTGTCTTGACATCCATTTGCCAAATCTCATAATCATAATGAGTAGCAATGGATAAGAGAATCCTTATAGACTTAAGCATGGCTACCGGCGAGAAGGTTTCCTCATAATCGATCCCTTCTTTCTGAGTGAACCCTTTCGCTACAAGCCTTGCTTTAAAAGTTTGCACTTTTCCGTCTACACCTCTCTTTTTCTTATAGATCCACTTGCATCCAATGGGTTTAACCCCATCAGGTGGTTCTACAAGATCCCAGACTTGATTAGAGTACATTGACCCCATCTCTGATTTCATAGCGGTAACCCACTTATCGGCATCTTTATCATGTAGTGCTTGGTCGTAATTGACAGGTCCGGAAGTATGCTCCTCAGGGATCCTATCATATGATTCTCCCAAGAGCGTATAACGAACTGGCTATCTTATTACTCTCCCACTACGACTATGCACTACATCACTTGCAACTACACCATTTTGATTCTATGGTTGAACCACAATCTCATCAGGAACCTGAGTCTCCATGCTATCCAAAATGATATCAACGACTTCTTCCTGTTGTGCAGTTTGCTCTACATAACTCCCACTACTTTGTGGTAGTATGACTTCGGGCACTTGTTCTTGCGGGACATTAAGTCTATTGACATTTCTCCCACTACTAAAATGCAATGGTATGTCAAATCCAACTTCGGGGTTTTGTATATGGTCGTTTTGTTTATCAGATGACTGAGTTTCCATTCCTTTGCTTAGTTCCTGTAAAACGATTTTACTTTTAGGAACATGATTTACCAAATAGTCCTCTTCAAGAAACTTGGCATTTGTGCTAACAATTACCTTCTTTTCTTGAGGACAATAAAATAAACCACCTTTCGTTCCTTTTGGATAGCCTACAAACACGCATACATCTGTTCTTGCCTCCAATTTATCCGTTTTCCCTTTTAGCACATGTGCCGGACAACCCCAAACTCGAATATGCCGCAAACTAGGCTTGCGCCCAGTCCACAATTCCGTAGGGGTCAAAGGTACTGACTTTGAAGGAACTAAATTCAGAATGTAATTTGCTGTTTCTAAGGCATGTCCCCAAAAAGACGCTGGCAAACTGGAATAACTCATCATTGATCTAACCATTTCCATAAGAGTCCTATTTCTCCTTTCAGCTACACCATTCTGTTGCGGTGTTCCAGGTGCAGACAATTGAGATGTTATCCCACATTCTGATAGATTTCCAATGAATTCCGCAGAGAGGTATTCCCCATCACGATCAGATCGTAATGTTTTGATATGTTTATTAAGTCGTTTTTCAGTCTCAGCCTTAAATTCCTTGAATTTTTCAAAGCATTCAGACTTACGACGCAACAAATAGACATATCCATATTTTGAGTAATCATCAGTGAAAGTCACAAAATACTCAAAACCACCTCTTGCCTGGACGTTCATTGGACCACACAAATCAGAATGAATTAATTCTAATTTATCACTTGCCCGATTTCCTTTTGAGGGGAAATTTCTTTTTTGTCATTTTTCCTTCTAAACAGGATTCACATGTTGGTAGTGCCTCCACTTTCAATGAACTTAAAGGTCCATCCTTGACCAACCTTGAAATTCTGTTTAGATTTATATGACCAAAACGCAAGTGCCATAAATATGTTTCACTCAATTCAGGAGAACGTTTTTTCTTATTTGGTAAATCAATATAATTCAGTTCTTTAGAGTGTAACGGTTTAGGTATAGAGTCAACTACAAAAAGACCATCAATCAATGTAGCCGAAGAGAGAAAATATTTATTATGAGTAATAACACATTTATCAATGTCATGACAATTAAAATCATAACCATCTCTCATAGCGCTATAAATCGAAACTAAATTTCTTCTAACGGAAGGTACATATAATGTGTCTTTTAAAGCTAAAACTCTACCACTACCAAACGAAATATTAATATTTCCTAATGCTAAAGCTGGGGCTGCTGAACCGTCTGCTTGATAAACATTGATTTCTCCTCTACTTAGCCGCCGCGTTACCTGAAACCCCTGCAAATAAGTGCAGATATGATTAGTGGCTCCCGAATCTACACACCATGACATGGTAGAAACAGCCGCTAAAAATGTTTCAACGACAAGTAGATGTAAATCACCTGGTTTATTTTTCAGCTTGGCCAAATAAGTTGGACACTGCTTCTTATGATGCCCAGGCTGCTTGCAATGATAACACTTGCCCTTAGCCTTTTTCACACCAGCAGTCGCGCCACCAACAGAGGGTTTTTGAGCCTTTTTCTTTTTCTGCCCGCCTCTCGGCTTAGAAGAAGAACCTGCCTCAAAATTCAACGCCACAGAAGGATCTTGTGACTTGATAATAGTCTCTGCTGGCTGTAGCTCATTTAGCAATTTCGCAAGGGACAAATCCATTTTGTTCATGCTATAGTTCAGGCGAAACTGCTGAAAACTGTCAGGCAAAGTCTGCAGGATCATTTCAACCTGCGTGTCCTTATCAATGTTAGCTCCAAGGACCTCCAGTTCATTCAGAAGACTCATCATCTTCAGAACATGGTCCCTGACCGATGAACCTTCAACCATTTTGGTATTCAGAAGGGCTTTCATGGCAGTCTGCTTAGCCGCACGATTCTGATCTCCAAACTTTTCTTTGAGATTTTCCAGAATGTCATAAGCAGACTCCATCGACTGATGCTGATGTTGCAGAACATTTGACATGGATGCCAAAATGTAACACCGCGCCATCTCATCAGCCTTTTGTTCATCATCTGTGGCATCATCTCCAGGTTTTTCTGGACACACCTCATCGAGCACAAATTTGTACTCTTCAGCAAGTAGAACAATATCCAAATTTCGTTTCTAATCAACATAATTCGGACCCTCAAGTTTGGTTTGAGTAAGAATGGCAGTAAGGGGATTGAAAACAGTCATTGTCAATCTGGGAGACATTAATATTTAAATAGATCAAATCAGTTTGTATTATTGAATATTAAAATTCAAAAAACACTATATACATACAATCTATGCACCTTGAACAACAAATTTCGATGGGAAAGAAGTTATTCTTGCAATATACATATATAATGACAGATTATCCACCCCATAAACTTAAACAGGTCATACTCAGATGGAGAGTAAACTGTTAATTTAAGCCAAGTGAATATCAACATTCAACATATATTAGTCACATTGAACCAACATGCATACTCAGATGGAGAGTAAATACAAGTAATCAATGACTAGTATAATCTAGTGATTATTCATAATGTTTTTATCCGATATGGAAGAAGACCTACGTCAACGTGTAAAAATATTAGATCACTAATTTTTAACCCCGGAGACCATGGGAATTGATCCCCACGATTACTGGAATTAAAAACAACAAAAAAAAAAATCAAAATTTTTAAAAAAACAGCAAAAACACCATTTAAACGACCCCGAAAGCCCCAAAAACGGCTTACGTCATGAGCGAAGCTGATGTGTATTGCTCACTAGGCCGTTTCGCATGGACCTGCCAAGTTTCAGGTCAATCGGAGTCCGTCAACTAGTTGACCTCCGATTTTCTGCCCTAATTCGGCTAAAACTGTTTTTACGTTTTTCATGATTAAATTCAATTTTCAGATTATTCTAACTTAACATCACCAATATTAAAAGAATATTTCAAGTTTTCAGAATAATCAATACAACCCATAACAGATAATCACGCCGAAACAGTGCAGGTTTTCATAAAAAACAAACTTCGTATGTAATTCAAAACTTGCATATAGAACATGATATTAATCCTTATGGTTTATCCTAATTATTTAATTAGACGTGAGTAGGCTCTGATACCAATTGTTGGATCATATTGCGCAGCGGAAGCAAACATAGCATCATAATTACGTGTAATCTAAACAATTAGCACATACGGAGATTGTACGAGTTACCTCTTGAAGCGTGAACAAAGCAAATCGATATCCTTCTCCAGTTCCAGCATTGCAAGACCTCAGCAACCTTCCACAGTCTTCTACTGTGTTACCCAAATAAAAACTGGAAAATAGAGAACTTCGGGTGGGCGAAATTCAAGGAAGAAAAACGTGTATTTTTTTTCTCTGTGTCAAAAACGACCAGCTAAATACCATATATATATAGCTGCATTTTTTTTAGGTCAAAAACACTTTTCCAAAACCTGTTAGGTTTTCTTCTTCCACCAAGGAAAGGTTTCCTTTATTTCCTATTATTCAGGCACAGTAGGGACCGCATAATTTAATTAACAAGGCTTCCTATTATGGAATTAATTTTGAAATTTGAAATTAATTTCTACCATAATAAATTACGAATTATTCCACTAAAAATTCGTAATTGCACTCCTTAGTTCAATTTCGAAATTCTTCCATAAAACCTTATTTAACTCCCCATGTTAAAATTCAGATACTAATCAATAAAATTAAATTACTGACTATTTAATTTATTGATTACTTCCTTTAGACTTACACTTAACTTATTTCATGTGTCAGATACAAAATCCACCGGCCGGGTTTACACATGAAAACTTATAAGCTTTCATAAAGGAGTATCATCAATCTCAAAACCGAGACATGAATTCCATCAACTAATTATTACTTCGCCAATGTATATCATTGTTATCCAATTTACCAGGCTTATTGACTCACGAAAGAATCTCGCCTTTTAATAAATCAAAACAACAAGTGACATACACATCTAATAATAATTATATCAGGATTAAGAGTATAAGTACATTAAATGGACTAGAGAAATTATTTTATAAAGTCAGTATAAAATACTTATCTCTACTTGATCCGTTCAATACATACAAAGTGTATTAGCACAAGAAGTTGGAATTAGACCTATTCCCATAATCAAGATAAATTACATTTAATCTTGTACTACAACCATTTCGATGATTTGTCCAATTCCAACATTAGATTGTGAACATTAACTTTTATGTCTTACAAGAACCGATGATTTAATCTTCCGTGTATAAGCTAAACTCTATACACTAAATCATCTACTATGTAAGCAATGGACACACAAACCAATACATGATCTATTATATTTAAAAGGAAACTTTATGAAATTTAAACAAGTAAATAAAAATTGGCCTTCAGAACACTGCTGCAGATTCTGAAGGCCACTCTGGCCGCGATCCTGGCATAACCGCGGTAGGACCGGCAGAACATTGCTGCAGATTCTGAAGGCCGGCAGGACGCGTATGGCTTATAGTATATTCTAACATTTACACCCCTAGAAACAATATTTTACTGAAATGTAGGGTAAGACTGCATACAATCGACCCTTGTGATCCTGCCCTTTCCCGGACTCCGCGCTTAACGGGAACTTAATGCAGCGGGCTACCTTTGTATGTCTCTATTTTAAATTTTAAAAAATTTAAACAAACGTTGTTGGCCCTACATCACCCCCTTTTTTCCCCTCTTGAAAAACAAAGGAAAAAAAGAAAAGGAAAAGGCTGAATTCAGAATTCAGAATTCAGAAATGACAACTACCAACCACCGTTTTTTACTTTTCGGTTGTCGTATGCCTGTACCAAACTGAAATTTCCAAAGTACTTAGTAATAAGATGGAAACTCCTCCTCCTATCTCCAATTCCATGGCAGAAAATTCAATCCAGTAGCTCAGCTAGTAACCTGCTGCTACTGCTCCCTCTCATATTCTTTCTTTTTCATCAACTAATTCATCTGCTCCAAAGAAGATAACAGTGATGTCGGCCAAAGAAAGCTTGGGCTTAGAGTACTGGCTTCAATGGCAAGTTGCCGTGTGTGCTCTAATCTTCATCATCCCTACTACTGTAGCTTTGAGGCTCATCAATAGGCAGCGAAAGGACACAGAGTATCCTACCAAGTCCACTGATCTGTGGGTCCCATGTTGGCGAAATCTCCATCCTCTTTGGCTTCTCTTCTTCAGAGCTTTCGCCTTTGTTTCCATGGCTTTCTTGCTTTATCAGACTGTTTCCAACTTTGGCTTCTTCGTCTTCTTCTTCTACACACAGTACTTAATCACCTGCTTCTTCCTAATTCTCTACATATACTTGTGTATTTATTCATAATTCAGACTATATTCTGCAATTCAATAGAATTTAACTGATCTGATATTCTAATTAATTGCTTAATTTCCAGGTGGACGTTTGCTTTGGTTGGGGTCTATTTTGCTGTACGGACACATAATAATTTCTCCAATTTCTTGCAGCTCATTATTTAGTGAATACTTATAGAGTTAATATGTTTTGCGGTTGATATATAGCTGACCATAATATGTGCTTGCATTGCAGCTGGGAACCATTATATCGGCGCGGGGATGCTGGTTGTATACAAGAAATCCCCTCTCCCGGCGCGGGGAGATAGAGAAATTTCTTAAAACTGCGGCTGAAGAGAACAGCAGCAATGGGGCATCCTCTGAGCAACGACTTGGATTTTGGGAAAACTTTATGCAAATTATTTATCAGGTTAGCATTAGAAACTACTATCAAATTTATATGTTTTCACAAATTCCCAAGGTCCTGGGGAGCATACAGTTATTGAAAGTGTGGGATAGCTGCAATGAAACTTGTATGAATTACTAAGTTTAGCAAGGCAGGATTTTTCTTGTGAATATTGTTTGGTGGATGGCCTGAAACAACTTTGTTAGCCTAATTGCAATAACAACTGCTTAATTCAGCAACAATTGAAATAAAATAATATAGTACTTCCTATATTATCTCTGATCTATAAGCTAATCTGTCACGATAATCCAAATAGCTAAAAGCTGTTTTTAAATTGGTCAACTCACCTGAGTTTACTGTTAGAAATTTGACACAAGTTTTTTTTTCTTTTCATAGACTAGTGCAGGTGCTGTTATGCTGACAGATATTGTCTTTTGGTGTCTTTTGCTTCCATTTATGACGGGCGAGAACTTTAAGCTCACCCTGGTGAGTCATCTTTATTTGAAATGCTGCAGCATTATATGCATCATGTTTAGCTCTCACTGCATTCCCTTTAGAATGTTACTCTTCCTCTAACCATCTAAAGAAAATCTTTTAGTCAAGTTTCTATCAAGAGTACGCATTTTTCCATGTCAAAAATTCACAATATTAGTTTATATGATCAAAGTATCAGTCATTTCACGTGTTCCATCTAGATTATGCACCAAATCATGGTTATTTCTCAAAGGAAAGTGATATCGTCAACTATTACACAAAGCTACCATGCATAGAAAACGCAAATAGGGCGTATTGATAGTCCTTTCTAATTCATGAAGACCATGCCAACCATTAAACCAGGGGAGACAGGTTGGAAAGAGGGGAGAGAAACAGGGAGAGGACAGGTGAACTCAGCTATGATTATGGTATTTGCATGAGAAAATTTGGAACTTTAGATAACCACAATGCTTTTGTTCCCTTACATCCTTGAGGAACATATTTGTTGTCATCTTAGAACACTGAGCATAGTTACTAACTAATTGCAAGTTTACTCCTAACCATCTAAGAATTTACACAATTGTTGGAAAAATAGCATGAATACCAGCTTTTTAATGATTTAACTCCATAGTTACAAGTTTCTATTTATTTCCTGAAACAACATTATAAAGATGAAATTCCATTGTTCTCATAACATTATTAGACTGTGCAAAACTCAAGCTACAACCTCAAATGTATCGTTCAAAATACAGCTCTAACTCAAAGTAAATAGATGATCCGAAATGCCTGCCCTTTATGAGGTAACAAGTTGCATTTTCCTTTTAAGATAACAGAAAAATGGAGCAACATTAGGTCAATGACTCTTTTTTTGGTAACTGCAAATTTTATTAATTACCAAAGTAGCAATACAATTCCATAGCTTAGCCAACACAGCTAGCTATCCAAAGAAACTAAGAAACAAACAAAACCAAATCAGGAACCACGCTATCTAGCTAGAACATATATTTTTGCAGTACAATTTTTATTCTAGGTGAGGCTCTAACATTGCAAATATATGCAATACTTTCCCATCCTCTACTTGATTTCTCAAAGACTCTCTTGTTTCTTTCTATCCAAATACTATGCACACATTCAGCATACACCATTCGAAAAATCTGAGAAGCTTGTGATTTCCCTTTGGAATTTCTGATCATCCATGCAAGTGTTGCTTATTGCTCTTAAACGGTGAAGAGAGAGAGGGACCATGATGGTGGACTAAGAATGCATTTCTTTCTGAGCACAAATATGTAATTTTACAAAGTCAAGCAAAGGGAATTCAACTTGCTATTGTAGTTAATACTGAAATCAGCAAATATTCTTGTGACTACAAAATAAGATTGCACGCTTTCAGCAAAAATGGAGCTCCATTGTTAAACTTGCACATATGGCTCTATCAGAAGACTCTAAAGTTCAATAATCTTTGATGTAAATTGAGATGTTTTCCTAGTCGTTGAAAGAATTCACATAGTTGAAACGTCGAAGGCGTTATTCTTTTTGTTTTCTTAGCTTCTTGTATAGAGACATTTTTTTAATGGAAGTGGTCCGAATCATTTTCGAATTGCAGCTTATTTTACTCAAAAACTTCTCTAACTGTTAACTTTTGTTGACATGGCAGCTAATTGGATGCATGCACTCTGTAAATGCTATTTTTCTTCTTCTTGATTCAGTCCTGAACAATCTTGTAAGTGCAACAGTTTCTTATATGCCCATCTCCAACCTCAACAAGCTTTTTGGAGACCCTTCAGGGCTTGCTATAAGTTGTCGATATCCTGTAAAATCTAAAAGGAGAAGGCTGTTTTGTGTTTCAGCAATTTACATGGTTTGGTATCACATATTTTGTGCTGTGGAGCTGTTGTTATATTGTTTTCCAGTGGACTCTACACGCGTGCTGCTTAAATTGGTAAATAAACATGTACCACCATACGCACATTCATATGTAAAAAAGCATTCTTTTCTGTGGTTAATTGAAGTTCCTTGTCGCGCAGGTGGCCGTATCCTTTCTTGGAACTTAACACTCCATGGGCACCTTTGTGGTAACGACTAAAGACATGCCTTTTCTGTTGACATTCTTGATTCCTTTACAATTTAGATATCCTAAATGGAAAAGTTGGTTTCAGGTATCTTGGATTGGCTGTGGTCCACATCCCCTGTTACGGAATATATGCTCTGCTTATCAAAGCAAAAGGCCGACTGTTCTCGAGAATGTTTCCACAGGCATTTCTTAGGTCATATTATTGATCTTCCTACCTTTTTTGAAAACTTCCCAGTTCAATCTCTAAATTTCAAGATTTTATTGGTCATATAGGAGTGATATAGGATAACACAGAGTTCAAACTTCACGGCATGATCACTATAGCATTGGCATACACAAACATGCCCCTCAAAATGCGCCTTTTGCTAATCTATCATCTATCTTATGGCATGCAGTGGCAGGATTGCAATGGAGAAGAAGCATACTTGAAGCAGAATATAATTAAAAAGTACTCTAATTCGAGGTTGTTGTATGCATATACACGAAACCATATATAATTCCTTTTCTCAGTGACACGATTGTACTAAACAAACTTCATTATTCGAAGATTTAAGAGCAAGGGTTCTCCCTAAGTACTACAATATTAGACTAGGTGAGGAAATGAAGAAGGAGGCTTCAACCTAAGCACAATGACCTAAAGAGGAAATGGTCTTGTAACAACAGTTTCACAACAACATTGTATGTCCTCCATAAGAAAGAGGAACCTACCGTGGCTAGTGGACGGGAAGTAAAATCAAAAGTAATATTCGAAAATCATATGAGTTGTACGAAAATTCCGGCATGCGTGAGAGCTAAGATAAGCTAAGTATGGACGCAACAATGGGGCAGAAAGATCAGAAAAAGTAATAGCTAACGTTGAAAGAAAGCGAAGATGGAACGAAAGAAATTATTCGATCAATGATCCAAAATTGGCTACGTTATGAACGCACTTAAGGGTTCGGAGTTTTATACATGTAGCATATACAGCCATAGAAGGTTTCGGTATATGTTAAAAGAAAGAATCGAGCCCAGGTCATAAATGCAGGATTATATCATGGATTTTCCATAACACCCATGAAAGGCTAAACATAATAACTAATACCATGAACCATAGTTCGGGAGATAATTTAAGCCGACATAAAGGCTGATCAGAAGGAAGAAGAAAATAAAAAATTACATCAACGAAGTAAATCAGGAGTCTGATTATTGGATCCAAAAAATTATAGATCTCGTGAATGAGAATATTTTTCACGACCCTAACCCCGAACCCGGTCGTGATGGCGCCTCTCGTGAAGACAAGGCCAACCAATCTAACACAATTCGTCCTTTTAAGCAGTTAAATAGCATAAAGATAGTTTAAACATGATTTAATAGCAATATTTAGCGAAAATAGAGATAACAAAGTGGAAATCCATCCCAATACAGCCCTAACCGGGGTATCACAAGTCACGAGCGTCTAAGATACTAAATCCTCAAATGTAACTACAAAGTCTCAAATACTGAAATAGAACGTAAAAGAAATAGATAGAGAGGAGCTCCAGGTTGCGAACGCCAGCAGCTACCTAAAGACTCCTCGAAGATCCGCCTGAAGTTGGAATGAGTCAGCACTTGGGGGCGAGACCTGCTACGCCTGAATCTGCACACACGGTGAAGGGAGTAATGTGAGTACTCCGACCCAGTCAGTAATAAATATAAATAATGACTGAAAGTAAGAAAACACGTAAAACACAAGGCATTCTATAGCGAAGCAGTAAAATCACTTAAAAACAGTAAATCAGTGAAGTATCAAGTAAAATCCCTTCTTCAACAAGTAAAACAAGTAATTGACATGTAAATAACAAATAGAAGTTTGCCCCTCGGGCACAGTATCAACAAATCCGCCCCTCGGGCAACAACTCAGAACAGTACCAGCCCCTCGGGCTCAATCTCAGAACAATACCAGCCCCTCGGGCTCAATCTCACATCACAATGGGTACCAGCGCTCACTAGGGATGTACAGACACCGGGAGGGGCCCCTTACGGCCCAAGCGCAATATCAAGCCATCTCGTGGCATCAAATCTAGGTCCTCGGCCTCATATCAATCAAGCCACCTCGTGGCGTATATATATATCTCAGGCCCTCGGCCTCATATCAGTATCAGTGTATCCTCACATCTGGCCCTCGGCCGTACTCAGTCCGAAAACTATCACAAGCCCCTCGGGCGTTAGTAAAACAGTATTTCTCAGCCCAAAATATCATTTAAAATATCATTTAAGTCTCAAAACTGAGTAAAAATGGCTGAATAGTAAAACAGTGAAAAACAGCATGACTGAGTTCAAGTAATAAGTCAAAACAGTGAGGAAATAGTGATAAAAATCCCCGAAGGGTTCAAACAGTTGGCACGAAGCCCAAATATGGCAATCAGCCCAAACCATGATGATAACAACTAAGTTTCGGTCAAATACACGGTAAAATCATCAATCGGGACAGACCAAGTCACAATCCCCAATAGTGCACGACCCCACGCTCGTCATCAAGCTTGTGTCTCACCTCAATATAGCACTACCATGTGCAATCCGGTGTTTCAAACTCTCAGGACATCATTTACAATCATTACTCACCTCGAACCGGCTAAAACTCTAGCTCGCGACGCCCTTGCCCCTCGAATCGGCTTCCACGCGCGTCGAATCTATCCAAAATCAGAAAGAATATGTCACAATATGCTAAGGGAACAAAGCCCAAGCGAAAACAATCGAAAAATACCAAAATCCCGAAATTAGCAAAACCCGAGCCTCGGGCCCACTTCTTGAAACTCAGAAATTTTCACATCATTAGATTCCTTATTTCCCCATGAGTTCATACATATCAAAAATTCTCAAATTCGACCCCAAATGGTCCTTCAAATCCCAATTCAAAAGTCCAAAATTCCAAGCCCTAGTTCTTCCATTTTTAGCTTAAGTTCCATGATTTTCTAGGTAGATTTCACAATAGAATCGAGTTTTAGGTCCGAAATTCTTACCTCCAAACATTTCTCCTTGAATCCCTCTTTAATCTCCTTCAAAAAGCTCTCAAAATGATCAACTATGGAGGAAATGAGCCCCAAAATTGCGGATGAAATGACTTAAAACATTCTGCCCAGGTCTGACTCCCCCTTCTTCGCGATCGCGGTCAATACCTCGCGATCGCGATTCTCAAATTCGCGTTGACCAAAAATTTTCCTTACGCGAATGCGACATGCCAGACGCGAACGCGATGCACCTTCCACCTACACCTTCGCGATCGCGAACACCTTCTCGCGAACGCGATGAATAAATTCCCTTGGATCCATCTGACTCACATCTTCTTCGCGATCGCGTATACCCACTCGCGAACGTGATGGGATTCCTTCACAAGCTTTCGTGAACGCGTCCTAGACCCTCGCGAATGCATAGCTTACAAAAACCCGGCCCTTCGCGAACGCGAGCTCCCCTTCGCGAACGCGAAGGCCAAAACACCTGCAACTGCTGGAACAAAATCTGCAACTTTCAAACTCCAAAAATGGTCCGAATGACCACTCGAAACTCACCCGAGGCCCCCGGGACCTCAACCAAAGGCACCAACACATCCTAAAACCTCATTAAAACTTGCTCCAATCATCGAAACACCTCAAACAACATCAAATTACCCAAAACACATCGAATTCAAGCCTAAGTTTCTAAAAATCTTCCGAAATACGCTTTTGATCAAAAACCCAACCAAACCGTGTCCAAATGACCTGAAATTTTGCACACACATCCCAAATGACACAACGAAGCTACTGCAACTCTCGGAATTCCGTTCCGACCCTTATATCAAAATCTCACCTATCAACCGAAAATTGCCAAAATATCAACTTTGCCAATTCAAGCCTAATTCTACTCCGCACCTCCAAAACCCATTCCGATCTCACTCCTAAGCCATAAATCACCTCCCGAAGCTAACCGAACCATCGGAACTCACATCCGAGCCCTCTAACACATAAGTCAACATCCGGTTGACTTTTTCCAACTTAAACTTTCTTAAAAGAGACTAAGTGTCTCAAACTTCCCCAAACTCCTTCCGAACTCAATCCGACCAACCCGATACCACAAAACACAGATAACGAAGCATAAAGAAGCAAAAATGGGGGAAACGGAGCGGTAACTCATGAGACGACTGGCCGGATCGTCACATCCTCCCCAACTTAAACAAACGTTCGTCCTCGAACGAGTCAAGAAACATACCTGAAGCCTTAAATAGGTGAGGATATCTGCTCCGCATCTCCCTCTCGGTCTCCAAGGTAGCCTCCTCCACCGGCCGAACTCTCCACTGCACTTTCACTGAAGCTATATCCTTAGATCTCAACTTCCGAACCTGACGACCCAAAATAGCTACTGGCTCCACATCAAAGGTCAAATCATCATCCAACTGAACCATGCTGAAGTCCAAAACATGAGACGGATCCCCAATATACTTCCGGAGCATAGAAACATGAAATACTGGATGCACACTCGACAAGCTGGGTGGCAAAGCAAGCTCATAAGCCACCTCCCCAATCCTCCGAAGCACCTCAAAAGGCCCAATGAACCGAGGACTCAATTTCCCTTTCTTCGCAAATCTCATAATACCCTTCATGGGTAAAACCTTCAACAGAACCTTCTCATCAACCATGTAGGACACATCTCGAACCTTCCTATTAGCATAACTCTTTTGCCTCGACTGCGCTGTACGAAGCCTCTCCTGAATCACCTTCACTTTCTCCAAAGCATCCTGAACCAAATCAGTCCCCAACAGCCTAGCCTTGCCGGGCTCGAACCAACCAACTGGAGATTTACACCGCCTCCCATACAAAGCCTCATATGGAGCCATCTGAATACTCAACCGATAACTGTTGTTATAAGCAAACTCTGCAAGCGGTAGAAACTCATCCCATGAACCTCCGAAATCAATGACACAAGCACACAACATGTCCTTCAATATCTGAATAGTACCCTCGGACTGGCCGTCCGTCTGAGGATGAAAAGCTGTGCTCAACTCCACCTGAGTACCCAACTCTCTCTGCACGACTTTCCAAAACTTCGAAGTAAATTGAGTACCTCTATCTGAAATGATAGAAACCGGAACACCATGCAAACGAACAATCTCCCAGATATAAATCCCTGCCAACCGCTCTGAAGAATAGGTAGTACACACAGGAATGAAGTGCGCGGACTTGGTCAGCCGATCCACAATCACCCAAATAGCATCGAACTTCTTCAAAGTCCGTGGGAGTCCAACAACAAAGTCCATAGTGATCCTCTCCCACTTCCGCTCAGGAATAACCATCTGCTGAAGCAAGCCACCCGGTCTCTGATGCTCATATTTCACCTGCTGACAATTGAGACACCGAGCTACAAATCCCACAATATCCTTCTTCATTCTTCTTCACCAATAGTGCTGCCTCAAATCCTGATACATTTTCGCAGCACCCGGATGAATAGAATACCGCGAGCTATGGGCCTCCTCCAGAATCAACTCTCGAAGCCCATCCACATTGGGTACACAAATCCGGCCCTGCATCCTCAACACCCCATCCTCACCGATGGTCACATCTCTGGCATCATCATGCTGAACTCTGTCCCTAAGGACAAGCAAATGCGGATCATCATACTGGCGCTCTCTGATGCGATCATATAAGGAAGACCGAGAAACCACACAAGCCAACACCCGACTGGGCTCCGAAATATCCAACCTCATGAACCAATTGTCCAAGGCCTGAACATCAACTGCAAGGGGTCTCTCCCCAACTGGAGTATATGCCAAACTCCCCATACTCACTGTCTTACTGCTCAAAGCATCGACCACCACATTGGTCTTTCCCGGATGGTACAATATAGTGATATCATAATTCTTAAGCAACTACAACCATCTCCGCTGCCTCAAATTAAGATCCTTCTGCTTGAACAAATGCTGAAGACTGCGATGATCTGTGAACACCTCACAAGATACGCCATACAAGTAATGCCTCCAAATCTTCAATGCATGAACTATGGCAGCCAACTCCAAATCATGAACGGGGTAGTTCTTCTCATGGGGCTTCAACTAACGAGAAGCATAAGCAATAACTCTACCCTCCTGCATCAATACACAACCAATCCCAACTCTCGAAGCATCACAATACACGGTATATGAACCTGAAGCTGATGGCAGAACCAATACTAGAGTTGTGGTCAAAGCTGTCTTGAGCTTCTGAAAGCACTCCTCACACTCGTCCGACCATACAAATGAAACACCCTTCTGAGTCAACTTGGTCAAGGGTGATGCGATAGATGAGAATCCCTGAACAAACCGGCGATAATAGCCTGCCAAACCAAGAAAGCTGCGAATCTCTGTGGCTGAGGACGGTCTAGGCCAACTCTGAACCGCTATCTTCTTTGGATCAACCTGAATACCCTCGCTGGACACCACGTGCCCCAAGAAAGCCACTGAACTAAGCCAAAACTCACACTTGGAGAATTTTGCATAAAGCTTCTCCTCCCTCAATCTCTGCAACACAACTCTCAAATGCTTTGTGTGCTCCTCCTGACTACGCGAATACATCAGAATATCATCAATGAAGACTATGACGAATGAATCAAGATAAGGCCGGAACACGCTATTCATCAAATGCATGAACGTTGCTGGGGCATTGGTCATCCCAAAAGATATCACAAGGAACTCATAATGACCATATCTGGTCCTGAAGGCTGTCTTAAGAATATCTGAATCCCTGATCTTCAACTGGTGATAGCCCGAACGGAGATCAATCTTGGAGAACACTCTCGCTCCCTGAAGCCGGTCGAATAAATCATCAATGCGAGGCAAAGGATACTTGTTTTAATTGTTACCTTGTTCAATTGCCTATAATCAATGAACATTCGCATTGTGCCATCCTTCTTCTTCACAAACAGAACCGGCGCACCTCAAGGTGACACACTAGGCCGAATGAACCCCTTATCTAGGAGTTCCTGAAGCTGCTCCTTCAATTCTTTCAACTCCGCTGGTGCCATACGATACGGCGGAATGGAAATAGGCTGAGTGCCCGGCACCAGGTCAATACCAAAGTCAATATCCCTATCTGGTGGCATGCCCGGTAGGTCTGCAGGAAACACATCGAGAAAATCCCTCACAACTGGGACAGAATCAATACTGGGAGTCTGAGCTCCGACATCCCTCACAAACGCTAGATATGAAAGGCAACCCTTCCCAACCATACGCTGGGCCTTCAAGAAAGAGATCACTCTACTAGGAATATAATTAATCACACCACGCCACTCGATCAGCGGCACACCTGCATAGCCGAAGTGACTGTCTTAGCATGACAGTCCAGAATAGCACGACACGGAGATAACCAGTCCATGCCCAAAATGACATCAAAATCCACCATGCTCAATAACAATAGATCCACTCGGGTCTCCAGACCCCCAATAGTCACCACACATTATCGGTACACACGGTCTACAACAACAGTATTGCCCACCGGGGTAGATACATGAACAGGTAAAGCAAGAAACTCCCAGGGCATACCCAAATAATGAGCAAAATACTAGGACACATAAGAAAAGGTGGAACCGGGATCAAATAATACAGAGGCATCTCTGTGGCAGACTGAAACAATACCTGTAATGACAGCATCTGAAGCAATAGCATCTGGCCTGCCTGGGATAGCATAGAAACGAGCCTGGCCACCCCCTGATCGACCTCCCCCTCTGGGGCGACCCCTGGCTAATTGACCTCCACCCCTAGCTGGCTGAGCGGGTGGTGAAGTAACTATAGCAGAAGTCGAGGGCTGGCCCCTCTGTTGAGACGAACTAGCAACCCGATGAGGACACTGCCTCCACATGTGGCCCATCTCGCCACACTCATAAGAACTCCCAAGGTGTTGGAGAAGGGGACTGAAGGGAACCCCTCACACCGGAGTGACTAGCAGATGCACTCGGCATAGAAGAGCCCTGAGCGGATGGTGCACGAGATGAACTCTGAGCTGGAAGGGCGCTGAGTGATGACTGGCCCTGCTGAGATCCATGATAACCACGACCTAAAGATGCCCCGCAATAGTCTGGGCGGGCTGACTGAGCAGACCTGAAAGAACGGCCTCTACCATGCTGAAACTGGCACCTTGAAGGAGCACCATTATAACTGCCCGATCCTCGAGGCCTCTTGGCCTCCCTCTCCTCTCGCTCCTGACGGCGAACCGTCTCAATCTCACGAGAGGTGTCAACCACCTCCTCGAACGTAGCACCCATCACTCTTTCTCTGGTCATAAGAATACGGAGATGATAAGTAAGGCCATCAACAAATCTCCTGATCCTCTCACGATCTATCGGAACCAACCAGGCGGCATGACGAGCCAACTCAGAAAACCTCGACTCATACTGTGACACAGTCATATCCCCCTGTCGCAACCACTCAAACTGTCTACGCAGCTCCTCTCTGCGAGACTGCGGCACATACTTCTCTAAGAAGAGAGCAGAGAACTGCTGCCAAGTAAGGGGCGCTACACCAACTGGCCTACGCCTCTCATACGCCTCCCACCAAGTGAAGGCAACCCCAGAAAACTGAAAGGTGGTAAATGCCACACCAATAGACTCAAGAATCCCTGCTGTACGGAGCATCTGCTGGCACTTATCCAAGAAACCCTGGGCATCCTCGCCCTCTGCTCCGCTGAATGTCGGAGGCTGGAGTCTACCAAACCTCTCCAGTTGACGCTGCTCATCATCCGGCATAACTGGCATAACAAACTCCTGAGCTGGTGCAACCGGCTGGGCTGGAGGTGCCCCCGACGTCTGAAGTCCCTGCACTACCTGCTCAGGTGTGCGAGCAGCAGGGGTCTGATTGCCTCCCCCGGCCTGTGAAGTAGCTACTGCAGTGGTGGCTGAAACTGCCTGAGCCAGGCCAGTGCAAACTGATAAGATCTGTGCCAAGGCCTCCTGAAGACCCGGAATCACGATGGGCGCAGCTCATGCCTAAACTGGTACTGCTGGAGCCTGATCCTGAGCTGGGGCAGCTGGTGGATCAATAGGTGCTGCCCTCGCTACTCTGCCTCTGCCACGACCACGTCCTCGGCCTCTGGTGGTCTTAGTTGGTGGCACTGGTGGTCGTCCACCCCGTCCGGTAGCTCGTGTCCTCACCATTTCTGGGAGAATATGATAACAGAAGTTTAGTACTCGGTCTAACAAGTTCGCACGACAAGAATTTCAAGAATATGAAGTTTTTCCTAAAGGTTCTGCAGCCTCTCGAGGATAAATGCAGATGTCTCTGTACCGATCCGCGAGAAACCTTCTCATGACTCGTGAGACCTATGTAACCTAGGCTCTCATACCAACTTTCACGACCCTAACCTCGAACCCGGTCGTGATGACGCCTTTCGTGAAGACAAGGCCAGCCAGTCTAACACAATTCGTCCTTTTAAGCAGTTAAATAACATAAAGATAGTTTAAACATGATTTAATAGCAATATTTAGCGGAAATAGAGATAAAAAGTGGAAATCCATCCCGACACAGCCCTAACCGGGTGTCACAAGTCACGAGCGTCTAAGATACTAAATTCTCAAATGTAACTACAGAGTCTCAAATACTGAAAATAGAACATAAAAGAAATAGATAGAGAGGAGCTCCAGGCTGTGAACGCCAGCAGCTACCTAAAGACTCCTCGAAGATCCGCCTGAAGCTGGAATGAGTCAGCACTCGGGGGCGGGACCTGCTACGCCTGAATCTGCACACATAGTGCAGGGAGTAATGTGAGTACTCTGACCTAGTGAGTAATAAATATAAATAATGACTGAAAGTAAGAAAACAGGTAAAACACAAGGCATTCTATACCGAAGTAGTAAAATCACTTAAAAATAGTAAATCAGTGAAGTATCAAGTAAAATCCCTCTTTCAACAAGTAAAACAAGTAATTGACAGGTAAATAACAAATAGAAGTTTGCCCCTCGGGCACAATATCAACAAATCCGCCCCTCGGGCAACAACTCAGAACAGTACCAGCCTCTCGGGCTCAATCTCAGAACAATACCAGCCCCCCGGGCTCAATCTCACATCACAATGGGTACCCGCGCTCACTAGGGGTGTACAGACTCCGGGAGGGGCCCCTTACGGCCCAAGCGCAATATCAAGCCATCTCGTGGCATCAAATCTAGGCCCTCGGCCTCATATCAATCAAGCCACATCGTGGCGTACATATGTATCTCAGGCCCTCGGCCTTATATCAGTATCAGTGTATCCTCACATCTGGCCCTCGGCCGTACTCAGTCCGAAAATCATCACAAGCCCCTCGGGCATTAGTAAAATAGTATTTCTCAGCCGAAAACATCATTTAAAATATCATTTAAGTCTCAAAACTGAGTAAAAATGGCTGAGTAGTAAAACAGTGGAAAACAGCATGACAACAACAACAACAACAACCCAGTGTAATCCCACAAGTGGGGTCTGGGGAGGGTAATATGTACGCAGACCTTACCCCTACCCCGAGGGGCAGGGAGGCTGTTTCCAGGAGACTCTCGGCTCAAGACAGCAACAAGAAATGATATACTAGTACTATCAATAGACTCATACTAAAATAACATAAAATACATAACATAACATAGCATAACAGAATAACAGCAATATAAGAAATATAGGAAATATGAAAAGGATGAAAGGTATACTAATATCCAACAGATAAATCCCTGCATCAGTAGCTGATCAGTAGCATCATAAGAGTAACTCCTAACTGGCTAGTCTCACTTTAGTGCGCTGTAGAAATATCCACAAATTCCCCCTAACCTACAACTTTAATGCTCGACCTCCACAATTCCATATCAAGGGTCATGTCCTCAGTAATCCTAAGACGCGTCATGTCCTGCCTGATCACCTCTCCCCAATACTTCTTAGGTCTCCCTTTACCTCTCCTCGTGCCCACCACAGCCAGTCGCTCAAGTATGACTGAGTTCAAGTAATAAGTCAAAACAGTGAGGAAATAGTGATAAAAATCCCCGAAGGGTTCAAACAGTTAGCACGAAGCCCAAATATGGCAATCAGCCCAAATCATGATGATAACAACTAATTTTCTGTAAAATACGCGGTAAAATCATCAATCGGGACAGACCAAGTCACAATACCTAATAGTGCACGACCCCACGCTCGTCATCTAGCGTGTGTCTCACCTCAATATAGCACTACGATGTGCAATCCGGGGTTTCAAACCCTCAGGACATCATTTACAGTCATTACTCACCTCGAACCGGCTAAAACTCTAGCTCGCGATGCCCTTGCCCCTCGAATCGGCCTCCACGCGCGTCGAATCTATCCAAAATCAGAATGAATACGTCACAATATGCTAAGGGAACAAAGCCCAAGCGAAAACAATCGAAAAATACCAAAAAAATTAGCAAAACCCGTGCCCCGAGCCCACTTCTCGAAACTCAGAATTTTTGCATCATTAGATTCCTTATCTCCCCACGAGTTCATATATATCAAAAGTTCTTAAATCCGACTCCAAATGGTCCTTCAAATCCCAATTCAAAAGTCCAAAATTCCAAGCCCTAGTTCTTCCATTTTTAACTTAAGTTCCATGATTTTCTAGGTAGATTTCACAATAGAGTCGAGTTTTTGGTCCGAAATTCTTATCTCCAAACGTTTCTCCTTGAATCCCTCTTTAATCTCCTTCAAAAAGCTCTCAAAATGATCAACTATGGAGGAAATGAGCCCCAAAATCGCGGATGAAATGACTTAAAACATTCTGCCCAGGTCTGACTCCCCCTTCTTCGCGATCGCGGTCAACACCTCGCGATCGTGATTCACAAATCGCGTTGACCAAAAATTTTCCTTACGCGAATGCGACATGCCAGACGCGAACGCGATGCACCTTCCACCTACACCTTCGCGATCACGAACACCTTCTCGCAAACGCGATGAATAAATTACCTTGGACCCATCTGACTCACATACTTCTTCGCGATCGCGTATACCCACTCGCGAACGCGATGGGATTCCTTCACAAGCCTTCGCGAACGCAGCCTAGACCCTCGCGAATGCGTAGCTTACAAAAACCCGGCCCTTCGCGAACGCGAGCTCTCCTTCGCGAACGCGAAGGCCAAAACACCTGCAACTGCTGGAACAAAATCTGCAACTTTCAAACTCCAAAAATGGTCCGAATGACCACCCGAAACTCACCCGAGGCCCCCGGGACCTCAACCAGAGACACCAACACATCCTAAAACCTCATTCAAACTTACTCCAATCATCGAAACACCTCAAACAACATCAAATTACCCAAAACACATCGAATTCAAGCCTAAGTTTCTAAAAATCTTCCGAAATACGCTTTTGTCAAAAACCAAACCAAACCATGTCCGAATGACCTAAAATTTTGCACACATATCCCAAATGACACAAGGAAGCTACTGCAACTCTTGGAATTCTGTTCCGACCCTTATATCAAAATCTCACCTATCAACCGGAAATCGCCAAAATATCAACTTCGCCAATTCAAGCCTAATTCTACTCCGCACCTCCAAAACCTATTCCGATCACACTCCTAAGCCATAAATCACCTCCCGAAGCTAACCGAACCATCGGAACTCACATCCGAGCCCTCTAACACATAAGTCAACATCCGGTTGACTTTTTCCAACTTAAACCTTCTTAAAAGAGACTAAGTGTCTCAAACTTCCCCAAACTCCTTCCGGACTCAATCCGACCAACCCGATACCACAAAACACAGATAACGAAGCATAAAGAAGCAGAAATTGGGGAAATGGAGCGGTAACTCATGAGACGACTGGCCGGGTCGTCACAATATTGCAGTACAGGATCACTCTTAATATCATAGGTACAAGACAGATAGTACAACAACCATATTCTATAACGACTCTACGATAAAGCCAGTTAGAAGAGTACCAGCCTCATCAGAAGTCAGTATGAAGCTTCCATCGGATTGTATAGGCACCAGAAGTGCAAGTATTATAATAAAGCTTTAAGTTGTGAACGTAAAATATACCTGTGTGGAAGGGAGATCATGAGAGAGATAAAAGATACGATGCAAGATTTTAAGGTAAGAAAGTTAAAGGTGAACAACGTACGAGATACTCAAATGCAGAAGATTGTGAATAGTCCATACTACGGATAAAAGGCTAGAAGCGAGGGGATTCAGTATCCAGGAATGATAGCAACATCGTCAGTGGAATACCTTCTTGCCTATGGCTTCTAAGTACCGAAAGGTCTAATTAGAGAGTAAAAGAAGAGTTAAAAGCGATGCGATGTCTTGCTTGATGTTCCAGAAAAGCATAAGAGAATCGATCGCAAGCTAAAGTATGATAAAGCGGCAAGGTTTTAGAAAGAGAAGAGTAAGGATAAGAAGAAGGCAAGTGAGAAGGTGACAAAAATGGATAAGTCCTCAGGAGTAAGCCCATGAAAACAATAAGAGCTGACGGCCTATATAAACTCAAAGGAGTCTAAGACTAGTAGCCATTAAAAGAGATGGAATGCTGCCCTGGTAGTGAAGTAAAGGTGTGATTGCAATAGATAAAGGATGATGTTTGGGCCTTCGATTGAATAGTGATTTGAAGAAAAAAAGGGAGAAGGAGAAAAGATTTCGCAGACGGCACGAGATTAGAATAACCCCATAAGGTGAATCACATCGAGATACTATGAACTACGATTATGGAAATCACTTCAACTATTCCTCGATGTAACGTAAGCCCAGCGGCAAGGTATTACGTAAGAGGTTTTAAGCTATCAGTGGTATATCGTAGATTAATATTGAGGCAAATCATAATGGGTGGACAAAAGTCACCAAGTATGAGCTGAGATTAGGCCGTCATTCTTAAGATGAACAGTAGTAGAGGGCATTAAAGGTATGGGATTTATACATATGGGATAAGCAACAAGAGTAAGCTGAAATTTGGTAGCAGACTTCCACAACGATAAATCGAAGTAAGAGTTATGGTATAGTATGACCTATCTGGATGCAGTAAAATCATGCGGATAGATAAAGTTGTTTATGAAATAAGATGTAGCAATATTCGCAAGTTCTACAAAGTACCGAGCGAAGAATTCAGTACATTTATAGATGCCCAGAGAGGTATCTTATTAAGTCTTGTATATGCTTATAAAGTAAGGCCTAGAGATTCGCAAAAATTTGAAGGAAAAGGAGAGAAAAGTCGCATAGGCACACTTACAAGGTCAGTATCGTAGAGGCTGCATGATAGGAGGTAGAAACAGTTACGAGATTAGAAGGAAGTCGATCACAAGTCATGGCATGGGAAAGAGGCCTAAAGAGAGGAATGCCCTGGCCTTTGGATTTATTCAAAGAACATTTGCCTAAGTGGAAAGAAATATTAAAGTATTCGCAAGAGCTATGGGTTATGAAAATGATAAGTGCATCAGCCAACATTCGAGGACGAATGTTCCAAAGGGGGGAATGATGTTACGCCCCGCAATATTACATCGATATTACGTCCTGCAGTACTATATTACGATGATGTTACGCTTCACTGTACTAAATTATGACGATGTCACACCCTGTAGTATTGTACATTAAATTTGTCGTAATGTAATTGACATCAGTCCAAGTAAAAGATTATTTGGAGATTATAAGGATTATGCTATTTCACAAATAATGAGTAAATTTGTGAATGTGAAAGGGGAAGCAAGTCAAAGAAAATGAATATTCGTCCAAGTTTGGCATGTGGGGGTAAAATACGGGTCAAGCGTTAATACCCGATATTTACGGACTAGTACCATAAAAAGTATCATGTGACCATGATATTGGAATATATAAAGTGTATTAAAAGAAGTAGGATTTTAAGTAATTTGAGACAATTCTTAATTATGCGGGTAATTGATTAATTACCGAGTAACAGAATATTACCTAATTAAATTAATTGAGAAACTTTGGATAAAGATGAAAGTGTAACGTGGC
Source organism: Nicotiana attenuata (assembly GCF_001879085.1). Lineage (NCBI taxonomy): Eukaryota > Viridiplantae > Streptophyta > Magnoliopsida > Solanales > Solanaceae > Nicotiana > Nicotiana attenuata. Next base: position 96,097,643 of record NC_031990.1, on the reverse strand, counting down.
AGCACCCCTCAAAATCCATGATGACTCTTTAAGGCATTGTAGTATGTGGCAAAATGAAAGACTATAAAACTTGGCATTCATTTCATAATGGAAAGCCAATAGAAGTCTTTAAATGTAAGAATCCAAGTGACAAAACTTGCATCTGATGAGAACTAAAAGAATTCAAATGTAACCCCTCTCTGTCACTCTTAGCAGCCACTGATCACCAATATTTACCCACTTCAAATCATTTTTTTAGCAAATTAAGTTCACTACGGCAGTGAAGATTTTCATTCTTCAACCAAAATCCAACAAGATTTCTTAGCACACTAGCAACGTGAGATTTTGTGATTCTAAGGGAGTACGGTGCAACCTTATTCAAGAATATCATATGGATTTTTTCCTACTCCATGTATGTTAAGGCTATCCCTTCTTTCTTTTTGGCATGATCCAAATAATACAAATGAAACGAGCAAAATACACAAATTTTATAAATGACTCTATTCATAGAAATACTAGGGGTATTTATATTCTTGATTCCCCATGTGGATTATTATTATATCTTCTGTTCATGGATCTCAAAAAAATACGTATTTGATAAAGTTTATCCAAAAGGCATATGGATTTTTATGGCATTCCGAGAAAATCTTATTAATATTTCTTATGTATTTCATGCATTTATACATGCACATTGACCCACGACCAGATGGCGTTATATACGCGTATATATATATATATATATATATATATATATATATATATATATNGGCATTCCGAGAAAATCTTATTAATATTTCTTATGTATTTCATGCATTTATACATGCACATTGACCCACGACCAGATGGTATATATATATATATATATATATATATATATATATATATATGGGATATGAGAAAAAGTTATGGCGTTATATACGCACCACCACCTGATCAGCTGGTATACGTTGATGATTTTGCCCACAGTAAGACCAAGATGATATGATGGGATGCCCTCATAAGCCTGATGATGTTATGAAATATGTACATATGCACGACATGAAATTCATACGCATATGCATGACACTATAATTATTTCATAGTTATCAAGACTTACAGGTTGAGTCATTTACTCTATATCCCTCCATATCTGTTATATACTTATTTATGTGCCTTACATACTTGGTACATTATTCGCACTGACGTTCCTTTTACCTGGGGACACTACGTTTCATGCCCGCGGGTCTTGATAGACAGGTCGAGAGTCCTTCAAGTAGGCGATCAGCTCAGCGGAAGATGTTGGTGCACTCCATTTGCTTCGGAGTTGCTTGTTTGGTCAGTATAATTTAGATGTGTATTATTTGATATGGCGGCGCTCTGTCCCGACCTTTATGACAATTATGTATCCTTAGAGGCTTTTAGACAGATGTCATGCACGTAAAGATTGTATGGCCTTGTCGGCCTATGTTCAGTATACGAGTGGTTATTTTTGCCTTATAGGCCCGTATGTCATATGTATAGGTTTGAATTACATGTTGGATCGTCCAATATCGAGTATTTCTCCATATTTTATTGTACTTATCTCACGACAGCCTCTCTAGCTCATTTACCTATGATAGTATGATACGAAAGATACGTTACGTAGGTACTCGGTTGAGTAAGGTACCGGGTGCCCGTTGCGGCCCATAGGTTTGGGTCGTGACAATAGGTTTGGGTCGTGACAATACTGAGATATCCTTAGGAATAGGTTAAAGTTTCATTATGTTGTCACAAAATTTGACCCAAGGCAATGTTAGCTTGTATTTTGAGAAAGCTCTATTGATTGCAGCTTGAGTATTCTAATAAATCTGTTGCTTCATCTTGTAGTACTTGAACCTCTTTTTATCACCATATTTGCAAGAACATCTACTCTTCCTCATCTTCCAATATATCATAATAGTGATGATTTGGAGAGCAAGTTTGTGAAGAACATTATTGGATTTCTGTAGCCACCAATGATTTATTAATCCTCTAATTGGCAATTTCATTGGAATGATTCTCAGAGTGGATCCTATAGCTTTCCAAATATACCTAGCTACATCACTCTTAATAAAAATATGTTTGCATAGTCTCTTTTTTGAATTAGTGCAGTCGTTACAATTAGAAACAATGTTCTTACCAAAATTAAGGATAATATCATCAAAAGGAAGTTTAGATAAGCACAATCTCCACGTAAGGAAAGAAATTTTAAAAGGAATGCTAGAGTTCCATACCTTTGTAAGGAATTGATTTTTCTCATTTGTGTCTCTGAACAGATGTAAAGTTGTCTAGTTGGAATATTTACCATTATCAGTGTGATCCCAAAAAGCTTGGTCAGGCAGATCATGCCTACCAATGTTGATATTTTCTAAAGGCAGAATAGCCTGGGAGACAATTGTACTTGTTCCGGCTTGTCATCCCGGTCCCTACACTCTATAAAGTTTCATCTAGACACTTCAACTTAATCAAAACAAGACTTTTAAACTCTTCGGAATCGCGTGAAGCTCACTTGCTTGACGTGGATGACAAATCAGCATCCACATCAGATTCTATGCCAAAATAATATTATTTAACAAAATTTTAATTTCTTAAACAAAAAATAAAATAAAATAAGCAAAAAATTAAAATTAAAAAAAACCCCTCCTCCCTTCTTCAAACCCACCCACTCAACCTTCTTAAAATAATAACCCACCTGTCATGGCTTCTCCACCATGAGTACCACTATTTCCTTCACTCCTCTTTTAAAGAAAGTTAGCTATAAATGAAAAATACATGAGCAGAGAATTAGGTCTTTTGAATTTTGACTTATTCCTCTACCACAATTTGAAAGGGCTGTGAAAAAATTTGAAAGCTAAAACCATCGGAAAAAATGGAGGAAGGGACTGAAGAAGAAGAGGAGGGGGGGAGAGCGAAGGGGGAAGGGATTGAAGAAGAGGGGGGGGGGGGGCAGAACGAAGGGGAGAAAGGATGAAGAAGAAGGGGAGGGGGGGGGGGGCAGAACGAAAGGGGAAAGGGATGAAGAAGAAAGAAGAGAAGAGGGGGGGGGGGGGGGCAGAACGAGGGGGGGAAGGGGTTGAAGAAGAAGAAGACGGGGGGTAGGGGGTAGGGGAGGGGGGACAGAACGAAGGGGCCCGGTAGGGGCTGAAGAAGAAGAATAGTATTTTTTATTTATTTATTTTATTTTTTTAATAAAGAAAAATCATCAGCTCACGCACTTAATGTGCGTGTAAATCACTTATTTTGTCCACCTCAACCATATCAATGCCACATAAGCCCGATCAACGGTCAGAAGGGTTTAAAAGTCTTGTTTTGATTAAGTTGAAGTGTCTAGATGAAACTTTATGGAGTGTAGGGACCGGGATGACAAACCGAAACAAGTACAAGTGTCTCCCAGGCTATACTGCCTTTTCTAAATGGTGAATAAGCTCCTCTGGAAACAAATCTTTGAACCTATGTATATTCCAGTTGTCATCTTGAATAAAATCTTTAATAAGGATTTTGGAGCTTTTGTTAGCATTTGGAAACAAGGAAGCTAAAGGTCTTTTTCCAGTCCAATTATCCCACCATACACTTGAGTTTCATAGTTGATATGCCAAATAATGTGAGGTTCAGCCTTGTCTCTAACTTGAATCATCTTCTGCCATGGGTGAGAATTATTAGATACATTGTGTTTAATTACCGGATGGACTCTAGCACAATATTTCTAGTTCATGAGAGTAGCCCACAAAGAAGGGATAGTTATAAACCTCCACCATCTTTTCGTGGCTAAATTATTGGCAATATCTTGCATTCTTCTGATCCAAATCCCACCTTCTTCAAGAGGATAACAAAGATTTTTTCAGGATCTCCAGTGATACTTCTTTTGATCCCGATAGTATCCCCAGAAGAAATTGGCAAGATGTTTCTCAATAAGCTTAAAAGTGACTTTGGGACGACATATAGCAAAAAGAAAATAAGTAGGGAGCGCTTGAAGCACATTCTTGATGAAAATGACTTTACCTCCATGTGAAAGCAATTTTTCGTGCCAGCCATTAAGCTTCTTGACAATACTGTTAACCATGCCATCAAAGTAGGCAGTCTTTTTTCTCCCAATGTAAATAGAGTATCCCAAATAGGTGAAAAAAAATTTCTTGTCCATAAAACCAGTACAGTCCCTGTATCTATTAATTCTAACAACAGTAGTTTTAGAAGCAGTTAAGAAAAAACTTTTATCCTTGTTAACCTTTTGACTAGAGTTTTTTCCTTAATTATAAAAAATATTCATGATGAGATTAATAGAGTTGTTATTACCACCAGAAAAGATAACTATATCATCAGCATATGCTAGATGGTTAGTGTGTGGACATCTAAGTAGAATACAGAAATGAATAAAATAATTATCTAGCAAAAGGTTATTCAGGGAGCAAGAAAGTACTTCAGCAGCAAGGATGAATAAGGAGGGAGATAGGGGGTCACCCTATTTTAAACGCTAACTAGATTTTAAAAAGTCTTTCCTAGTACCATTAATGATGATAGAATACCAATTACTAGGCAGAAGATTAAAGAGCATGTCAATCCAAATTTTCGCAAAATCAAATTTCCTAAGTATAACAGCGATAAAGTTCCAAGACATTCTGTCATAGGTTTTAGCCATGTCCAATTTCATTACAACATTACCACCTTTATTTGTATTAGAGATAGATTGAACAATTTCCTGATCTAAAAGAATATTTTTAGTAATGAGTCTATCCTTAACAAAACTACTTTGATTATTAGAGATTAACTTAGTAAGCAAAGGATATAGCCTAATATAAGGATTTTAGAGATAATATTGTTAGTATAATTAGAAAGGCTAATAGGTTTAAATTTATCAAAAATTGAAGGGGCAACGCTCTTGGATATAAGAACAAGACAAGTATGAGTATAGAATTTAGTCAGAGGCTTACCTTGGAAGAAGTCAATAACAAAGGCTATGATATCCTTCTTGATGATGTCCCAACAACTTTAGAAGAAGGATCCATCGTACCCATCTGACCCAGCACTACTCGTGGCTGACAGGCTGAATATTGCATTTCTTATATCCTCTTCATTTGGAATAACATTAAGTAGTACATTGTCTTCTTCTACAATTTCCTTAGTGATGCAATTCAAAATAGAAGGATCTAGCTTGGAGATAGGAAAGTTAAACATGGCATTGAAATATCTGATAGCTTCTTTAGAAATCTTCTCGTCTCCTTGAATATATTTTTCTTTATGATTTTTAATCATATCCAATTGAAGTCTTCTCATCTTTCTCTGAGCAAACTGTGAAAATAGTTTGTGTTCCTATGTTCGTCTCCAAACCACTTTATGTTAGCCTTCTGAGTGTTTAAGGACTCCTGCATATATAGCCATCTGATATATTCTGCATGGTCTTTGTTAGTTTCACTTCTGTCTGCCTCTGTGTTGTTGATAATATCCATTTCTTCCCGGATTTGAATCTTCTCCTCCCACTTGATGATATTACTCTGGATATCTCATATGGATTCTCTAGACCATTGACTTAGCTTTCTGCTAAGAAGTTTCAGCGTAGCTTGGAGTCTCGACATATTGTTGCCAGTGATACCTCTTTAATAATATTGAGAAAGTCGTCTTGTTTTGGTCCAAAAATTAAGAAATGGAAAGTATTTAATGTGCCGGTGGGTCTTATCAAAACATTTCATAAGCAAAGGCATGTGATCTGAGCATGTTCTCACTAGTTGTTTGATAGTAGTATTCTAAAAAATTTGTGCCAATGTATCATTGATAAAAACTCTATCTAGTTTTTTCCAAATTCCTTTACTAGGCCTCCAGTTGTTACACCAAGTAAACTTAGCTCCAGAAAAACCAATATCTGTCACCCCACAGTTATCCATACAATTCATAAAATCTAAGCTCTTAGATATTCTGTGAGGGTTACCACCAAGTTTTTCATCAGGTTCTAAGATAACATTGAAGTCTCCTCCAATGCACCACGGGCCATTATACCATTGCTGTCATTTTCTAGGCTAGAACAGAAGTCTTTTCTTTCCCTAGAAGTACATTTGGCATAAACAGCCGTAACGGCAGTAGTAATGTTGGAATGACCTTCTTCAATCATGATAGTAATGTGTTATTCATCATTGGTAGAAACAATGATATGACAAATATTCTTCCAGAAATACCATATTTTTCCATTGTCGTAAGAGATACATTCCTAGAATCCCAAGAATCTCATGTAGCCCTCAATCTTGTCCTTACTAACCATAGGTTCAAGGATAGCAACATATAAAATGTTGTCGATGCTAATAAAATGTTTCAATATATGAATGACCTTTTTGGACCTCACTCTCCTAATATTCCAGAAGATCGTACTAATCATGAAAAATGGGTTCTCGATATGTTGTCCACAATCATATGTTTAAAAGACCCTTCCACTATATTATATAATGAAAGTTGTAAAAAAGTAGCCACATGCAAAGAAATCAGGATTGGACAAGAATAATTTGCAATTTGCTAAACTCAACAACCATCTTGTTGTAAATTGGCAATACACAGTCTAATCATCTGGTTCTAAACATTATATGGAAAAATCTAACCACTCACGACTCTCACCAATGTACCATGGGTCACAAAGGAGAAACTAAAAGCACAAATGAACAAGAAATAGAGAATAACGTATTCATGTAATTGACACTTTAACTATTGTTATGCATTTTCACTTTGATTTGTTGATTCTTAAGATTAATTATTTAGTTAATTGTAAATACCCGATCGCGTCACTGGTTACTTCATTACCGTATCCAGATAAGTTAGTTCCCGTCCCACTCTAATCTAGAGGTGCAATATTATTGAGTACTTCATCGGTGAAATATGCTTGAACGGAAAGACCATCAACTTTTAAGGCTTCAAATCCAAATAACTTTTTATAGTTGCGTCTGATTCTTCGGGTGCAACGAAGGTTCGAGGAGCGAAGAAATCTTCTTCGTCGTCCTCGGGGGTCTGTATGTTCCTAGGCTCGTCCAAGATCGGGTGCGTGGGGGTCGGCGACCTCATGGTAAACCGCGAACATTTCTTTCGCCGCCCGCTGTTCTCCATATATATGGTCGTTATGCCGTCCTTCGTGGGAAATTTTATCACTTGGTGTAGGGTTGACGGTCGTGGCCTCATGCCGTGTATCCAAGGCCTACCAAGTAATGCATTGTACCTCATGTCGCTGTCGATGACTTGGAACTCGGTGTTCTGAATCGCGCCGGACGTGTCGATCGGGAGGGTGATCTNATATGCCTCTATTTTTATTGAAGGTGGGTCTTGGCGTAACTGGTAAAGTTATTGCCATGTGACCAGTAGGTCACGGGTTCGAGAAGACCCTTACAGTATGATATCCCGCGTATAGCAGCAGCTTAGTGCACCAGACTACCCTTATATATCTCTATTGGCTTTTTATAAAAAAATATTTAAACAAACCTTGTTGGCCTTACATCACCCCTTTTTTCTCCTCTTTAAAAAAAAAAAGGGCAAAAAAAAAAGAAAAAGAAAAGTTTGAATCCAGAAATTCAGAAATGACAACTAACAACCATCGTTTTTCGGTTGTCGTGTGCTGGATTCAAGATGCCTGTACCAAACTGAAATTTCCAAAGTACTTAGTAATAAGATGGAAACTCCTCCTCCTATCTCCAATTCCATGGCAGAAAATTCAATCCAGTAGCTCAGCTAGTAACCTGCTGCTACTACTCCCTCTCATATTCTTTCTTTTTCATCAACTAATTCATCTGCTCCAAAGAAGATAACAGTGATGTCGGCCAAAGAAAGCTTGGGCTTAGAGTACTGGCTTCAATGGCAAGTTGCCGTGTGTGCTCTAATCTTCATCATCCCTACTACTGTAGCTTTGAGGCTCATCAATAGGCAGCGAAAGGACACAGAGTATCCTACCAAGTCCACTGATCTGTGGGTCCCATGTTGGCGAAATCTCCATCCTCTTTGGCTTCTTTTCTTCAGAGCTTTCGCCTTTGTTGCCATGTCCTTCTTGCTTTTTCAGACTGTGTCCAGCTTTGGCTTCTTCGACTTCTTCTTCTACACACAGTACTTAATCAGCTGCGCCATCTTCCAAATTCTCTACATATACTTTTGTGTATATTTAAAATTCAGACTATATTCTGCAATTCAATAGAATTTAACTGATCTGATATTCTAATTAATTGCTTAATTTCTAGGTGGACGTTTGCTTTGGTTGGGGTCTATTTTGCTGTATGGATACATAATATCAGTCTTCTCTTGCAGCTCAATTTTTAGTGAATACTTAATATGTTTTGCGGTTGATAGCTGACCATAATATGTGCTTGCATTGCAGCTGGGAACCATTATATCGGCGCGGGGATGCTGGTTATATACAAGAAATCCCCTCTCCCGGCGCGGGGAGATAGAGAAATTTCTTAAAACAGCTGCTCAAGAGAATAGTAGCAATGGGGCATCCTCTGACCAACGACTTGGATTTTGGGAAAACTGTATGCAAATTATTTATCAGGTTAGTGTTAGAGACTGTCAAGTTTGGATGTTTTCCCAAATACCCTAGGTTCTGGGGAGCATACAGTTATTGAAAGTGTGGGATAGCTGCAATGAAACTTGTATGAATCCCTAAGTTTAGCAAGTTAGAAAGGCAGAATTTTTCTTGTGAATATTGTTTGGTGGATGGTCTGAAACAACTTTGTTAGCCTAATTGCAATAACAACTGCTTAATTCAGCAACAATTGAATTAAAATAATATAGTACTTCCTAAATTATCTCTGATCTATGAGCTAATCTGTCATGATTGTATGGGCAAAAAACTTCATATCATATGTTGACTAGGTCAACGGAAATGAAACCTTTGGAGGCTGCCACGTGTCGTCGCTATGACATGTTAACTTGATTTCAAAAGGTTGACGAGGCGGGTCGTTGACGAGGTCGAGGTCGAGGTGGTCCGAGATCCGTGGACGAGGACGAGCACCTCTCTTAGGCATGCAGTAACGGCTAGTTCCAAGATTTAAATTCCCAAGAGAATATTCTAGCGAATATTCTTCCCAGTTGTACTATCTAGGGTTTTGTGGCCCATGTACCCTTATAAAGAGGAAGATATGTAGTTATAGAAGGGGATTTGATACTTTTCATAGAAATAATATTGACATTCTCTGAAGATTCTCTCTATATCACATACATATAAAGTTTACCTTTATTACTTATCTATCTGTCTTTTCTATCCCGATCTGATAAGAAAAGACTTATCATTATCCATCATAGTCAGAAGAATCATTGGGAATTCTCACCCTTGTCGGGTGAACTTTACTCTATTATTTACTTAAATGTCATTTATTACCATTTATTGCTTTCTTTCATATTCTTGAGTCATTTATTACTCCATTATTGCTCCATACTATTGTTATCCAATAGTACACGTGCGGTATTCTTCATAAATACACAAATCTGTCATTTGGACATTAATATTGACTAAGATTAACCCTTTTTACTATAGATCTAATTGTATAAAAACCTAGATCTAAATTTTGGGTCTTACAACGATAATCTAAATAGCTAAAAGCTGTTTTTAAATTGATCAACTCACATGAGTTTACTGTTAGAAATTTGACACAAGTTTTTTCTTTTCATAGACTAGTGCAGGTGCTGTTATGCTGACAGATATTGTCTTTTGGTGTCTTTTGCTCCCATTTATGACTGGCGAAAATTTTAAGCTCACCCTGGTGAGTCATCTTTAATATATTTGAATGCTGCATTATATGTATGATGTTTTGCTTTCACTGCATTCCCTTTAGAATATTACTCTTCCCCTCATAATCTAAAGAAAATCTTTTAGTTCAAGTTTCTAGCAAGGCACGCATCTTTCCATGTCCAATAGTTGACTATAGCAGTCAATATGACTCAAAGCATGAGTTATTTCACGTGTTCTATCTAGGACAGTCTAGTCTATGCACCAAATCTAGTGATATCGTCAACTGTTACACAAAGCTCTCGCAGAGGAAGAAAGGTTGGAAACAAGGGAGAGAAAGAGGTAGGGGACGGGCGAACTCAGCTATGATCATGGTATTTTGCATGAGAAATTTGGAACTTTAGATGACCACAATGCTTTTGTTCCCTAACATCCTTGAGGAAATTGTTGTCTTCTAAGAACACTGAGCAGACTTACTAACTAATTGCAAGCTTACCTCCTAACCGTCTAAGAATTTACACTATTGCTGGGAAAATAGCATTTTGCATTCTGAATACCAACTTTTTAATGATTAAACTCTATAGTTACTAGTTTAAACTTTATTTCCTGAAACAACTTCATAAAGATGAAATTCCATTGTTCTGATAACATTATCAGACTGTGCAACACTAAAGTTACAACCTCAAATGTATCGTTCAAAATACAGCTCTAACTCAAAGTAAATAGATGATCCGAAATGCCTGCCCTTTATTAGGTAACAAGTTGCATTTTCCTTTTAAGATAACAGAAAAATGGAGCAACATTAGGTCAACGACTCTTTTTTTGGTAACTACAAATTTTATTAATTACCAAAGCAGCAATACAATTCCATAGCTTAGCCAACACAGCTAGCTATCCAAAGAAACTAAGAAACAAACAAAACCAAATCAGGAACCACGCTATCTAGCTAGAACATATATTTTTGCAGTACAATTTTTATTCTAGATGAGGCTCTAACGTTGCAAATATATGCAATCTCCCTGGCAATACTTTCCCATCCTCTACTTGATTTCTCAAAGACTCTTGTTTCTTTCTATCCAAATACTATGCACATATTCAACATACACCATTCAAAAAATCTGAGAAGCTTGTGATTTCCCTTTGGAATTTCTGATCATCCATTGCAAGTGTTGCTTATTGCTCTTAAACAGTGAAGAGAGAGAGGGACCATGATGGTGGATTAAGAATTCGTTTCTTTCTGAGCACATGTAATTTTACAAAGTCAAAGCAAAGGGAATTCAACTTGCTATTGTAATAATACTGAAATCAGCAAATACTCTTGTGACTACAAATTAAGATTGCATGCTTTCAGCAAAAAATGGAGTTCCATTGTTGAACTTGCACGTATGGCTCTATCAGAAGACCAGGGGCGAAGCTACACTCTGGTAAGGATGGTAATTAACCATCCTTCGTCAGAAAATTACATTGTATATAAAGGTAAAATATTAGGCTGTAGAGGTATATAACATATATTGAACACCCTTTATCGGAGATTTTTTAATATCTTTAAAGTTTGAATACCCTTGAGGAAATTTCTAGCTTCGCTACTGCAGAAGACTGAAATTCAATAATCTTTGATGTAAGTTGATATGTTTTCCTAGTCGTTAAAAGAATTCACTTAGTTGACACGTCGAAGGTGTTATTCTTTTTGTTTTCTTAGCTTCTTTTGCAGGGACATTTTTTTTTAATGGAAGTGGTCTGAATCATTTTCAAATTGCAGCTTATTTTACTCAAAAACTTCTCTAATTGTTAACTTTTGTTGACATGGCAGCTAATTGGATGCATGCACTCTGTAAATGCTATTTTTCTTCTTCTTGATTCAGTCCTGAACAATCTTGTAAGTGCAACAGCTTCTCCCATGCCCATGCCCAACCGCAGCAAGCTTTTTGGAGACCCTTCAGGGCTTGCTATAAGTTGTCGATATCCTGTAAGATCTAAAATGAGATGGCTGTTTTGTGTTTCAGCAATTTACTTGGTTTGGTCTCACATATTTTGTGCTGTGGAGCTGTTGTTATATTGTTTTCCAGTGGACTCTACACGCGTGCTGCTTAAATTGGTAAATAAACATGTACCACCATACGCACATTCATATGTAAAAAAGCATTCTTTTTCTGTGGTTAATTGAAGTTCCTTGTCGCGCAGGTGGCCGTATCCTTTCTTGGAACTTAACACTCCATGGGCACCTTTGTGGTAACGACTAAAGACATGCCTTTTCTGTTGACATTCTTGATTCCTTTACAATTTAGATATCCTAAATGGAAAAGTTGGTTTCAGGTATCTTGGATTGGCTGTGGTCCACATCCCCTGTTACGGAATATATGCTCTGCTTATCAAAGCAAAAGGCCGACTGTTCTCGAGAATGTTTCCACAGGCATTTCTTAGGTCATATTATTGATCTTCCTGCCTTTATGAAAATTTCCCATTTCGATCTCTAAATCTTCAAGATTTTCTTGGTCATATAGGAGTGATATAGGATAACACGGAGTTCAGACTTCACGGCATGATCACTATAGCATTGGCATACTGCCCCTCAAAATCCGCCTTTTGCTAATCTAGCATCTATCTTATGGCGTGCAGTGGCAGGATGAAAAAGTACTCTAATTCGAGGTTGTTGTTGTATGCATATACACGAAACCATATATAATTTCTTTTCTCAGTGACACGATTGTACTAAACAAACTTCAATATAATACCAATGGTGCCTACTCTTACCAACCATGTGATTGCCCAAAAGCAATGCTTAGATGAGTCCAATTTCAGGGTTGCTGTTAAACAACCTACCTCAAGCTTGTGATACTTATGAACACAGTTTAAGCAAAACAGAATAATGACATGCAAACTAATGTACTCAATTATGTAAGAATAAGCAGCTCTTTTCTATAAATTAAAGTGAAACACATTTATTCTACAACAAAGATCAGTGCTTTAAATTGTTCCCGTTGAATAGAAGCTCATTCCCATAATATTGTAACCAAAACAGCTACTAGCTTGAATCACATCATCTGTAATTTCACTTATATTCAAAAGTGGGAGGTATAGGCGAATCAAAACTCTCTAAAATCTCCACCTCTGATCCTCCGCCAGTCTTTTTCTCTTCTTTTTTCTTTCCTTGCCCAAACAACCCTCCAAACCATGACGATGAAGACGAAGATGATGCCACTGATTCTTGTGGGGCCTGACTACCCGGAACATGGGCTTGGACCCCACCTGGTAACCCTAAAGGATCATCAACAAAAATTGGGGCTTCCTGAGGAGGAACCATAACTTTATTCAACATAATACCAGCACCTTCAATGAGCGCAAGGAGTACTCCACCGAAGATCGCGGATCTTGACGCTGCACGTACACCTTGCCGCATCTGAAGAAACCCTCCGGTGGCGGCGCCTGCGAAAATAGAGTTCCAAGGATCTTCCTTTTGTCGGACGTAAACCATGGTACAGTCAAACACGGAGAATAAACCGCCCCATACGGCAAAGCTACCGCCGATCCTCGGCGCGTTCATTCGAACCGCTTGTGTTCCGCCGATGAACCGCTCGCCTCTGGGTGAATTGTAGATTCCTTTGATGAAGTGGAAAGCGGAGCCGCCTACAGCGCCCATGCCGAACGCGCCGCCGAGGTCGTCGAGGATGCGATCTGGACATGGTTCTCTAGAAGTTTCTGGCGTTCCCATTGGAGAGAAGAAGAACAAGAAAAATAGGGTTTTGGAGGGGTTTTGGGGAAGAGTTGGAAGCCGTCATATTTATACATCTTTTAATTAGCTTGAATGACAAGGCAGATGGCAGCAAACCAAATACCCTACTTTGCCTAAAATATTGCGAAATGTTGTTTGTTTGTAGCGAATATATTTGTATTTTGCTGAAAATTTGTCGAAATGAGCCAGTTTTCGACCCACAATTATCAAAGACCCAAATAAAAAACAAACACTAAGTAGGCGTTTGGACATAAGAATTGTCAAATTCAAAAAAATGGCGAAAAAAATTTTCAAGTAAAAATAACATTTGAATAGAGTTGTGTTTGGACATAAATTTCAGTTTGGGTTGTTTTTAAAGTTTTGTGAGTGATTTGAGTGAATTTTGAAAAACAGCTTTTTGCAGTTTTTCAAATTTTCAAAAATTTTCAAAATGCATCTTCAAGTGAAAATTGGAAATTTTATGAACAAACGCTGATTTCGAAAAAAAAAAGAAATTTTTTTGAAAAAATCTTCCATCAAATTTTATGTCCAAACGGGCACTTAGTTAATATGTATTTTTACCTTATCTTATAACTTAAATATGATAAATTGATACAGTTTGATGTAAATTCTAAATGTGACTAAGTATAGCTGATATTTAAATCCAAGTCCCTACTATAGATATATGTACTATGACGTGTAACACCTATGTCGTAACATATATAACTGTATTGGTCAAAATATGACCACTAGATAGTTACCATTAAAGGGGACGGTAAGAGGTCGACCCAGCCACGGTCGTGCCCACGAGGCGTGCTGGCAACAAGCACCACGGTCCTTGCCGAGATCAAGCCGTTAGAAAGCTTACATCGCAGAACAAGTGTAATGTTTGGGTAAGTACTGAAGGACACGGTCACGAGAAAGCACGCCGGTCAAAGACCATTGGATAAAAGGGAAAAATTGTTAGTATATATAGGGAGGCTGGGGATCCAAATAAAGGGAGAAGATTATAGTCATCGTACGGAACTATCAAGGGGGGATCTCTTAAGCCATCAATAGCTCTCTCTCTTTTCCCCTTCTGTGCTCTTACGATTATAATGCAAATCCGTCATAAATGTAAGCCTATCATTTATATTTGATGTATGAAAATCATTTTAAGAAATATTAAATCAGCTTGTTCTCCTCCAACTTTTGTACTCGGTATGTTTTGATCTAGAGTTAATTATGTTTGGCTAAGATTTACCTTCTATCTCTCTATTAATTAGTTTAGTTGAAGGGTTTAACAATTTTTTGGTTAAAAAATTTGGCGTCATCTGTGGGAATTTCTTAGCCAAATTCTTTAGTTTCCTTTAGATCTAGAACCAGCCAGGTATTGTTTCAGGGCTATCATAACCTCACCGCCTCGGTGACAACGCCAACGTAAAAAGAGTGATAGATAAGTTCTTGAAATGAACGTATCAATCTAGGTCGGATCTTTACACAAAATAAAAATCATGACCGATGTCTATACAAAGCCCGTGCCTCACCCGTAACGGTAGGCTTAGCGGGTCGTGCGCACGATTTAAGTGGGACCATGGTCATTATGTGCTTGGCATAACCGCGATCCCACGCGGTGTATACACCCTGTATATCGACCTGTGCCTTCACTCCTGAGGAAGGGATGATAACCTACCGCATGACCACTTGAAAGACCGGGCACGTCCCGCGTTAATTTTATATCACGCATGCTGGATGATTTACAAACAAAGCATAACATGTTCCGCTTATCGTTTACGTATATCGGGCTGGGACTCGGCCCCGATATCCCAACCTGTGAGGTAAGCCCAACACACAGGGAGCCTAGACGCAGTTAGACAGCGAAGCTGAATGTGGCTGCCAAATCAAAAATCACTATTCAAGTACTGGGCGGAGTGTATCACCCTACAACGCCGCTCCTCCCTTCACTGGTTCGCTAGGCTGAGGTAACAGTCAATTTCATTTTGGTTTTTCACTCTTCTTGATTCGAAACAGGAACACGAGCGCTTGCATAAGTGTGCAGACAAGGGGCAAACGCCGCTAAAACGCCCCAGAAAACGGTCCCATAGCATGCCATCTCGCAAGGAATGACCGAGCAACCCCCCCCCCCCCAAGCCGCAGCGTATCACAAATCACGTAAATGGCACAGTACAGATCAACTCTCGTAAAACACATGGTATTCTCCAATGAAAGCAAACTAGGACTCACCAAGGAAACGCACGGCATTCTCCAATGAAGCAAAATTGAGCGGATTGGGACTCACCTAGAAAACGCACGGTATTCTCCAACGAAAGCAAAATTAAGCAGATTGGGACTCACCTAGCAACCGCACGGTATTCACCAATGAAAGCGAAATTGATGGAACTGAGACTCACCCCGACGCGCAGTACTCTCCAATGAAAGCAAAGTTAAATGAATCGGGACTCATCCCAGCGCACTCATAAAGAATACGACGACAAGTAATGTTCTCCAACATAAGAAATGAAACGGGTTACAATTTCGACCTCGCTCGAATTAACACCCCTACGGCCTTCGGCCATCGCCAAATGAAAGAAAAATTCGACCTCGCTCGAATTCACAACAGGTTACAATTTCGACCTCGCTCGAATTAACATCCCTACGGCCATCGGCCATTGCCAAATGAAAGAAAAATTTGACCTCGCTCGAATTCACAATGGGTTATAATTTCGACCACGCTCGAATTGACACCCCTACGGCCAACGGCCATCACCAAAAAAAGGGGGCTCGACCCAGCTCAAACAATGGGTTACCATTTCGACCTTGCTCGAAACAACGCCCCAACGGCCAATGGCCATCGCCAAAAGAAGGTTTCGACCTCACTCGAACTTACAATAGGTCACAATTCGATCTTACCCGAATTGACACCTTTACGACCACCGACTATCATCGAATCGAGTAGGATACGATCCTACCTCGCTCAGAATAACACCTACACAGCTGCCGACTACCGTCAAATAAAATAAACAGTTCGAGCTCGTTCAAACACAAGTCAGAAACTGACTTCACCCGAGATGGCGATCCCAAGTTCGATCCCGCTCGAATACGTATGAAAAAAATTGACTTCGTCTACGACGGATGATTCCACCTAAATCGGCAAATTGGAAGTCAACCTCGCCCGGATCTTAAGATCCGAAGTGACTTCCTTCGGACTCCCTATCGAAAAGGAAAGGGGCTCATCGCCCAAAACTAAAAGATATGTAATGAGGAAAGGGAGAATCGAAAGATACACAAAGGCGAAGCAACTGTTTTATTTAAATATACGTGCGCAACAACAGCACCTTACAAAAGGCCAAAGCATGCCCAAGAAAAAGAGAGAGAGTACCGAAGCTACAACAACTTTTCACTCGGCGTCATCACCGCCGTTCTCCCCATCATTATCTTTAGGAAACCCCTCCTCAACATCAGCGTCCTCGCCGACCTCCGGCGTCGCAGGGTCGTAGCCGCAATTGACACGAGCCTCGCGTGCCTTCGCTCAAGCTTCTTCAAAAGCAGCCTCGGAAACACTGCCCACCTCCCATAGACCCTTGTATGTGTCTTATTGGGCCTCGGCATAGACCCACAGCTCATGCAAATGATAAGGAACAACGGCGGAAGCAGACCCAACTTGAGCCAGCAATTGCGCCTTTTCGGCCTCGAGGGTCACGACCCGATCTCCCAAGTTTGAGGCTTCACGATCAATTTCGCCGATGCGCTCTTCGAGCCTCGCCTCCCTCAGTATGGTCGTTGCCATCTCATACTCCTGCTCAGATTTGAGGATGCGGATAGTGTCCTCCAGCGCTACCGCCCTCGCCAAAGCCGACACCCGAGCACTCTCGGCATGTTCTAGCTCGGCCACTTTTCTCTCCAGCTCGGCCAACTTCCCCATCCATTCCGTAATCAAAGCTTCAACTCTAACAACACTTTGATTGAGTTCGGATTGCAACGACAACACCTTTGCCTGAAGATGCTCGCACTCTGCAGCGACCCCCTTTCCTCACTCAAGCTCTTCGTCCTTGGCACGGAGCAGCTCCTCTAGCTCACTACATCTGCGAATGGACTCCATCAGCTCTTGATCCCTTTTCTCCAACTCCTCCCCGAGGGATTGTGTGCTAGTACCCGCCCTGAGCCGCTCATGCATCTCACGGCATTTGTTGTGATATCGCCGATACTTTTCAAGCATCGTCAGAAAAATTTTGGCCCGAGTCTCGGCCCTGCGAGCACTCTCGATCTCCAGCATGTAAGACTGATGTCGCACCCCCTTTTTTCCTCGCGGAGTCCGGGTTTCGACATTTTGGGACAACTCCTTTCCTTTTGGAATTGGGTAAGAGATTTGAAGAGTCGCCACCTAACGGATTAAGGTGCGTTAGGGCACCTAGAACAATTAACTCATGAAACCAGTTTACATCACCAGAGATTGGGTAGGGCTCGAAATTACCTCGAGGGGAAGGTGTTAGGCACCCCTCGAGGTCCACAACGGTGGGTCCCGGCCAAACTCAATTAAGCGAATTAATCTTATGGGAAAATAAACAATTTAGACAAATAGATAATTACTTTAAAACAAGAATTAGGGGTCCTACGTTTTTTAGCCTATAGGATCATTTCCTTGCAATACTTGGTAACCTTCCCCAAATTGGGGTGTTACACATAACATTAGAGCACAGATCATCATTTCCTTTACTACCCAATTACTATATTTCAGTTATTACCTAAGCGTTCTAGTAGCTTCTAATGCGTACCTTATGCGTGCACTACTCGTCCCTTACCTATAGTCCTGGAGG
The DNA here is from genome assembly GCF_001879085.1 of Nicotiana attenuata. Taxonomy (NCBI): domain Eukaryota; kingdom Viridiplantae; phylum Streptophyta; class Magnoliopsida; order Solanales; family Solanaceae; genus Nicotiana; species Nicotiana attenuata. The sequence continues at coordinate 96,079,489 of NC_031990.1, read as the reverse complement.
TGTTTAGGACCTCTATTTTATAGATGGATCTAGACTTATCTACGTTGCTTAAAAATGAGAAAGCTAAGCAACAAACAAAATTCAAATAGGACTGTCACATAAGGAGCAAATAAAGGCTCATGTTAACCTCCACAAATAAACAGCAAAAGCACGCAATTCAAACAAAGTATTTTGGCAATTTAAGACCCTATAGGCAGGATATCTAGATGAGCATGAACAGAATATAGCATAACAACTTTATTAAAGCGAGCAGCAGTGCCTATCAGTTTGCCTACTGATTTTTGGTTAATATTCCGAATCTGGGCATGTTCCAAGCAGCAGAAAATTCACAGTTTTTCTTTTAGACCCTGAATTCTTAATTACCCTACAGGCTTGCCTAAGTGAGGGCCAGAGAGAATCCTATAAGCATGGTATCTAAACTGTTAATTGACGACTACAATTTATAAACCAGTTACTGATTTTAACAAACAGGTTTTTATCTCTTTAGATCCTATAGACATGCTTTCTAATTTATAGAATCAGTTAGCTCCGATAAACATGATTTCTAGATGTTTGGACCGATTTATCTGTTTCCTATAGACATGATATCTAAATTGCAGAAACTGATTTTACTTTGGTTTCCTATAGGCGTGATATCTAAGTGGGCAGAGACGTTAACAGAATGTCATACAAGTTCAGTAATTTACACAAAGAAGATCCTATATACATGATCTCTAATGCACATTGAGATTGGAAATATGTGTGAAACATGGATTCTTGATGCAGAATTGATAAACAACCTATGAGCAGGATTTCTAGGATGCCAAGTATGAACTCCAGATTTCAAACAATGAGACAAGATCCTATAGGCATGATTTCTAGGCGAGCAGTAACATTCACACAATAACCTATGAGCAGGATTTCTACCCGAGTTTGAACAAAGATATATAAAAATCCCTCCCCAACTTTTACTAATAACCCCATATCTGTTTTTACAAGGAATATTACGTTATTACAGACCAACATAAATGAATTATACAAAGTTATTCGTTACACTATAGGGAGCCTTAGCAGGCCCAACATAAACCTGAGAGCCAGGCCTTCAGCACAACAGTCTTGAAACAGTAGCAAGATCCACAACACCTTAAGCCATGCTTCCAGTGTGTCAAAGTTCCCAAAGAGCCTCAAGGACCCCGGGCAATGCTCCCATTGGATCCATACATTCAAACAGAATTCATAACAGATTGGAACCAACTCTAATGTGTCAGAGTTCAAAGGAGTCTCAGGGACCTTAGGCAGTGCTCACAATGGAGGTGGTAGGAACTTAGATAACTAAGAGTAGAAGTTTGAAAATAGCATATGTAAGGGGAAAGGGACAGTTTTAGAAAACAGTTTGGTTTTTAGGAACAAATAGGTTCAAATTGCAAGACTACGAACAGAACAGAGCAGATTGGTATTAATTCAAACATGGATGATATACCAGCATTAAGGCAATCACAACAATGGCAGAAACACTTGGATTACAGACAAAACTGACCACACATATTGGCAATACCTAAACATGTTCTGAATGGGGAGCATACAACTGAATCCATCAAGGTTTCACATTACTAAAGATTACCTAGTCCATTAATTATCACTAGGTGGGACCATGTAGGCATATATTGAACAGAAGCATGCTGAAGTTTGAAATAACCAAGCAAACAACATATTAATCTAGAAAGAAGTAAACAGAAATCATGGGCTAGACATGCTAAGGTAAACTAACCACACAAGCATATGCAGAGTAGGTTAGCAGGGATTAAGGCATACTAGTCAGAAAAAATGTAAACATATGGCAAACAGAAGCATATCGAAGCTAATCATATAATTACATGGAATAGAGCAAGACAACAAGAACTAGGGCATAACAGTTGAGAAAGAGATGGTCAGGAATCATATACCAAACAGAAGCATGTTGAGGTCTGTGATAAAACTGGCTATATAAGCATATAGAATAGAACAAGATAACAGGAATTAGGGCATACCGGTTAGGGAAAAAGTAAACAAGAAGGTGAAGGCAATTGGAATCCAAGAGTCTAGCCTTGGCTTTCAGCCGACTAGACAATGCAGGAAATCAGAGTGATAGAAAGAACTCAAATTGTGTGAGTGTAAGTGTGTAAGTGTGTTTTGTAAGCGTAGGTCCCTCTGAAAGTCAGAATGGTGAAAGAATTATATAGCATACAGTAGAGTAAACAAGTAAGGTAGGAAAATCAAGGGCACACAAATAAGGTATGCAAAATCAATTAACCAGTTAATTAGGGCTAAACATCAATCAATTAAGAGGACAGAATCCTGAAAATATCACTTAAATTAAGAAGAATCTCATACAAAGTCAATTAGCGGACAGAATTGAGGTTTAATAAGGTAAACAATAAGTCCAGAGACCATTTATAGGTCGGTCACAATAATCAAAGCCCAGAAATCAGGCCAGTAATATAATTAAGGAAAGTAGTACCAATTAAATATAACGAAAGAATAGGTAAAAATCATTCGAAGAAATACTAGTTTTAAAAGAAAATATAATATCAAACCCTAATTAGGCAAGTAAATCAATTAACCACTTTAGTTGACAGAGCTAAAGTAAACGATTAAGAACAATGAGATAAATAGTCGAGTAATTGAGAACCCTAAGCATATCGAAACACAAAGATGAAACTCGAGCAAAGAAATCAGTCTTAACAGTAAAGAAGAAGGCCAGAGTTGCTTTAAATTTTTTTTTTGCAGAAATCCTTATTAGGAATCAAAACCCTAGCTTTAGGGAAAAGTAAAATCGGTTGATAATAATAGTAAAAACGGAAAAATCTTTAAGAGAAAATACTAAACAAACTCAAAATACTTCAGATCTAAAGAGATCTGAACTGATTTAGCCAGAAATAGCTAGGTTTGTACAAAAATAAACAGAGGCAAGAAGAATCTGGTTTTAACCAGAGATTTGAAGCCATAACCACGAAGATATTAGTACTCACAAACATAGGAATGGACACAGATGGATTCATCGAGAACATGAGGGGTTTGAGCCAAATCTAGTTCGAATCTCTTTGAGATTCCATCAGGCAGTACAGAAATTGTAACACCAGAAGAGATAGGAGGCCAGATAAGGCCTAGAATCAGAGAAGAAACCCATTGATCGAAGGGATTTGTGACGGCGGAGCTAGGGTTTGAGGGGGGTGAAAGAGAAGAGAGGAGAGAAGGGATCCAGAGGCGCGAGTTAGGGGAAATGAGTAGGGTTTGGGGTCGTTGAGTAAATTAAAAAGGAAGGACTAACCTGGACCGTTGATCTTCTGAGATCAACGGTCAGGAATAAATCCAGGGTTGGGGCGGGTCTAATTAACCGGGTATGGGTAGTTGGGTTTGGGTATTGGGTTATGGGTTAATTTAATTGGGCTAGGGTAGAAATTAGACTAAGGTCCGAAAATTAAAAGAGGCTATATGTTAAATACCCAATTAATTTGATAAAATAATTTATAAAAATATCAAACATAAAATAACAAATGATATTTATGCATGGAAATGATTTACAATAATTGCTTAATATTATAAAAATATAAAAGGTCATTTTTGTGTAAAATAAAGTAATTTTGCACACATGGGCTATTATTGCAATTGTAACCTAAAGATGTAAATATGGTTATTCATAAAATAATTAAAGCTTAGTATAAATAGAAAATTATAGAATTAAGTAATAAAATTATTATAAAATCATTTATGATGCAATTAGTAATTTTTTATATAATAAGATACCAGGGATAAATTAATTAAAATCCTCAAAAAATGCAGAAATTGTGGAGAAATATCAATTGATGCTCATGCATTGTTTTCAAAGTATCTATGCATTTAAAAAGATATATGAGGGAAAAATTGGGTATCAACAGCTGCCCCTCTTTACCTGGGAAGGATGAAAGAGTTGTCGGGTAAAGAAATGATGTCCTATTTTGACCGATTGGGGTGTTTTGAAAAATATAGGATGCACCCCGGTCTCTGAGTTGCCTACATATCCCTGGTTTTACAGGAATCGGGCCATGTGTAGTTCTGGACCCCTAGTGAATGAAATCGATGGAATTGTTAAAGGAATGGTAGTATGTTTCGGAAAAGGTTCTTTTGTGAAGGGTGGTATCGGATGGGTTTGTGCGAAGTTTTAACTGCGAATCTGAATTGTAATGGACGTATCACATAACAGGTATCTGAACGGTTATAGAGTGAAGGCGAGCAATTGATGGGAATCACTTATATTTGAAATGATGGCAAGGTGTAAACGGTACGAGCGGAAATCGGAGCGAAAGTTGCTCCTGTTTGAAGAACGGTTACCTCCTGGATTTCCTGCAAAGCTTAAAGCACAATGCATGCGAGTATATAGATTACTGCGAGAATTTAAACATGATGCGAATTCCCTTTAACCATAAAAGGTTGTCTTTGGACAGTGAAGATGGCGTCCTTAGACCATGACGTCCTGGGCCATGAATCATGAGATAAGGGGTTCGCAGGCCATGAAATGATGTTCTCACGCCATGTGAATGGTGCCTCTGAACCATGACGCCTTTGAATAATGATGTGCAGCCTGAGAGATCCTCAGACCATGGCATGGTGTCTTCCGTCTATGAGGATGGTGCCTTCAGACTATGACGCCTTCAGACAAGTTGGCTATACATCAGCCCATGAAATGCAGAGACATGATGCCAAAGGTAATAACAAGGCAAAGCTTAGCCTTGTGCAGAGTTTGGGGGCAGAGCTTAGCCCCGAGAGAAGAAGATAGTGCAAAGTTTTAGAATAGAGCAACACTTATGCAGAGGGAGATAATGCTTAGTCCCATGAGAAGGCAGTGCTTAGCCTTATGCAAATATGGAAGCAGGGCTTAGCCTCATGCAAGATTAGAAACAGGGCTTAGTCTCATGCAAAGGGAAGGCAGTGCTTAGCCTTATGCAAATATGGAGGCAGGGCTTAGCCCCATGCAAGATTTGAGACAAGGCTTAGTCTCATGCAAGGGAAGGTAGTGCTTAGCCTTATGCAAATATAGAGGCAGGGGTTAGCCTCATGCAAGGTTTGAGACAGGGCTTAGTCTCATACAGAGAGAAGGCAATGCTTAACCTTATGTAAATTTGGAGGCAGGGCTTAGCCTCATGCAAGGATTGAGACAGAGCTTAGTCTCATGCAGAGACAAGGCAATGCTTAGCCTTATGCAAATATGGAGGCAGGGCTTAGCCTCATGCAAGGTTTGAGACAGGGCTTAGTCTCATGCAGAGAGAAGGCAATGCTTAGCCTTATGCAAATATGGAGGCAGGGCTTAGCCTCATGCAAGGATTGAGACATGGCTTAGTCTCATGCAGAGAGAAGGCAATGCTTAACCTTATGCAAATATGGAGGCAGGGCTTAGCCTCATGCAAGGATTGAGACATGGCTTAGTCTCATGCAGAGAGAATGCAATGCTTAGCCTTATGCAAATATGGAGGCAGGGCTTAGCCTCATGCAAGGATTGAGACAGAGCGTAGTCTCATGCAGAGAAAAGGCAACGCTTAGCCTTATGCACTGAACAAGTAGCAAATAGGAGTAAAATATTACTTAGCTGGAGATATATTTTCGTCTCGTCGCCTGATTGATAGTGATTTTGACATGTGTATATTTGTGAATACTCCTGTTATGTTCATTGTGCCTGCATCCAAAGAAAAATTGTGAGTTTTGTAGGGGGGAGGTTGGTTCGTGCCTTTGTCTGCTTGCTTTGCTTTGCTCTGTTCTGGAGGCCCTGTTTGAGTTACGCTGAGTAACACCTGGCGGACATTAAAAATAAAGTTTTCGAAAATATGCCTTTATTGATGAAATAGAGTTATTTTAGAAAACATAGAGGTATATAATATCAAGTAAATTAGATGAACTAATGACTGTAACACATTTAGAGACATTGCGGCTTCCTTGCACTAGAATTTTGAGGGTCCTCCTCAAAATTCTTCCCCAGTTTGATCCTTCATCCGTTCTGCATGCAACGAAATTTATTGGATCTGCTCTGGAATTTTGAGAATCCTTCTCAAAATTCTACCCCAGTTACTCAACCGATTTCTGACTGTCTGGCATATGGTGGCATCGGCTGGACTTGTTCCGGAATTTCGAGGGTCCTCCTCAAAATTGTACCCCAGTTTCTGGTTCTGGGGAAATTAAGATTTTATTAATATGTGACCGAACCCACAGGGCTGCCTACGTATCCCCTCTTAAACGAGAATCAGGTCAAGCGTAGTTCAGTTACATCAGATGAATAAATGTAAACAGTCTAAACATAGTATCTCTTGACTGTGTCTGAATTGATAGGTTTTGGCCAAACTTCTCCGTCCATTTCTGCGAGTATGGGTGCTCCTCCTGTTAGCACCCGGTGAACCATGTAAGGACCTTTCCAGTTGGGTGAGAATTTCCCTTTGGCTTTATCTTGATGCAAGAAGATCCGCTTTAGCACCAGCTGCCCCGGTTCGAATTGTCTTGGTCTGACCCTTTTGTTGAAAGCCCAGTACATTCTATTCTGATAAAGCTGACCGTGACATACTGCATTCATTCTTTTTCCGTATATAAGGGCTAGTTGTTCATAGCGTCTCCTTATCCACTATGCATCACTGAGTTCGACTTCTTGTATGATCCTTAAAAAAGGAATTTCTACTTCGGCTGGAATGACAGCTTCGGTACCATAAACTAGTAAATAGGGAGTTGCCCAGTTGATGCGCGGACCATGGTACGGTACCCTAATAGGGAAAAGGGTAACTTCTCGTGCCATTGTTTGTGATTTTCTACCATCTTCCTTAGTATCATCTTGATGTTCTTGTTGGCAGCTTCCACATCTCCGTTCATTTGAGGCCTGTATGCTGTAGAGTTTTTGTGCTTGATTTTGAAGGTTTCACACATGGCTTTAATCAGGTCACTATTAAGATTGGCGGCGTTATCAGTGATAATGGACTCGGGGACCCCGAATCAACAAACAATACGATCCCTAACGAAATCTGCGATGACTTTCTTAGTTATAGCTTTGTAAGATGCAGCCTCTACCCATTTTCTGAAATAGTTGATAGCCACTAAAATGAACTGGTGCCTGTTAGAAGCGATGGGCTCGATCGGAACGATGACATCCATTCCCTAGGCAGCAAAAGGCCAAGGTGCACTCGTCGCATTGAGCTTATTTGGTAGTACCTTTATCATGTCTGCATGTATCTGGCATTAGTGGCATTTCTGGACATACCAGATGCAATCCGTTTCCATGGTCATCCAAAAATATCCAGCTCTGAGTATCTTTATGGCTAGAACAAAATTGTTCATATGTGGTCCGCAAGTTTCGGCATGTATCTCCTCAAGCAATCTGGAAGCTTTCTTTGCGTCAACATACCTTAACAATCCCAGATCAGGAGTTCTTCTATACAGGGTCCCTCCGCTTTGGAAGAAGTGATTGGACAGCCTCCACAGTGTGCGCTTCTGAGTATGGTTTGCCTGTTTTGGGTATTCTCCTTTTGCCAAGTATTCCTTGATATCGTGGAACCAAGGTCTTGTGTGCGTTTCTTCTTCAACATGAGCACAATAAGCTGGCTGATTATGGATTTTCACCGAGATGGGATTGATGAAATTCTTGTCTGGATGTTGTATCATTGATGACAAGGTGGCCAGTGCATCTGCGAATTCGTTTTGGACTCTTGGAACATGTTTGAATTCTATCTTTGTGAACCTCTTCATCAATTCTTGCACATGATCAAGTATGGTAGTTTCTTGGCATTTTTCGTAGCCCATTCTCCTTGAAACTGATGTACCAGAAGATCCGAATCACCAATCACCAGCAGCTCTTGTATATTCATATCGACGGCCAAATTGAGTCCCATGATGCAAGCTTCATATTCTGCCATATTGTTGGTGCATGGAAACCTAAGCTTTGCAGATATCGGATAATGTTGACCTATCTCTGACACCAAGACTGCTCCAATACCCACTCCTTTGAAGTTTGCAGCACCATCGAAGAACATTCTCCATCCGTCGCAGGCTTTAGCGATGTCCTCTCCTACGAATGATACTTCTTTATCAGCAAAATACGTTTTAGTGGTTCGTATTCTCCTCCCACGAGATTTTCAGCAAGATGGTCTGCGAATGCTTGTCCTTTGACTACTTTCTGAGTTACATAGATGATGTCGAACTCACTTAATAATATCTGCCACTTGGTTAGCTTCCCGGTTGGCATGGGCTTCTGAAAGATGTACTTCAGAGGGTCCATCCTGGATATGAGGTATGTGGTATAGGCACAGAAGTAATGCCTCAATTTCTAAGCTGTCCATGTTAAAGCACAGCAACTGCGTTCTAGCAGAGAATACCGTGCTTCGTAAGGTGTAAACTTCTTACTCAAGTAATATATGGCTTGCTCCTTTCTTCCTGTCTTGTCATGTTGTCCCAAAATACATCCGAAAGCTCCATCTAATACGGACAGATAGAGTAGCAAAGGTCTCCAGGTTCTAGCGGGACTAGGACTGGTGGTGTGGACAGGTATTCCTTGATTTTGTCAAAAGCCTTCTGACAATCCTCGATTCAACTGGTTTCAGCATCTTTCCTCAACATTTTGAAGATGGGTTAACATATTATTGTGGACTATGCTATGAAGCGACTGATGTAGTTGAGGCATCTTAGGAAGCTCATCACGTCCTTTTTGCTCTTTGGTGGTGGTAACTCTTGGATAGCCTTAACTTTGGACAGGTACAACTCGATTCCTCGGTGGCTGACAATGAATCCCAACAGCTTTCCTGCGGGAACCTCGAATGCACATTTTGCGGGGTTTAGTTTTAGATTGTATCTCCTTAGCCTGTCAAAGAACTTTCTCAAGTCTGCTATGTGATCTGCGGCCCTCTTGGACTTGATGATAACGTCGTCAACATACACCTCTATTTCCTTGTGTATCATGTCATGGAAGATGGTCGTCATGGCTCTCATGTAGGTAGCCCCAGCATTCTTTAGACCAAATGGCATCATTTTGTAGCAGTACACTCCCCATGGTGTAATGAAGGCTTTTTTCTCTGCGTCTTCTTCGTCCATCTAGATCTGATGATAACCCGCGAAGCAATCTACAAAGTATTAGAGTTCATGCTTGGCGCAATTGGCGATCAAAATGTGTATATCTGGCAGTGGGAATTCGTCCTTGGGACTTGCTCTGTTTAAATCCCGATAGTCGACACATACCCTGAATTTCCCATCCTTCTTCGGAACCGGTACGATATTTGCTAGCCAGGTTGGGTATTCAACTACCCTGAGGACTTTGGCTTGATCTGCTTAGTGACTTCTTCCTTGATCTTTAAGCTTATTTATGGTTTGAACTTTGTGATTTTCTGCTTCACCGGCGGACACAGATTGGTAGGCAACTTATGAGCCAGTATGGATGTGCTTAGACCCGTCATGTCATCATATGACCACGCAAAAATATCCTCATATTCTTTCAGGAAACGAGTGTATTCTTCCTTCTCTAATGGTGATAAGTGAATGCTTATGCGAGTCTCTTTGACGATTTTTGAATCTCCCAAAATGATTGCTTCGGTTTCGTCCAGATTGGACTTAGGTTTGTTCTCAAAGGTCTCAACTTCTCTGACAACTTCCTCAGGTACTTCATCCTCTTCTTTTGAGTCACTATCTTTATATTGCGTTGTCTCATTACATGTCACAGTCATCGTTCATCAAGAAAAGTAATAATAACGTTGTACAAGAAGAAAAAAAATGTGAAAGATAATAGCGAATATTAAATAACAATGCATTAATTAAATTTGAATATCCAAAACAGGTACGGCTCGATGACTCCAGCAATTATTTCAAAACAAAATGCTTCTTTAAAACAAAATACTTAAAATATCTTAAATGCCTAGCATGTCTATTAAAACAAATCAGGCTAATCGCCAAGCGACCCAAGAACTCGGCGGGCCCGGGATGGTGTGGCAGTCCAATTCTTGAGAACAGCTCCCTTCTCCACGGTCTGAATGGTGAGGCTTTCTTCCTCCTCCTCCTCAACTATCACATTGCAATCCATATTCTTGTCTTCTAGGAACAAATTTCTCAACCCAGCCAAAGCTTCTTCCTCTGCAGATCCTCATATTGTATCGGCCTGGTGAAAAGTCTCACTCAGATATGGCACTAGCTGCTCGAGAGGGTGAGGACCACGCCATGGTGGCGACCAATCATTATATTCTTGCCAGGTGTATGGGTATCCCAGCCCGAAGGTTGTGCCGTGACGTTTCAACTGTACCGGTTTGGTAATGCTCTGGAGTTTCTTCCCAAGCCCTTTGCCGGGTTCATACCCAGAACATGCCAGTATGCTTTCTATTTTGTTACTCCACCGCTTGTCCTTCTCAATTGCGTTGACATGTTCAATGTGGTGATAAGTTTCTCCACCAAGCCTTCTTCTATTCTCGATAACCGGGATAGTTTGACTAGTGTAAATGGGGTTACTTCCATATCCGTGAATGATTACCTCTTGATGGTTCCATTTGAACTTCACGGCCTGGTATAGCGTGGAAGCCACAGCCCCAGCGGCATGTATCCAAGGTTGTCCCAGTAGAAGATTGTATGTAGCTGATATGTCTAGTACTTGGAACTCAACATCGAACCAAGTTGGTCCCGTCTGCAAACAAAGGTTAATCTCCCCAATCGTGGCCCTTTGAGACCCATCAAATGCTTTCACGTTCATACTTCCCGCCCGTATCTCATGAAAATCTTTGCCCAACTTTTCAGAGTAGTTAATGGACAAATGTTGAGGCTTGAACCCCCATCTATTAAGATCCTGGCGATGAATTTGTCGTTGAACTGTACTGTGATATGTAGTGCCCTATTATGACTTAACCCTTCCGGTAGTAGTTCATCCTCGTGGAAGGTGATCTTGTGACTTTCCAGTACTTACTCTACCATGTTGGCAATCTCTCCACTAGTTATTTTGTTGGGTACGTAAGCTTCATTTAATACCTTCATCAGAGCACTCCTATGCGCCTCCGAATTTCACAATAGCGACAGGATGGATATCTGGGCGGGAGTCTTGTTTAAATGATCGACGACAGAGTATTCTCTCGCATGTACTTTCCTCCAAAGATCGTCGGGTCTAGATTCAATGACAGGTTGTTTGGTAGCAGCCTCCTTGCTTGATCCTCCCAAATTTTCGGGTGTATAGATCCTTCCAGTCCTGGTCATTCCCTGTGCGGCACCAGATTCTTCCATCTTTGCTTTTCCCTTTCTTCTAGTTTCGGTAACGTAATCCCAAGGTATGGCGTTGGACTTGAAAGGGGATGTAGTTGCTACTGTTACTATGAATGGTGTGGCCACTTCTATCTCAAATGGAACAGGTATGGCTGCAGGTGGTGCTACTTCTACCGCAAATGGAACCGATGCGGTTACCTCAACTTCAACTTGTGGCTTTACCTGCACCACAATAGGATTGAGCATGACCACGGGTTTCTTAGGATCGTCACCCTCTTTGATAAGTCCAATTGATCCCTCGGGATCCCACTCCTCGTCAGTTTCTATCACATTGACCCCTTCACCCCTATCATCTAGAACAGGATTGTTGCGGACGTTGGGTACAACTTCCTTTACCTATATGACCTTATTATCAATCAATGTCTGGATCTTATCTTTCAATGTCCGGCACTCGTCAATAGTGTACCCTTTCATACCGGAATGATATCCATAGGTTTTGTTTGGGTTGACCCATTGAGATGAATTCTCCATTGCCATAGTGGGAATAGGGGTGACATTACCAGCAGCCTTCAACCTTTCGTACAGCTGGTCGATGGGTTCAGCGATGGCGGTGTACTGTCTGGGTGGTTTGCGATCAAAATTGGGTCAGGGTTTATGGTAATTTGGACGAGTTGGAGGTGACTAAAAGTAGGATGTTTGGGAATTATATGTATGGTAAGAAGCGGCTGGTTGAGAATATCTAGGAGGTGAGGGTTGGTATGTGGGTGGAGGTGTCTGGTATACTAAGGGAGTTTTGGGTCCTTGGGCAACCATTATTGTTCCCACCACTTTCTTCTTCGATATGCCACCTGATTGCAATGCTTTGTTCGTGGCCTGCAGTGCCTCAAAATTTGTCACCATCCTGCTTTTAATACCCTCTTCAATCCTTTCTCCGAGTTTGATGATATCGGAGAACTTATGGCTCTCAATAACCATTAGCCTTTCATAATACTGTGGGTCTTGTTCCATAACAAAGAACTTGTTCATCTGTTTCTCGTCTAATGCTGGTCTGACCATGGCTGCTTCCGACCTCCACCGATTAGCATTCTCGCGGAAAGTCTCAGTTGGCTTCTTTTTTAGGTTCTGGATATAGAAGATATCCGGTGCATTCTCCGTATTAAACCTGAACCAGTCTATATAATCTGATGCCATGCTCACCCAATTGGCCCACTTCTTAGAATTCTAGCTTATGTACCAGGACAGGGCATCTCCGGTAAGGCTTCTCATGAAGAGATTCTTTCGACCCCCACGAGCTTGTCACAATAAGTTCTCAGACGAACCTTGGGATCACCCCTTCCGTCAAACATTTTCAACTTGGGAGCTTTGTAACCCTCCGGCAATTCCACATCTAGTTGTATGCATAAATCCTCATAGTTCAGACCTTCTATCCTTTACCTCCTTCAACACCCTGAACTCGACTTGTCAACTTTTTGAGCTCCTCGACTTGTCAACTTTTTGAGCTCCTCGGCCATGTTCTTAATGAGCAGGTCCTTCTCAGCAAATTCTGGTGCATAGAAGATTCGTTGAGTGGAGTGAGGTAGGGTTTCCACGTATATGGGGTTGTTTTGGTGGGTGCTAGGGATTTGGGCGTAGTGGTGGTCATTGGTCGAGTTTTGAGGATCAGGAATAGGTTGTGGTGTGTTCTAGGGGTGTGATAGGTAGTGGTTTATGGGTACTGGGTTGGTTGATGATGGTGTTGTGGAGGAGTTGGTACCGATAAAGGATTGGGATTTTGAGGCGGTGTGGCGTATTGATGGGGTGCGAGAGGATTTTGTGGATGTTGGTTTGGTGTATTTTGTGGAGGTGCTAGGTTTTGAGCATTTTGTTGGTTAACCTCTGGGACGTTTAGGGTGAGGGAGAGGTTTGCCAAGTTGCGGACCTACTCAAGTTCTCCTTGTAACTCTAGTATTTTCTGCTCCAATCGTAGGACCAGATCATTCTGGGCCGGAGTACTCCGACTGTCTGAAGTTTTGATGTTCTCCGCAATTTCTTTTCGGATACCACTCAAGTCATCCATCTTAGCTTTTCCTCTGCTTTTCGGATTACTCGGAGGAGGAGGAGGTGGAGGGCCTATAGATCTGGTGTGATATGCCGATGATGCCAGTATGTGAGAACCAACCTTAGGGATGGGAGTAATAAAAATAAGGAAAAATAAAAGGTAAACAAGTCAGTAAGGATTCTGAAAATGTTTGCAGTATTTAAACACATATTGCGGGAATGTAAATCCGCATCCTAATTTGGGAGCCTCATTTTTCCCGAGGTAGGCCTAGCGACACGTTGATTTGGAGAATTTCAGTGCAAATAATTGCCTCATTTCGTTAATGTAAAAATAGATGAATCTAAAATGACACTAAATAAGATAAGTCACTGATGGCACTTGGCCTTATTACATTTGAAAAAGTAAATAAACCTAATCTACTAGGTCCCAGAAGGACCTTCTCTAGGCTTGCTGTTTTTGGCTTCGTCGATCAAATTCCCCAATTCGTGCAGGTTCATAATAGGTATGCCCTTGCAAAATGTCCTCCTTCACTTCTTTCGGCGTTCTGGCAATCAGTGACTCTCTTCCTCATTTTTCCCTCCAATTCCATCAGACTGTACTCCAGATATTCCAACCTTTCACTTGATCTAACAGCCATCTCCCTCTATTCATTAATTAGTTCCATATCGGTCTTGTGTCGCTTCAGATGCTCGGCCACGGACTCGTGAACTCTTTTGCGCAGTTTGTTATATTTCACCTGTACTTCGGCAACTTCATCTATGACTCTATTTCCTTGACCATCCCTTGGCTCGAATATTTCTGCTATGTTATCTTCTAACCATGATGGATAGAAATACACATAACCGGCGTGATATCGATCTGGCTCGATGGTATCCTTTTCCACGATAATTTTCAAATGCCACATATGCTGCGCTTCACATTTGTATGGGACGTCGTCATCCTGAAAATCTACCCTGTAGTGACTTATTTTAGAAACTCACGGTATGACCTGCTTCCTACCTGCCTGTCTCATAACCCTGATGGGAGCATAAGGGTATATGACCCTTAACCCGATCAGTACCAAGTGCGGAACATCCCTGGATCTGATGATGAATTTGTCGGTAGGGAACCATTCGATCATCTATTGAACTTGATCCTCAGTCAAATTGCTGAAAACTACGCCCATCTTGTAGCATTCTCGGGTTGAGCAAACCTATCAAGGATATAGGTCATTCTCTTAGGATGATGGAAAGCTATGTGATCATTCCACGGCCTTCGCGGAAGCTCTTGACGGTATTGGCCTCTTTGGAGATGCTCTCACAACCAAACTTGTTGCAGCAAATTACAACCTTCGAAGTATGTGTACCCCTTGACACCGTTCTAAGGCCCGGTATATGTCTGCTATGATCATATGGACAATGGTATAGGTCTGCCCCTCGTTCCCTTCCATCAAGGTTTTGGTTACCATGGCCAGTCTGTTGTGGATTTTATCCCCTTGGATCAGGAATACTATCATACCCAAGAAGCAGACGATGAACACAAAAACCCTGCGGTGAATCCAACCCAAGGAAATGATGGAGAATTCGTCATGAAAAATACGATAAGATCTGTTGTGACTGTATCGTTCATAGAGGAAGTCAAAAGGTATGTAAGACTTCTTCAGGCATTCCAAGTCCTCATTCTTTCTCAGACCCATCATCTTCAGAAACCCCCTAGGAGTGCGATTTTTTGGCACCAATAAACCGGGACTATCCCAAGGTAGCCCGGTGAACCCCCTATTTCTTCCAAGAGAGGGGTCATTTCTATGTTTCCAAAGCGAAACACGGCTCTTTCTTTGTCCCAGAACATTGTGGCAGCTTCGATCAACATGTTGTTTGGTTAGAGGTCCAATAGAGAAGGCAAACTTCCCAAAACCCTTTTCACATGATTTTTATCACTTGATGGAAGATCCTCCCACTAATCTAGCAGCAGTGGTGGTATGTTACGAACCATGCCAAACCTTGGGACTTCGTGCCTCATTTTCTACAAAACAAATATGATTAGGCCCTTTCCCCCTCCAGACTCGACTATTTATACATCAATGATTAGCATATTGGCACTTATTTCTCCAAAATTAATGTACAAAATCGTGGTTGCGTCCGTTGGCATTATGGAAACCCCGGTGGACTTTTGGACGAGGCTTGTCTTAAAGGGTTATTATGTGGACGACATATTAACCTAACTAGGTTTGACCATGATGCATGTATCATTAATCAGAGTAAGGTCTCTATAGAGGTCTAGACTGGTACCCTCAAGTGAACAACTTGAGGGGGAAAGGCACGGATCCATCGACTGCACCGCTGATCGACTAGTTTTACCGCAAATAAGTCTTTCCGAATTCAAAGGGTGATATATAAGAAGGGCGCAAACACTCATCAAGCGTTGCTATAGGATTGATTACGCACGAGCGGAATATGATGTTGAGCATGATTTACGCAACAATAAATAGCATGTTGTCACGTATTTGCACGTTAAAAGTGATAAATGCGGTATTTAATAATTGAAAGACGTTTCAGAAAGAAAACAAGGAGACAAGTTAGTTTCTGTAGTAAAGGAAATCATAAATACTTGAAAATAGGAAATTAAATCCAGATAAAGGGGGGAAGGGATGCGCACGTATTAACAGAATAAAGCATGCTTAAGACTAATTCACAAAAAGCAAGTTTGTTATGGTAAGAGCCTAAAAATATCCCCAGCAGAGTTGCCATGTTGTCGCGCCTCCTTTATCCTCGCGGAGTCCGGGGTTTCGACATATCGGGACAACTCCTTTCCCTTTTGGGATTGGGTAAGAGATTTGAAGAGTCACCACCTAACGGATTAAGGTGCGTTAGGGCACCTAAAGCAAATAACTCGTGAAACCAGTTTACATCACCAGAGATCGGGTAAGGGATCGAAATTACCCTGAGGGGAAGGTGTTAGGCACCCCTCGAGGTCCACAACGGTGGGTCCCGACCAAACTCAATTAAGCAAATTAGTCTTATGGGAAACTAAATACTTTAAACAAATAGATAATCACTTTAAAACAAGAATTAAAGGGGTCCTACGTTTTTTAGCCTATAGGATCATTTCCATGCAATACTTGGTAACCTTCCCCAAATTAGGGTGTTACACATAACATTAGCGCACAGGTCATCATTTTCTTTACTACCCAATTACTATCTTTCAGTTATTACCTAAATGTTATAGTAGCTTCTAATGCGTACCTTATGCGTGCACTACCCGTCCCATCTCTATAGTCTTGGAGGTGTTTAGGACCTCTATTTTTGGATGGACCTAGACTTATCTATGTTGCTTAAAAATGAGAAAAATAAGCGAAAAACAAAATTCAAATAGGACTGTCACATAAGGAGCAAATAAAGGCTCATGTTGACCTCCACAAATAAACAGCAAAAGCACGCAATTCAAACAGAGTATTTTGTCAATTTAAGATCATATAGGCAGGATATCTAGATGATCATGAACAGAATACAGCAACAGCTTATTAAAGCGAGCAATAGTACCTATCAGTTTGCCTACTGATTTTTGGTTAATATTCTGAATCAGGGACTGTTCCAAGCAGCAGAAAATTCACAGTTTTTCTTTTAGACCCAGAATTCTTAATTACCCTACAGGCTTGCCTAAGTGAGGACCAAAGAGAATCCTATAAGCATGGTATCTAAACTGTTAATTAAAGACTACAATTTATAAACCAGTTACTGATTTTAACAAACAAGTTTTTATCTCTTTTGATCCTATAGACATGCTTTCTATTATATAGAATCAGTTAGCTCATATAAACATGATTTCTAGATGTTTGGACTGATTTATCTGTTTCCTATAGACATGATATCTAATTTGCAGACACTGATTTTACTTTGGTTTCCTATAGGCATGATATCTAAGTGGGCAGAGACGTTAACAGAATGTCATACAAGTTCAGTAATTTACACAAAGAAGATCCTATATACATGATCTCTAATGCACATTGAGATTGAAAATATGGGTGAAACAAGGGTTCTTGATGCAGAATTGATAAACAACCTATGAGCAGGATTTCTAGGATGCCAAGTATGAACTCCAGATTTCAACGATGAGACAAGGTCCTATAGGCATGATTTCTAGGCGAGCAGTAACATTCACACAATAACCTATGAGCAGGATTTCTACCCGAGTTTGAACAAAGATATATAAAAATCCCTCCCCAGCTTTTACTAATAACCCCTTATCTGTTTCAGCAAGGAATATTACGTCATTACAGACCAATATGAATGAATTACACAAAACTATTCGTTACACTATAGGAAGCCTTAGCAGGCCCAACATAAACCTGAGAGCCAGGCCTTCAGCACAACAGTCTTGAAACAGTAGCAAGATCCACAACACCTTAAGCCATGCTTCCAGTGTGTCAAAGTTCCTAAAGAGCCTCAAGGACCCCGGGCAACGCTCACACTGGATCCATTCATTCAAACAGAATTCATAAGAGATTGGAAACCAGCTCCAATGTGTCAGAGTTCAAAGGAGTCTCAGGGACCCTAGGCAGTGCTCACAATGGAGGTGGTAGGAACCTAGATAACTAAGAGTAGAAGTTTGAAAATAGCATATGTAAGGGGAAAGGGGCAGTTTTAGAAAAACAGCTTGGTTTTTAGGAACAAATAGGTTCAAATTGCAAGACTACAAACAGAACAGAGCATATTGGTATTAATTTAGACATGGATGATATACCAGCATTAAGGCAATCACAACAATGGCAGAAACACTTGGATTACAGACAAACTGACCACACATATTCGCAATACCTAAACCTGTTCTGAATAGGGAGCATACAACTGAATCCATCAAAGTTCACATTACTAAAGATTACCTAGTCCATTAATTATCACTAGGTGGGACCATGTAGGCGTATATTGAACAGAAGCATATTGAATTTTGAAATAACCAAGCAAACAACATATTAATCTAGAAAGAAGTAAACAGAAATCATGGGCTAGACATGCTAAGGTAACTAACCACACAAGCATATAGAGCAGAGTAGGTTAGCAGGGATTCAGGCATACTAGTTAGAAAAAATGTAAATGTATGGCAAACAGAAGCACATCGAAGCTTGAAGTAAACTAATCATATAATTACATGGAACAGAGCAAGACAACAAGAACTAGGGCATAACAGTTGAGAAAGAGATGGTCAGGAATCATGTACCAAACAGAAGCATGTTGAGGTCTGTGATAAAACTGGCTACATAAGCATATAGAATAGAACAAGATAACAGGAATAAGGCATACCAGTTAGGAAAAGGTAAACAAGAAGGTGAAGGCAATTGGAATCCAAGAGTCTAGCCTTGGCTTTCAGCCGACTAGACATTGCAGCAAATCAGAGTGATAGAAAGAACTCAAATTGTGTGAGTGTAAGTGTAAATGTGTGTTTGTAAGCATAGGTCTCTCTGAAAGTCAGAATGGTGAAAGAATTATATAGCATACAGTAGAGTAAAACAAGGAAGGTGGGACAATCAAGGGCACACAAGTAAGGTATGCAAAATCAATTAACCAGTTAATTAAGGCTAAACATCAATCAATTAAGAGAACAGAATCCTGAAAATATCACTTAAATTAAGGAGAATCTCATGCGAAATCAATTAGCGGATAGAATTGAGGTTTAATAAGGTAAGTAATAAGTTCGGAGACCATTTATAGGTCGGTCACAATAATCAAAGCCCAGAAATCAAGCCAGTAATATAATAAAGGAAAGTAATACCAATTATGAGTCATATGTATAAGGAAAGAATAGGTAAAAATCATTCGAAGAAATACCAGTTTTAAAAGAAAAATATAATTTCAAACCCTAATTAGGAAAATAAATCAATTAACCACTTTAGTTGACAGAGCTAAAGTAAACGGTCAAGAATAGTGAGATAAATAGTCGAGTAATTGAGAACCCTAAGCATATCGAAACACAGAGATGAAACTCGAGCAAAGAAATCAGTCTTAACAGTAAAGAAGAAGGCCAGAGTTGCTTTTTTTTTTTTTTTTTTGCAGAAATCCTTATTAGGAATCAAAACCCTAACTTTAGGGAAAAGTGAGTTGATAATAATAGTAAAAACGGAAAAAATCTTAAAGAGAAAATACTAAACAAACTCAAAATATTTCAGATCTAAAGAGATGTGAACTGATTTATCCAGAAATAGCTAGGTTTGTACCAAAAATAAACAGAGGCGGGAAGAATCTGGTTTGAACAAGAGATTTGAAGCCATAAATACGAAGATATTAGTACTCACAAACATAGGAATGGACACAGATGGATTCATCGAGAACATGAGGGGTTTGAGCCAAATCTAGTTCGAATCTCTTTGAGATTCCATCAGGCAATACGAAAATCGTAACACCAGAAGAGATAGGAGGGCAGATAAGGCCTGGAATCGGAGAAGAAACCCATTGATCGAAGGTATTTGTGACGGCGGAGCTAGGGTTTGAGGGGTGGGTGAGAGAGAAGAGAGGAGAGAAGGGATCCAGAGGCGGCGGATTAATCCGGGGTTGGGGCGGGTCTAATTAAGCGGGTATGGGTATGGGTAGTTGGGTTTGGGTATTGGGTTATGGGTTAATTTAATTGGGCTGGGGTAAAAATTGGGCTAAGGTCCGAAAATTAAAAGAGGCTATAAGTCAAATACCAAATTAGTTTGATAAAATAATTTAAAAAAATAGCTAACAAATGATAAAAAAATGCTATTTATGCATGAAAATGATTTAAAATAATTACTTAATAGTATAAAAATATAAAAGGTCATTTTCGTGTAAAATAAAGTAATTTTGCACACATGGGCTATTGTTGCAATTGTAACCTGAAGATGTAAATATGGTTATTCATAAAATAATTTTTAAGAAATAAAATTATTATAAAATCATTTATGATACAATTAGTAATTATTTATATAATAAAATACCAGGGATAAATTAATTAAAATCCTTTAAAAATGCAGAAATTATGGAGAAATATCAATTGATGCTCATGCATTGTTTTGAAAATATGTATGCATTTAAAAAGATATATGAGGGAAAAATTGGGTATCAACACCCCAACTAGTAGCGCATAACAATTACATACCCAAGGGATAGTTCCCCCTCACAAGGTTAGACATAGACTTACCTCGCTACGAAGTTCAATAATTGGCTCCAACGCCTCTCTAACACCTCAACTCAAAGCCAAACGTTCCAAAACTAGTCAAACAGCGTGCAAATCAATCAAAATATACTCCAATGCGTATAATTTAACAATTTATAATAATTCTCAACCCTGCTCGAAAAGTCGAAAAAGTCAACCCTCGGGCCCACATGCCCGGATTCCAAAATATTTCAAAGATAAACTTTACCATAACATCACGAACTCAAATATATAATTTATTCTCAATTCCACGTCCAATTTTGTGGTCAACATCCAAAAATACTAGATTCTAGGTTTTTCTCTTAAAATCCCACAATTTCCACAAATATTCATGTATTAATCCACATATAAACCATGTATTTAACTCACAAGGTGTAGAAATCACTTACCTAATGTTAGATGATGAAAATGGCACTCCAAAATAGCCCAAAAGTCGACTCCCATGGAAAGAATGAGGTGAAAATGAGCCAAACCCCCGAAATATAGCTTTTGCCCAGGTATTTACCCTTTGCGATCACGGAAAATGCTTTGCGATCGTGAAGCACAACTTTTCTCGGCTAAAAATTGCCCTTCGCGATCGCGAAGAACAAGCTGCCCAACTCCTCCAGACAACCGCTAGTATAATGGTCATAACTTTTTGTAAAAAGCTCCAAATGACAAATGGTTTGACTTTCAGAAATCTAGACACCAAGGGCTACAACTTCCATTTTCTGGATCATCTCCAAATTCCTTATAGATTTTAAGATATAAGCTTCCAAAGTCAGCACTGTGCAGTAGAAATTTCTTCTTCGCGAAAGCGATTCTATCTCCGCGAACGCGATTCACAGACCTCTTTCTCCCATTTTTCTCTCTGCGAATGCGATCCAATGTCCGCGATCACGATGCACACTGTTGTAGCCAAAAACCAGCAATTAAAAATGGCCTAGAAATGGTTTAAAACCACCCCGAAACTCACCCGAGCCCCTCGAGACCCCGTCCGAACATACCAACAAGTCCCAAAACATGAAAAAAAACCTGCTCGAGGCCTCAGATCATACCAAACAACATCCAAACTACGAACCGACGATCAGAATCCTTCTTTTAACTTTGAAACATCTCAACTTCGACGAATGTGTCGGAATCATACTTAAGCATTCCGAAATGACGCCAAACTTTACGCACAAGTTGTAAATTACGATACGAACCTATTCTAAGGCTCGGAACCCCAAACGGACATTGATTACACAATAATTCACTTGAAATCAAACTTTAGAAATTCTTAAACTTTGAAAATGCCAACTTTCCATAATAGGCGCTGAAATGCTTCCGGACCACCCGATACTCAAGAAAATACGCCCAAGTTCGAAATCATCATAAGAACCTATTTGAACCTTCCAATCCCGATTCCAAGGTCGTTTACTCAAACTTCAAACCTAGTAGATTCTTCCAACTTAAAGCTTACGAAATTAGAATTTTCCATTTGATTCACTCTGAACTTCCCGAAATTCGACTCCGACTACGCGTACAAGTCATAAAAATGAAGTGAAGCTACTCAAGGCCTCAAATCGTCGAACCATGCGCTAGAACTCAAAACGACCGGTCGGGTCGTTACATTCTCCCCTACTTAAAAGTACGTTCATCCTCGAACGTGCCAAGAACTGTTCCAGAGTTATCCAAAATCACTATTTAACATCTCGTGCACCTTTGCGTGCCACCACAACCCATGTGAGAACATTAGCTCGAGCCAAACTGAAGATCCTCCTTATAATCTTGGCTAACAAGCCTTAGATCTAAATTCCAACATCAAAAATTCTCCATGAGACCCGATTCTAACATATGAACACCGTATCAATACCTACTCACTGTACCAAAACCTGATCATGCACCTATGCTGAAATCACACCATGCACCACATAAGTCGTCTGCCCATAATAACATCATCCGACCACAATAGCTGAAATTCCACGAATCGGATGCCCGCAATACACCTCAGGACACATATAAGCCATGTTCTAACTCTCGCAATGCTGCCACAATGAAAAAGATGCGTTGAAAATCATTACCTCCTGCCAAATAAATAAATCATGGGGGTATCTCCACCTGACAAGAATCACTACCTCATTATGAATTGAATAACGATATTTTTTGTTTAATATACCATACATAAATCTGATCGCACTGATCTCGGGTCCAATAACCTCGTCTCTCCCAGTACAAGCTACTCGGGCAATGAGCCACCTCAAACATTGTCTAAAATCTCATACAGCGCCAACTAGCTACAGCTCGAACGTGACCCATAGGGAAGAACAAACTCTGGCAAAGAACCATCCAGCATGTGTAATGATAAATCGCCAAACCGATGCTATGGCTCTATCTCAGAGATGGGAAACAAGGTACACAAAAGAAGTATAAGGAACCGTACTTAACATCTCACTGTTGCGGCGTGCAACCCAATCAAATATGACACTGTTGCAACATGTAACCCGATCCAATCATGATATTGTCGCGGCGCACAACCCAATCCACATAACATACCCGTGGCGACGTGCCACCCGATCCAAACAATATACCTGTGGCGGTGTTCCACCCGATCCGCTCATAACATTAAATAAGGAAACACCCATCAAGCGGAAAGGCTTATACTTACGAAATTCCCGAATATCCACCACAAGCACGCCAAGTGCATAATACAGCACTGGGGAGATCGATAGTGCCATACGCTACAAAAACCCAAGCACGACTAAGGTGCAATAATTGACCTGCATCTCGAGAGCCATCTTGCTCATATAACACCACAAGCTACACGGGATCACAACACATGTGCGGACAAACAAGCTGTCTCACAACCCACCTGGCACAATATAGTATTACATGGAATAACTGACTAGGGGAACAACATCCAATGCCCAAAGACTCCTCGGTAAGAAATGCTATGCTGAATGAATACATCCGACCTGACGTAGAGCACACGCCCACATTAGACCCACCAACGGACCTCAAGCTAATTCTCATCATACCATACTGGGCCAAAACCTTGTAAGGATCCGCAATGGCCCTATTCATGACACACAGGAGCAGCCGTCGAATCCGAAACAAACTTCCATAGTCTACAACCAAACGAATAGAGTGCCTTCCAGGCATAATCTCTCACATTAGCAATAGTACCATAATCTACATACTTGGTTTCAATCTTTAACAATCAAGTGACTAACATGTTACACTTATACGATCTCCTCGTGGGATATACCCCCACAATCTTCCACATCAGGTAGTAAAATCTAAACATTAATGGCCATCGGCCATGCTATTTCCACGGTGATAGTCAAGCATCTGCAAATCAATACACGATGCCTCTTACCCAGGACTCCATTCTCAGGCGATACTAAGATAATTCTAGCTTACTCTAAATATCTGAAATTTTCCCCCCGCTCCTCCGAGCTCGTGACATTCTTGCCAACATCGAACCGCAACCTTGATCCTCCACTTCCAATTCCCATGCCGCTCACTGCAGCTATCATGCCGCTCACTGCAGCTATCATGCCGCTACGTGAGAGTACAAGAATTCATCATAACCCCTGAACCACTAGTAGAATAAGCACTCCATTGGCTAGGAACCTTTCACTTAACCCATTTCAGAAGAACCATTGCAATACACAACTGAATCCCCATAACCGCAGAAAATACAAATCTCAAGTGGTGGTCTAAACTGTCATAACTCTTCCGGGATTCATTTACACATAACAAGGCCATTAGAATCAAATACCTCCCAATTCAATCAAATTGAGGTGGTTGTCAAGCCCGCACGTACAACCACCGACCACATGTATAACTTAACGCGCTGAAGGAACTGATCATTATCATAATCATACTGATTCAAACCATTACCAACTGACCAAACTTCCTCCAATTTACTCTTGACCTGCCTTAGAAATAATAATAGCTCCATTCAAAAACATATTGAAACTCGATCAACACTCATCCCGAGTGACCCAAATCACGAGATCATATTGTCTCAATACCCACTGCAAAAACTTGATCCTTAACTACACAACGAACCCAAAATCCTTAGACACCGCGCTTACATCCTTAAACCTATTAGAGACACTATTGAGAGTCACCCACTCTGACCTGGTCCCGAGTATAATCAAACTCCAACGCTCTGTTAGCACATGAACACTTCCGAAGAAGCAACTGGATGAATTATTTTCCTTGTACATCACATCCACAAGAAGCATAAACTCTGAGTCTTCCCAAAACCTGCATCGATAAGGCCAAATATAGCACACATTCATCAAGTTGTTTGCTCGAACTACCCTTAGTGTTTTCTTTTCCTAGTCATAAATAATCCACCAATACACCGATAACCAGAAACTGCACAAGCAGACAACTACGTGATCCAATCGTAGGGGGTGGGCTCCCCCACCCAGCTTTAAGCTACCAACTCTAGGCCTCCTCAAAGATCATCTTTCTCGATCCATCAGCACTAGAAACATCGATTCGATTCTGAAACCGCTACACACCGCCATCTCTAACAACCACTTCTCAAGCACCATTTCAAAATACCCTGCCTCGAAGGTCAAATCAAAAAGACCATAACATCGGTGAGCTTCAATGCGTTTAACAAGGACGACGACACCACATCACAATTGAGAGTTCCACCATGCTGGAAAATATCAAGTATCGTTACTCCATCAACCAAAGCCTGAACATCCATAGTCCAATTTCCTTTCCTCCGCTGGAATTAAATGTCGAACCTCTAAGCCATGCACTGAGAAATCCTCCTTTTGAGTCGTTCACTTCCTCAACACATAAACAAGAACCCTACCATTACACCAACACTTTGCGATAATAATGTATTAACATCATAATAATCTGTGCATAGCCTTAAAACCATAGGAAATACAAATACTGGGCTGAAACTGCATAATACCCTTCCGTAAGGCAATGATAATAGCTTGTCCGAATATGCAGGGAGAAACATCCTGCACCACGTCTGCAGTACCACTACAACTCCTCGATGCCCAATTGATAACAAGTGCTCAACGTCGCATAAGATTGAGTAGAAAGGAAATAAAGTCATAAGCTCCAATGGAATCAAACCGCACGAAGAGGAATAAAAAAGGGAAGGGCTCCTAACAGCCCTGTAGCTTCTCGAAGATAAGTGCATACGTCTCCGTACCGATTTGCAAGACTGTTTTAGAATTGCTCATGACCCGTGAGACTCGAGTGAACCTAGAGCTCTGATACCAAGCTGTCACGACCCAAAACCCACTATAGGTTGTGATGGCGCCCAACGTCGCCGTTAGGCAAGCCAACAATGAACTAAAAACTTAATTATTCATAAATTATTTTCACAATTATAATTGTAATTAAGTAAGGAGGTTTACACCTCTAAAATCACGGCTACATACATAACTAGTAGTCTAAAAAGGAAATTAAAGGTGATAATAATATACAAATCCGTAGTCATCAACTAGAATATACCAAAACCCGGTGTCACAAGTGTCACGACCCAAACCGATGGGCTGCGATGGGCACCAGCTGCCCTTACTCAACCAAGTACCAACATACGTATCTTTCTCATTACATCAACATGGGTAAATGGGCCAGAAGGGCCGTATGGGGTAACAAGAATAAAACATGAGAGAACACTCGACATAAAACAACCCAACCTGATATACTGACTCATACATATGACGTACGAGCCTATAAAACAAAAATAATCACTCGTACACTGAACATAGGCCGACAAGGCCATACAGTCTTACGATATACATGACATATTTCTAAAAACGTCTAAGAGTAAATAAAAGTCATAAGCCGGGACAGGGCCCCGACATACCAATCAATGCATGTCTAAATCATACTGACCAAATAAGCAACTCCGGAGCAAATGGAGCGCACCAACATCTTCCGCTGCGCTGATAGCCTACTTAGAGGACTCTTAACCTATCTATCGGGACCTGCGAGCATGAAACACAGCGTCCCCAGGCAACAGGGACGTTAGTACAAATAATGTACCGAGTATGTAAGGAATGAAAACCAGTAAACAATAGACATGAGAGAAACATGGAGTAAAAGACTCAACATGTATATTTGAATATCTTTGTGAATCATTTAATATTATAATGTCATGCATATGCGTGTAAATGTCATACCATGCATGGGTATATGCGTTCATAACATCATCAAGCCTATGAAAGCATCCTATAATATCATCTCGGCCATTGTGGGCAATTCATCAACGTATACCAGCTGATCAGGTGGTGGTGCGCATATAACGCCGTAACCTTTTCCTATATCCTATATACATATATATACATATATACGCATATATAATGCCATCTGGTCATAGGTCAATGTAAATGAATGCAATGCATGAGAAGTACGTCAATAAAATCTTTCGGAATGTCATAAGACCATTATGCCTTTGATTAATATCATGAGATAAACTTTATCAACTTATGTATTTTCTGAGACCCACGAATAGATGATAGAATAATAGGACACATGGGGAATCAAGAACATAGGTATCTCTAGTATTTCTATGAATAGAGTCATTTATGGAAGTTGTGCATTTGCTCGTTTCATTTGTGTCGTATGGATCATGCCAAAGAGAAAGAAGGGATAGCCTACATACCTAAACAGATTCTCTTTACAATCCCTTTATCACCCGTTGAATGTGACAACATGTAACGGCGGATTGAAGTAGGGAAAAATCCGTATGATATTCTTGAGAAAGATTGTACCGTGCTCTCTTAGAATTGCAAATCTCGTTGCCGTTAAACCGAATAACTTCATTGCAAATCTCTTAGAGTTACGAATCCGTATCGAATCTTAATCCATCTCTTTCCATCTTTAGAACCATACATAGAATCATACCTTAATAAGGTAAATTTCTTAAAAATGTTGGATTTTTGTGGGCCCTACTTGATAGGGGTGTCTTAGCTTAATAATATCCAAATTATGACACCTTGCAACATAGTTTAAGAGTCATTTGATTGACCACATTTTGCTGCCACGTTGGGATTCAAGATTTACCCAAAATATCTTAATTAATCACCAATTTCTTAATTAACTTGGTAATTCCCCACTAAATAATAATTAACCAATTACCCACATAATTAAGAATTATCTCAAATTACTTAAAATACTACTCACTTTTAACACCCTTTATGTACCCTCCTATCATGGTCATGTGGTACCTTGTATGGCATTAGTCCATAAATATCGGGTATTATAGCTCTGACCGTATTTTATCCCAAATTGCCAAATTTCTATGAAACTTATTTTCTTCGATTCGATTCGCTTACCCTCTCACCTTCATGAATTTACTTATCACTTGTTTGAAATACCATAATACTTATAATCTCAAAATAATTTCCTTCCTGAACTTATGTCGATTAACTTAAGACAAAGCTTATACGTACGAAAACATGGGGTGTAAAATCATTCCCCTCTTTGGAACATTCGTCCTCGAATATTGACTTATGTACTTATCATTATCATAAGCTATGCACTTATTGTTTACTTAAGTACTCCTCTTGCCATCTAGGCAACTGTTCTGTGAATGAATCCAAAGTCCAGGTCATTCCCCCCCTTAGGCCTCTTTCTCACACCACGACTTGTGGTTGGAGTCCTTCCAATCTCGTAAATGTTGCTACCTTTTGTCATGCAGCCTATACGACTTTGACCTTGTAAGTGTGCCTATGCGACTCTTCTTTCCTTTTTCCTCCAGCTCTTAGCCAATCTCTAGGCCTCACTTTGTAAACATATATAGAGCTTGAGAGGATGTCCTTCTGGGCGTCATTAGCTTTACTTCATCAAAGTAGGCCATACTATACCATAATTCTTACTTCGATTTATCGTTACTCGGGTCTGCTACCAAACTCCAGGTTACTCTCGTTGCTTATCCTATATGTATAAAGCTAAGTCTTTTAACGCTTCTTCATTACTATTCATCTTAAGACTGATGGCCTAATCTCATCTCGTACTATTCACCTCAATGTTGATGTACAATCTTCCATTGATAACTTGAACTTACATTGCAACGTGGAACATTTGAAGTGATTTTCCTGATCCACATGGGGGCGATACTGTACTTCCATAACCCTATTTCATATCATAGTCATCCCAATGTGATTTGCCTTACGTGGATATTTTAATCCTGTATAATTCATGAACTCATTACTCAATCGAAGGCCCAAACGTCATCCTTTATTTATCACAATTACACCCTTATTCTACTACCAAGGCAGCATTCCATTTCTTCTAAATGTTATTAGTCGTACACTCCTTTGAGTTCATTTAGGTTATACTGAGCTTTCTGTAACTTAGAGAAACCATTAGCTCTGTTGTTTTCATTGGCTTAATCTAGAGGACTTATCCATTCTTGTGACCTTCTCATTCGCCCTTTCCATTCCTTACTCTTGTCTTCCTAGAACCTTGTCGTTTTACCATACTTTAGCTTGTGACCAACACATATCTATTTATACTACTCCCAACCTTCCTTCAACTTGCTTGCATCATAGATTTCCTTGTGTTATTCTGGAACATCAAGCGAGACACCGCATCGTCTCTATCTTTCTTTACTATCTTAATTAGACTTCTCGATGCTTAGAAACCATGAATTGGAAGATATGCCACCGATGATATTGCTATCATTCCTGGATACTGAATCCTAACGCTTCTAGCCTTCTATCCAAAGTATGGACTATTCACAACCTTGTATTTGAGTATCTCGTATGTCGTTAACCTTTACCTTACATACCTTAAAATCCCATATCACATCTTCTATCTCTTTCATGGCCTCCTTTCCACATAGTTATAATTCACATCCACAACTTGGAGCTCTATTATAACACTTCTACCTCTGGTGCATACACAATCCGGTGGGAGCTTCACACTGACTTCTCATGAGGCTGGAAACTTCTAACTGGCTTTATCGTAGAGCCGTTATAAAATATGGCTACTATATTGTCTCGCTTGTACCTCTGATACTAAGAGTGATCCTGCAATGTCCTCAATCACTATGTCCATAAATTTTCTAGGTTCAATAATCAAACTCCTGATTTACTTAGTTGATGTAACTCTTTAGTTTCCTCTTTCATCTGATCAACCTTTATGTAGGCTTAAGCTATCTTCCGATCTACGGCTCATAGTGGTAGTTATTACCTTACCCTTTCATGGGCGCTATGGAATATCCATGATACAATCTTCTAACAATGCAATCCTTTTTCTATGACCTGGTTTCAATTCTTTCTTTTAACTTATACTGGAATCTTCTACGACTGTATGATTCTCAATATATATGCTGCATGAATAATACTCTGAAATTTTAAATGCGTTCATAGTGTAACTAACTCTGGATCATTGATCAAATAATTCCTTTCGTTCCATCTCAGTTTTCTTCAAACGAAAGCAATTACTTTTTCTGGTCTTCCTGCCCCCCTTAATGCGTGCATACTTAGCTTATCTTAGCTCCCACGCTTGCCGAAACTTTTGTGTAACTCACATGGTCTCGAATATTACTTATGGTTTCATTTCCCGCTCACTAGCTTTGGTAGGTGCCACTTTCATATGGAGTGCATACGATGTTGTTGTGAGGTTGTTGTTACAAGACCATTTCCTCTTTCGGTCACTGTGCTTAGGTTGAAGCCTTCTTCCTTATTTCCTCAACTAGTCTTTCGTTGTCGTACTTAGGGAGGACCCTCTGTCTCTGTAAAGCTGTGAGCTTATTACATCGTATACTCGACGGAATTTGTGGTGTTCTTTCTCACTTGTAATTATCCTTACTTAAGTAACTCCGCGCTCTTGTGCTCGTAGGGTTTCTTCTGAACATAAATTTTGACTGTTTCCCAGTGGCACTCTCTTTTATTTCCGTAATACATATACGGAAACTTTAACTACCGCAACTCCTATCTGAATATTTCTCAAGGATCACGATGTCATATCTGTGAGACTGAATTCCCCATGTTGGGGTTCACTATGTTTATTTTGCACGATCTGTTGATTTATCTGTATCCCTTTGTCTAGCCATAACTAGGCTCTTCCTGAATCGACTACTAACTACTCGGTGGCCCATTCTCAAATCAACATTTTGCGAAATCTTTCTTGGGTTATTTCCTTTGTCTTAACTTACCTCTCGCACTGGCTCTTTATTTATCAATAACATCCCGGGCAGGAACCTTTACTTCCTCTCCTTGACGTCATTCTTGCATAATGTTCTTGAATCGTAGCATATCTGTAGGATTTGGATAAGTACAATCTCATTCCTTTCTCATTTTTGTCGCATTCTTCCTTTATCATTCCACAGTAACTAGAACAACTTAATTCTGACTTAATGCCCCATCACTCCATATTCCCCACCCCCTTTAGGGGAGTACTAAGATTTAGCAATACAAAAATCTAACTATACATGTTTTACCTTTTCGTCTTTGGCATCTTTTCACATCATCGATGACCCTTACTCGCCTTGCAGTACTCCTTCTGTGTCAAGGATAATAAAATTCCTTACTCGCGAGGGTGACACTTAGTGTAACTAGCACACATAGTCCTTTAAGCTTAACTTTGCTCACATTTCTTGCTTTAGGAAAGCGTCTTCCTGAATGACCATTCTCTGAATTTCTCATGAATCTTCTTCTATTGTCCATTCTATTATCGCCGAAACGACATCTAATATTCTCATGATGTCGACCATTATCAAATCACTCAGTCCCTACTTCATGTTTTAGTTTATCTTGTTCACCAGCCCATACCGATTTCTATTATTCTAGGTCTAACTTTTCTTTCTGGTAGTTGCGTTGGAGTCGCGAACTTATTTCTCGAAATGAGGATATGACTTTATGGCCTATACACTTTTGTTGTCTCAAGTCCTGGCTCCTCTTGTCTTTTCCTTCACTTGACTATATACTTTGTAATATATCTTTTTTTTTCTAAAGTTGTCATCCATGCATCATATCTTACTCATAATGCTTCATTAACTATCTTCCTATTTCCTGCTAACATTTCTGTCTCACTTTATTTTAAAAATTTCAACAGGACGTTCTTTTGCTTTTAGCTCCCCTTGCTCCATCTACTGGCTCTTCGAGTTGCCTAACATTCTTTCTTTACTAGGGACGGGAGCCATACTAAGGTAATATTTGTCCCTTTCAAGGCTTCCAGTGCCTATCTTTGTAATACTCATATCTAACTGTACTATTTTAGAGTGCACCATCTGGGTGTCTCACAAGGAGATCTATTAGCACATTTGCAATATCCTTTGGAAGTGTAAACTAACGCAAACAATCCATCCACCATTTTGGGTCACTCTAACCCCAGCCGGATCCTGATATTCGTCCTTCTCTTATACTACTTCTGTTAGCCCCCATATGGCATAACTGAGATGGGTGTGGCCAATTGTACATACCTCTGTTATTGTTGAAGGTAACTCAAAAGTCTTATATTCCTCTGCTTAAATTGTAAATACTGTTAATCTTCATTAACTGGGTACATCGTACCCTTCTTCACCTTGCTTATTTTACTTGTTGAAACTTGTGTCTACCTTCCGATTCTCTTATTCCTTTTTACCGTAAGAGTGGATAGACATTCTTGCCTTAGGAATCCTTATCAAGAAACTTACACATCCTAGTACACACATGATTTGCTGAATACCTCATATTTATCCATCATAAGCATGATGCTATAATCTAGTTCCTCTAACTCAACTCTTCCACAGTTATATCTCTTACCAACCGTCTTTCTAGATGTAGGAATCGTCATATTATGAATAAATATAGTTTAGGAAATTGAGTTCTTACAACTAAGCTCTACCACACGATCTAGAGTACGAAGAAAGAGTGACAGTCCTAAGTGCCCTGTAGCCTCCTGCTTATAAGTGTGGTGTACAACACACCTATAAACAAGACTCTACTAGACACGGCTTGTAGACTCACTAGGACAGAACTGCTCTGATACCACTTTTGTCAAGACCCAAACCGATGGGCCGCGACGGGCACCCGGTGCCCTTACTTAACCGAGTACCAACATAACGTATCTTTCTCATTATATCAACATGGGTAAATGGGCCGGAAGGGCCGTATGTGGTAACAAGAATAAAACCTAAGAGAACACTCGACATAAAACAACCCAACTTGATATACTGACTTATACATATGACGCACGGGCCTATAAGGCCAAAATAATCACTCGTACACTAAACATAGGCCGACAAGGCCATACAGTCTTAAGATATACATGACAAATGTCCACAACCCTCTAAGAGTACATAAACATCATAAGTCCGGGACAGGGCCCCGACATACCAATCAATACATGTCTAAATCATACTTACCAAATAAGCAACTCCGGAGCAAATAGAGCGCACCAACATCTTCCGCTGAGCTGATAGCCTACTTGGAGGACTCTCAACTTGTCTATCAGGACCTGCGTGCATGAAACACTACGTCCCCAGGCAAAAGGGACGTCAGTACAAATAATGTACTGATTTAAGGAATGAAAATCAGTAAACAATAGACATGAGAGAAACATAGAGTGAACGACTCAACATGTATATCTGAATATCTCTATGAATCATTTAATATTATAATGTCATGCATATGTGTATAAATGTCATACCATGCATGGGTATATGCGTTCATAACATCATCAAGCCTCTGAGGGCATCCTATCATATCATCTTGGCCACTATGGGCAAATTATCAACGTTTACAAGCTGATCGGGTGGTCGTACGTATATAATGCCATCTAGTCATGGGTCAATGTAAATGAATGTAATGCATGAGAAGTACGTCAATAAAATCTTTCGGAACGTCATAAGACCATTATGTCTTTGATTAATATCATGAAATAAACTTTATCAACTTATGTATTTTCTGAGACCCACGAATAGAATGATAGAAAAATAGGACACATGGGGAATCAAGAACATAGGTATCTCTAGTATTTCTATGAATAGAGTCATTTATGGATGTTGTGCATTTGCTCGTTTCATTTGTATCGTATGGATCATGCCAAAGAGAAAGAAGGGATAGCCTACATACCTGAACCGATTCTCTTGACAATCCCTTTATCACCCGTTGATTGTGACAATACATAAGGGCAGATTGAAGTAGGGAAAAATCCATATGATATTCTTGAGAAAGATTGTACCGTGCTCTGTTAGAATTTCAAATCTCGTTGCGATTACACCGAATAACTTCGTTGCAAATCTCTTAGAGTTGCGAATCCGTATCGAAGCTTAATCCGTCTCTTGCCATCCTTAGAACCATACTTAGAATCATACCTTAATAAGGTAAATTTATTAAAATTGTTGGATTTTTGTGGGCCCTACATGATAGGGGTATCTGGGCTAAATAATATCCAAATTATGACACCTTGCAACATAGTTTAAGAGTCATTTGATTGACTACATTTTGCTACCACGTTGGGGTTCAAGATTTACCCAAGATATCTTAATTAATCACCAATTTCTTAATTAACTTGGTAATTTCCCACTAATCAATAATTAACCAATTACCCACATAATGAAGAATTATCTCAAATTACTTAAAATACTACTCACTTTTAACACACTTTATGTACCCTACTATCATGTTCATGTGGTACCTTGTATAGCATTAGTCCATAAATACCGGGTATAATAGCTTGGACCGTATTTTATCCCAAATTGCCAAATTATGACGAAACTTATTTTCTTTGATTCGCTTACCCTCTCACCTTCACAAATTTACTTATCACATGTTTAAAATAGTATAATACTTATAATCTCAAAATAATTTCCTTCCAGAACATATGTCGATTAACTTAAGACAAAACTTTAACATACGAAAAGGTGTAACAACAAGTGCATGAGCATTTACTAAGAAGTACAATAATAATACCACATCTGTCTGGAATGTAAATAAGACAAGATCAAGTTAGTAATATGATAGAGACTCTGTGGGTTGCGATACGTAGCCTAGAATTTGCAGCTCACAATAAAGCCCCCTCCGCAGTTGCGCCTATGCGCCAAGGTGACCACCAAATAAACCCGTCAGATCCTGCACATTTAGTGCAGAAGTGCAGCATGAGTACGTAAATCAACGCGTACCTAGTAAGTATCTAGCCTTACCATGTAGAAGTAGTGACGAAGGGTCGACATCGACACTTACTAGATGTCTAATAAAGCAATATAATAAATCATAAGCAGATAAGCACACAGCAATAATGGGGTAAATCTGTAAGTTACATAATCTTCAAAAAATTTGTTTTAAAGGTATGAATTTCTCAGTCTTGTATTCTACCTCAACAGCTCAGATGTATCAAGTACCAGTATCAAACGTATAAGAAATACCATATAAAATGCCAGGCATCATTGGAAGGATAATCTTGTGAATATCTTGGCTGCCAGCAAAATAACGCACGATTATGTCGAGGTCGTTCGGCCCGTTCCAGAATAATGTGTACACTGTTGAGGGTCGAGCGACACGAACCATAGATGCATCTATTATACTACCGAGGCGCTTGTCCCGCTCTATAAGAAAGGAAGCAAATTATCGAATTACGATACTCGTGCTTACAATACAGTACATGAGCACCACGTGAATATAACCTTTACCGTTTCTCAAATAACTTGCCAACAACTCAAGCAGAATGAGTTCAAATAATTCAAATATTACATGATAAAGTCCAAGTCTATCCGGACATAAACATGCTTTAGCTACGTATGGACTCTCATCACCTCGTGCGTACGTAGCACCCAAAACTAGTAGCACATAACAATTACATAGCCTAGGGGTAGTTTCTCCCTCACAAGGTCAGATAGGAGACTTACCCCACTCCGAAGTTCCATAACCGACTCTAACACCTCAACTCAATGCCAAACATTCTGAAACTAGGCAAACAACGTACAAATCAATAAAAATATACTCCACTGCATATAATTTAACAATTTATAATAATTCTCAACCCTGCTCGAAAAGTTGACAAAGTCAACCCTTGGGATCTCGGGCCCGGATTTCGAAATTTTTTGAAGATAAACTTTACCCATAACATCACGAACTCAAATATATAATTTATTCTCAATTCCACGTCCAACTTCATGGTCAACGACCAAAAATACCATATTCTAGGTTTTTCACTTAAAATCCCACAATTTCCATAAATATGCATGTTTTAATCCACACCATGTACTTTACTCACAAGGTGTAGAAATCACTTACCTAAAGTTTGATGATGAAAATGGCACTCCAAAATCGCCCCAAAGTCGGCTCCCATGGAAGGAATAAAGTGAAAAAGAGCCAAACCCCCGAAATATAGCTTCTGCCCCAGGTATTTACTCTACGCGATCGCGGAAAAGTTTTTGTGATCGCGAAGCACAACTTTTCTCAGATCAAAATTTCCCTTCACGATCGCGGGAAACCAATCGACATCGCGAAGAACAAGCTTCCCATCTCGTCCAGATAGCCTCTAGTATAATGGTCATAGCCTTTTGTACAAAACTCTAAATGACAAATGGTTTAACTTTTTGAAAACTAGACACCAAGGGCAACAACTTTTATTTTTTGATCATTACCAAATTCCTTATAGATTGCAAGATATAAGCTTCCAAAGTTAGCCCTGTGCAGCAGAAATTTCTTCTTCGCGAACGCGATTCACAGACCCCTTTCTCCTATTTTTCTCTTTGCAAACGCAATCCAATGTCTGCGATCGCGATGCACACTGCTGTAGCAAAAAACCAGCAATTAAAAATGGCCTATAAATGGTCCGAAACTCACCCGAGCCCCTCGGGACCCCGTCCGAACAAACCAACAAGTCCCAAAACATGACACGAACTTGATCGAGGCCTCAGATCATTCCAATCAACATCCAAACTAAGAATCGACAATCAAAATCCTTCTTTTAACTTTCAAACATCCAAACTTTGACGAATGCGTCCGAATCATACTAAAACATTCTGGAATGACGCCAAAATTTACGTACACGTTGTAAATCACGATACAAACCTATTCCAAGGCTCGGAACCCCAAACGGACATCGATAATACCAAAATTCATTTCAAATCGAACTTTAGAAATTCCTAAACTTTCAAAATGCCAACTTTCCATAATAGATGCCGAAATGCTCCCGGACCACCCGATACTCAACTCGAACATACGCCCAAGTCTGAAATTATCATACGAACCTATTGGAACCTTCAAATCCCAATTTCATTGTCGTTTACTCTAAAGTCAAACCTCAGCCAATTCTTCCAAC
Organism: Nicotiana attenuata; assembly: GCF_001879085.1. NCBI lineage: Eukaryota > Viridiplantae > Streptophyta > Magnoliopsida > Solanales > Solanaceae > Nicotiana > Nicotiana attenuata. The sequence goes on along the minus strand of NC_031990.1, from coordinate 96,042,909 downwards.
TTAAAGCTTCCGAAATTAGAATTTTTCATCCGAATCAACTCTGAACTTTCCGAAATTCGATTCTGATTACGCGTCGCATACAAGTCATAAAACATGAAGTGAAGCTAATCAAAGCCTCAAACCGCCGAACGAAACTCTACAGCTCAAAACAGAGCTCAAAACGGTCGGTCGGGTCGTTACAGTTAGCTTCAAGATAAACTAATAAAAGTAAAATTCAAAAAAAGATTCAACTAGAAGTAAACATTGTTCCAACACTCAATTTTCTTTAGTCTATAGGTAGATGACACCAAAAACTTCAAGAACCAAAAACTTCTAACTACAGAGGCATCCATGATCGAGTCAAAAGTATAAAGAAGCAGAGGCATCCATGATCGAGTCAAAAAAATAGAGGCATCCATTTAGCCTTCATGGTCGATTCAAAAGTATCTCAATTTAAAAAAAACAAAAATTATTTTCCATAAGTTTATCAAAGCAAATGCAATAGAAAACTCAATAATTTACATTATTAAAGTCTACAAAATAAAGAATCAAGAAACAACAAAAAAGAGTCATTAACCTAAATTAAGAATCAACAAAACACTAATAAAATTCAGAAAAAGTTAGAAAGAACAAGGAATTTATCTAGGATGCCATGACAGAAGAAACGCCGGCGACAGGGGAGGCGAGGCAATGGAGAGAACTGAGAAGAATAGCAAGTAGCGGGCAGCTGCCAACAAGGCAGAAAAATCGATGAAAGAAAGATTGAGTGGAGTGAGGCAACGAAGAGAGAGAGAGAGAGAGGAGAGAGAGAGAGAGAGAGAGAGAGAGAGAGAGAGAGAGTATCAAGGGGGTTCAACATATTATATCTATACGTAAACAATATAATTACCGGTATATAAACAGTATAATTTTCTGATGAAGGGGGTTCGGATGAATACCCTTCCGCCCCCTTAAATCTGTCCCTGGGGGTAGAGATCAAAATTGTAACTATATCACATGTTACGCTTTTGTCACGACCCCAACCCGGAATCGGCCGTGATGGCGCCTCTCGTGAAACAAGGCCAGCCGACACAGACCCCCAAAAACCAATTAACAGTTATAATAATTCATAATCAATTCATTAATAAGTGATAAATAGAACAAAAGCGGAAACAAACACCGCCCGAACTCGGGGTGTCACCAGTCATGAGCATCTAAAATCTGTCTAAGAGTATGAAAAGACAACATAGTCTAATACAAAGCTAGAATAAGCAAAATAAAGGTAGGAAGGAGAATCACTGGGCTGCGAATGTCGAGCAGCTACCTAGTTAACTCCAAACAAGCCTGCTGGATGCAAATCAGCCCTCGCTAGCGTGACCCGAGACTCCTGAATCTGCACACAGGGGTGCAAGGAGTAATGTGAGTGCACCAACTTAGTAAGTAATAAAAGTAAAGGCAGCAGAGCGATAAGAAAACACGTAAATACACAGCAAAATGCTACAACGAGGCAGTGTAAAACCAGCACAATACAGTAAAATAGTAAAAGCTCACGAAAACTTCTTAGTTCAGTAAAACCTCTTTAAAACATCTTTCAGCAGTTCAAACGAGTGAATGAAAACAAGTATAAAAGATAGAAACACAAATCAGCCCCTCGGGCAATATCATGGAACAACATCAGCCCCTCGGGCTATATCACATCAGAAACTCGGTACCGCGCTCAGTGGGGTTGTACAAACTCCGAGAGGGGCCCCTTACGGCCCAAGCGCAATAACAAGCTATCTCATGGCATAATCGAACAGGCTCTCGGCCTCATATCAATAACAAGCCACCTCGTGGCACAATAAATCAGGCCCTCGGCCTCTCATATATCACAAATTAGTACCATATGCTGCGACTCGCAGCCCGATCCCATAGTATCCTCACAACACAGGGCCTCGGCCTTACTCAGTCATAATCTCACAAGCCTCACGGACAACAGTAAAACATGATGCTCAGCACAAAATATCATTTAATATATCAAAAACGAGTAAAGATGGCTGAGTTGTGAAAACAGTGGAATATACCATGACTGAATACAATTTCGAAGTCAAAACAGTGAGAAAATAGTAGTAAAAATCCCCTAAGGGTCCAAAGAGTTGGCACGAGGTCCAAATATGGCATTCTGCCCAAAACATGATGATAGCAAACAGTTTTCAATCAACTACGCAGTTAAACAGTCATACGGGACGGACTAAGTCACAATCCCTAAAGGTGCACGACCCCACGCTTGTCATCTGGCGTGTGTGTCACCTCAAAGTAGCACAACGATGTGATATCCGGGGTTTCATACCCGCAAGACAACATTTACAATCATTACGTACCTCTATCCGGTCCACACTCTAGCCCGTGATGCCTTTGCCTCTCGAATCGGCCTCAACACGCGTCGAATCTATCCAAAACCAGAATCATAACGTCAAAATAAGCTAAGGGAACGAAAGCCATGCGAAAATAATCGAACGACGACACAAATCCCGAAATTAACCAAACCCGACCCCCGGTCCCACATCTCGGAATCCGACAAAATTAACATCAATGGAATCCTTATCTTCCCACGAGTTCATGCATAACAAATTTACCAAAATCCAACCACAAATGACCCCTCAAATCCCAAATTCTAGGTCTCCAATTCCCAGCCCTAGTTTCTTCAATATTTACCCACAAATTTCCATAAATTTCAAGCCTAATCGATGAAATAACACCATAGGAACGAGTTTTAGGTTCAAAAATCTTACCTCAATGAAGTTCCCTCTGATTCCCTTTTCAAAATCTCCCAAAAAGCTCCAAAAACCGTTTTAAAAATGTGAAGAAAGTCTGAAAATCGCGAAAGATGAAATATATACTTTCTAACCCAGGGATTCCGCACCTACGGTCCATTTTTCGCTTCAACGGAACCGCTTCTGCGGTCTAACCCACCGCACCTGCAGTTTTAACTTAAAAGCCTGGGACCGCACCTGCGATACCGTAGGTGCGCTCAAACAGCCGCTTCTGTGGTTCCAGCTCCCGTGGCCAATTCCGCATCTGCGACCCACTATGCGCTTCTGCGAGCCCGCACCTGCGGTCCCCTAGCCGCAGGTGCGGTTATGACGGCAAACTCAACTTCAGCTACCAGCTCCCAATTCCTAACTTTCCGTCAACCATCCGAAATCACCCCGAGACCCCCGGGACCTCCATCAAAAGCACAAACAAGTCACATACCACTATCCATACTTACACCAATCTTCAAAACACCTCAAAGAACATCAAATCAACCAAATCACATCGGATTCAAGCCTAAGGTTCCAAAATCTCCCGAATTACGCTTTTGATCAAAAAGTCTATCCAACCACGTCAGAATGACCTGAAATTTTGCACACACATCTCAAATGACATAATGGACCTACTGCAACTCCCGGAATTCCATTCCGACCATTATATCAAAATCTCACCTATCAACCGAAAAACGTTAAATAGCCATCTTCGCCAATTCAAGCCTAAAGCTACTCCGGACCTCCAAAACACATTCCAATCACACTCCTAAGTCCCAAATCACCTCCAGAAGATATCCGAATTATCAGAATTCACATCCGATCCCTTTTTCACATAAGTCAACATCCGATTGACTTTTCCAACTTAAGCTTACTCGAAAGAGACTAAGTGTCTCAAACCTTACCAAAACCATTCTTGATTCGAACCGACTAACCTTATACCACATAACACGAATAAAAAAAGCATAAGAAAGCAAAAATGGGGGAAACGGAACGGTAACACATGAAACGACCGGCTGGGTCGTTACAGCTTTGGATGCTACTAAAATCTTATCTAAATGAGAACTAAGTTTTGTGATTATCAATTCTACTGAAATACACATTATTGTTGTTGGTCTTAGTCCACATGTTACGTTTCTTGGACCCGCAATCTATCTATGCTCATTCTGATTAAACTGCAAACAATCACCAACTACCGCTATCAACCATCACAATATATCACCCATCACTATTATCAGTCACTACCATCATCAAACACCACCGTTAACTACTACTGTCCTCGACCATCTACTACCCATAATTACCACTATATACCAACACCACCACCAGCTACTACCCAATCAGTACTTGCAACCACAACTTTTAGCCATCATCACTGTTGGCCCAAGTAAAGGTTAGTTTTGAAGACTGACAAAGGAACTCAGACATGAACCAGGTCCATCCAGTGGTCCATCCCTCAGGTTCACAAAAACGGGCAGATTCAAGCATGTGGGATGCACGTGAAGGAGATAAGCTTAACTTGGTGTATTTAACATCTCCTGATCGAAAAGGTTGCATAATTGATAAGGAGAAGGAGTCCTTAATCAAAGAGAACACAATTCAAGATAGGGAAGGAGTTAGAAGTTGAAATCAACTAGAACTCTTCCACCAAGGAAGAGTTGCATCAGAACTCTAGTTATTTCTTCATCTACTAACTCTATAAATTGTAGGATGTTCTCACATTAAAGTGCTGCACAGAAACGCAGAAGTTAAACGTGAATTGGGAGCAAAATAGCAAGGCTTTTTGCAAGCAGTTCGTGTGTGATTCAAGTGTGCAAACCAGAAGCTACATGAACCAGATTGAAGAACTAGCTCCATAAAGAGTTTTATGTGTCTTTCTTTATTTCTAGTTCAATTGTAGTAGGGGTTTCATATTGTACCTTTCAGCTTTATCTAGAAGCAATTGTAATAGGTATTTTGAGTATTTAAGTTAGAGTTAACTTGAAGTTGTCGCAGCAGTTAGAGGCTGGTTGCCACAATGGGATTAGAGTTAATCCTTAGGTTTACAAGAGTTTTGTAAATGCTGTTTTGGCTCAGTGATTTCACCTTTTGAGCCAGGTGTTTTCCACGTAAAAATCTCTGTGTTCTTTTTTTTTCTGTATTTATTATTCCGCAAACAGCAGTAGTTACTACATCTAGAAGAACCAGGTTCTTCTAGAGCGAAAATTGGGTACCACACAAATCACCTCCCCCCCCCCCCCTTGTGTGGTATTGACGTTTAGAACATCAATTGGTATCAGAGCAGGTTATCCCTGAAGAGGCTAACACCTTAGGAATAGATCAAAATGAGCGCACCACCTGGAAATTGGGAAGGGCAATCCACTGATAGGCCTCCACTCTTTAATGGCCACTACTACTCTTGGTGGAAAAACAGGATAAGAGATCATATCATAGGAGAGGACTATGAACTTTGGGACATAGTCACTGATGGTCCTTTGGAAACAACAAAGAAGAATGAGGAAGGAGTGGATGTGCCAAAAACAAGAGCTGACTGCAATGCTGAGGACTTGAGGAAGTGGGAAAAGAATGCAAAGGCCAAGAAATGGCTTGTGTGTGGACTTGGTCCAGACGAGTACAGTAGAATTCAAAGTTGTACCACTGCTAAGGAAATCTGGGACACTTTGCAAGTGGCTCATGAAGGAACATCTCAAGTGAAGAGGTCCAGAGGAACACTGCTGTATTCTCAATATGAGAATTTCACCATGAAGGAAGGGGAAACCATCCAAGAGATGTATACAAAGTTCACCACACTGACAAATGAACTTGAGTCTCTTGGAAGGGTTATTCTTGAAGAAGACAAAGTTGAGAAGATTTTGACAAGGGTACTGCCAATCTCTTGGGAAAGTAAAATCACAACTATTCAGGAATCAAAGAACATTGCCACTCTTAAGTTGGATGAGCTAACTGGAAATCTCACTGACTATGAACATAGAAGGCAAACCATGAAGATGGATGCACCCAAGAAGGAAAGGAGCATGGCATTCAGAATCAGTGAAGGTGCTGATCTAGAGGAGGATGAAATGACCATGATCACAAAGGATTTCAAGAAGTACCTAATGATAGGAAATGGTCCTTCAAGAAGTGGAAGCTACTACAAACCAAGGGTTCCTGAATAATAAACCAATGAGGGGTGTTACAAGTGTGGGATGACTGATCACCACATCAAAAATTGCCCTAAATGGGAAATTGAATGGAAGAAGGAAAGAGCTGAACGAAGGAACAGGAAGAAGGAACAGGTTCAACCCAAGAAGAACAAAGGATCAACAAAGGCTATGGTTGCTGCCTAGGGAGAAAGCTCAGATGAGGACTCAGAGGATGAAGATGGAGATGAACAAGCACTTATGGCAATTGGAAAATCTGATGAGGAATCTAAGGTAAGTATAATTCATCTCAAAGACAAGATTAAATTTTTGTCTAAAGAAAGGCTATCTGAGTTACTTCTAGATTTCATTGATGAATTTGAGGTTATAAACAATGAAAAGGAACAACTTTCTAAGGAGTGTGTGATTCTGAAAGCTAAGTGCAAAAACCTGGAACTTAGGGCTAGTAAAAGTGATAGTAAAAATGTTGAGTTGAAGAACCAGGTTCATGAACTTGACACCACAGTCCTAGAGCTCAAATCTGAAAATCTAAAATTGAAATTAGGAACTGGTAAAAAGGAATCTGATCACACACAACTCACTTTAGAAGAAAATGTAGGAAAAATGAAAGATGAGTTGTACAAAAGAGATGAGCAGATAAGAGTCCTTAAGGAGGATCTAAACAAGGTTAAGCACGAGCTAGATAGAACCTGTAAATGGAATAGGTCCTCCGATGCACTTTCATGGCTACATGAACACCACAGTAGCAATAAGAGAGGACTTGGCTACGGGACCTCTGCACCTAAGTGGGATCCCAAAAGCAAGTACCTCACACTTCCTGAGAACAAAATTTGCACACATTGTGGTAAAACTGGTCACTATAAAAGTGAATGTATTGCAAAAGAAAAGGTTAGTCAAAAGAATAAAGAATTTGTTCAAGGGAAAAATAGGCTGCCAAGTTGGGCTAAAAAGAATCTGATTCACCCTTTTGCCTATAGAAAGGGACCCAAACTAGTTTGGGTTCCTAAGACTAACCCCTGATTTCCTTTTGCGGGTCCAAGTGAAAGGGAGCAGCCAAATATGGTACATGGATAGTGGCTGTTCAAAGCATATGACAGGAAGCAAGAACCAGTTCCTTTCACTTGAGGACCTCAAAGGAGGTAATGTCTCCTTTGGAAATGGGAAGAAAAGTGAGATAATTGGGGTTAGAAAGGTAGGTAAGATTGATTCTTACTCTATTGAGAATGTCTACTTGATAGATGGCCTAAAGTACAGTCTAATCAATGTATCACAAGTATGTGATAGAGGTAACTTGGTAGCATTCACCTCTACCAAATATTTTATGATAAATCTTACCACTGACAAGATTGTTTTGCAGGGAAAAAGAGTAAACAAATATTTACATTGTAGATCTGTCTACACTTTTAGAAAATGAACTAACTTTCTTATGTGTGTTGGACAATGATCCCCTCCTTTGGCACAAGAGACTTGGACATGCAAGTCTGAGTCAACTCAACAAATTAGTCTCCAAGGATCTGGTGATAGGGCTGCCTAACATCAAGTTCAAGGAAGACAAAGTTTGTGAGGCTTGTGCAAGGGGGAAGCAGGTAAGATCCTCTTTTAAATGCAAGAAAATGGTAAGCACCACCAGACGATGGAACTGGTCCATATGGATCTCTGTGATCCAATGAGAACATTAAGCAGTGGTGGTAAAAGATATGTGATGGTGCTTGTTGATGGTTACTCTAGGTTTACTTGGACATTGTTTTTAACATCTAAAGATGAAGCATTTGACATGTTTACTTCTTTTGTTATAAAAACTCAGAAACAACTAGGTAATCAACTTGCATCAATTAGTTCTGATCATGGAACTGAATTTGAAAATGCTAAGTTTGCTGAATTTTTGCATGCTACATCATAAATAGTTTCTTGACTAGACCTCTTATTAAGAAGATTCCCTATGAGTCACTTAAAGGGAGAAAGCTATATATATACCATCTTAGGGCATTTAGATGCAAGTGCTTTGTGCACAATAATGGCAAAGACTCCCTAGGTAAGTATGATCCCAGAAGTGATGAGGGAGTATTCTTGGGATATTCTTCACATAGTAAAGCTTATAAGATATATAGTAAAAGAACTATGTGTGTAGAAAAAAAATTGTATATGTTATTTTTTAAAATGACTAACATTCTTTCTGAGAGGCAGGAACAAGATAATGAAGAGATTGGGCTGATAAGAAATTTAAATGGTGAAACCATAGTCCAGCCTGAAGATGCATCACTGGAAGGAACAGGTGATGGAACAGGTCCTCCACCCAGGGCAACATGACAGGGGGAACTGACTTGAGAGGAACTGATCCTCTAACCTCGAGGGAACCTGTCCATGAACCTATTCCTCAGTAACAAAACCAGGAAGGAACACCCAAAGAAATTGACACTCCTATTGCAACATCCACGAAATTGGATATAGATGAACCTGGTTCATCTGTTGATCAGAAGTTGTATAGGGGAATAATTGGTTCTCTTTTATATCTCACTACTAGCAGACCTGACATTGTGTGCAGGGTATCCTAGTGGATTGGAAGAGCACCTCAGGTATGGCACACTTCCTTGGTTCATGTCTTGTGTCATGGGCTACTAAAAAGCAAAATTCAATGGCCTTGTCTACTGCTGAAGCTGAATATGTTGCTGCTGCTTCGTGTTGTGCTCAATTGCTATGGATCAAACAGCAGCTGGTAGATTTTGGTATTGAAGTAGGTTGCATTCCTATTTTTTGTGATAACACTAGTGCTATTAGTATGACAAAGAAACCAGTTCATCATAATAGAACTAAGCACATAGATGTTAGGCACTATTTTTTGAGGGACAACTATGAGAAAGGCTTGATCACTATGGAGTTTTGTGCTACTGACAAGCAAATTGCTGACATTTTCACAAAAGCCTTAAGTAGAGATCACTTTGAGAGGAACAAGTTGGAATTAGGGATGATTAAGATCACCTAAAAGGACCATTTCAAGGTTAAACGAAAAAAAAATGGAATGAAAAAAAAAAGTTGAAAAAAAAAAATTGGTTAGAAAGTCTGTAAATTGTGTATAAGTAGATTAAATCTTGCTCAGTCTCATACTTTACATAGTATACTCCTGTGCCATGTGTTAAAATGACTCATTAATCTCTAATGATATTTTCTTTATTTTGAAAAATTTAAACTCACACAAGAGAATTATCAGTGAAGAACCTGGTTCATCAGGATAACACGATATGTTTTCTACACTCTGCATAATTTGAAATAACTATATTTGGATCATGAGCAGAGTCCTACCAAATACCAAACTCCTTTTGGAGTTATCCGTTACAAGTGAACCAGTCCCATTCAAAAGAGTCCCAACCGAACGGAAGTACCTAGATTCTAGGGATACATTCCAACGTCTCTTTAAAGCTGAATTTTAGTTTGATTAAACTTCTAAGAGTCTGAAAAGTTGTAATTACCCCATAAATTATTCTCCTGTATATTGATCAGCTTTAGTGTATTCCTTACTTCATCTATCTCAAGCCGTAAAAAACTCTTATTCTTCTTTCATCTTCCAAACACAATCCAATTCTCTTCTCTTCCATACCCTAGCCTAGATATGTCAAACACCTCTGAAAATCCTTCATCACCACCATAGGAAACCACTTCCACACTTTCTACCACTGCTTTAACCACACCAATCTCTAAGAAAAGTAAAGTAAAGATGATGGCTCGTGAGATTGTCGCTGAAGGAGAGCAAATCAAGAAAATAAACAAGCAATTGAAAGCAGGTAGGGAAGAAGAATCCTAGAAATCTAAAGATTCATTTAAGTCTGCTACTAAGGGGGAAGAAAGTAGGTCTTCCTAAACTGAACAGGTATCTTCTGATTCTAAAGTTACTTCTGAGACAATTTCTGAAGTTGCTGCAAATTTGGAGAATAGATTTGTGCTGGTAGGATCTACAGCAGGTGTTGAGACTAAAGAATCTGGAGAAGTTGGTGGTAAAAATAAAAAGGGAAAAAAAAAGGAGAGCAAGGGTGCTAGGAGTACTGTGAGGGGAAAGGGTACAAGAGTGGTTGATTCTTCACCCACTCCTGTTGGTCGAACAAAAGAAACTGGTGCAATGGTTGTTTGGGAAGAGGAATTTACTGAAATAGAAGAGAGTGTGAGCAAAACAAGGGAAAGTGGGAAGCTGCTGAGGGGTAGGTCCAACTTGAGAAATATAGATGAACCTGTTCCATCTGAACAGGAAACCCTCTTGGACCTACTGATTGGGTTATCAATGGCACCAAAACTCATGCCATTCCCTATGGTTTCATTCTCACAACTGTGCTTGCACATTTCAAGGTACAAACAAGGATCATTTTGGGGTTAATACTCTGCTTGCTTGCGATTATAAAGTCAATATCATTCCTAATGAACCTGGTTCATCTAAAAGGACACCTATCAATAGCAAGGTCAGAGCTCTATTACAGGAGAGTGAGGCAAAGGATGCTGAGATAGCAAGGCTGAAGACACGATTGGTTGAGGTACAATCTGAGAGAGATGTTCTCAGAACTGAACTTGTAAGGAAAAAGGAGAAGAATGATGGAATTCTTCAAGACATGATGAAACTTCTCCAAGCAAATAACCCAGCCCCTACTCTTCCAAGCCTTAAATCCCAGCTTAGTGTAGATAAACCAGTGATCCAGTTCGGGACGTTTTGTTTCTTTTGCTCATGTTTTCAGTATTTTTATTTCTTCTTATGCTTTGTGGTAGAATCTTATCAATCATCAATGAAATTCACTGCCTTTTGCTCTAACTGTTTGTTTATATTTCTTTGATGGTTAAAATTCTTAGCTTGATCTATGATGATTAATTCATGATTGCATTTGAAGTAGCCCAGTGGCCATGAGTAAGCTTTAAAATCTGGTTATCTCACATTTTTATACAACTTTTCGATGATGCCAAAAGGGGGAAAAATGTTGTGCTTTAAACAAGTGATGTTTAGACTTTGAACAATGATGTTTATAACCTAATGTACCTGGTCCTTGATGATAAGTGATAAAAAGGAAAAATGTCTCTAACATTGTGTTGATGTTGAGATGAGTTCTGGCAGGGCCTAAGTGTATGAAAAGCACAGTGTTTGTCATCATCAAAAAGGGGGAATTTGTTGGCCCAAGTAAATGTTAGTTTTGAAGACTGACAAAGGAACTCAGACATGAACCAGGTCCATCCAGTGGTCCATCCCTCAGGTTCACAAAAACCGGCAGATTCAAGCATGTGGGATGCACGTGAAGGAGATAAGCTTAACTTGGTGTATTTAATATCTCCTGATCGAAAAGGTTGCATAATTGATAAGGAGAAGGAGTCCTTAATCAAAGAGAACACAATTCAAGATAGGGAAGGAGTTAGAAGTTGAAATCACCTAGAACTCTTCCACCAAGGAAGAGTTGCATCAGAACTCTAGGTATTTCTTCATCTACTAACTCTATAAATTGTAGGATGTTCTCACATTAAAGTGTTGCACAAAAATGCAGAAGTTAAACGTGAATTGAGAGCAAAATAGCAAGGCTTTTTGCAAGCAGTTCGTGTGTGATTCAAGTGTGCAAACCAGAAGCTACATGAACCAGATTGAAGAACCAGCTCCATAAAGAGTTTTATGTGTCTTTCTTTATTTCTAGTTCAATTGTAGTAGGTGTTTTCATATTGTACCTTTCAGCTTTATCTAGAAGCAATTGTAATAGGTATATTGAGTATTCAAGTTAGAGTTAACTTGAAGTTGTCGCAGCAGTTAGAGGCTGGTTGCCACAACGGGATTAGAGTTAATCCTTAGGTTTACAAGAGTTTTGTAAATGCTGTTTTGGCTCAGTGATTTTAGTGGATGTTTGGGAAAATCCTAATGAGTAGTAGGTCGTGGGTTTTTCTCCTTTTGAGCCAGGTGTTTTCCACGTAAAAATCTCTGTGTTCTTTATTTTTTGTATTTATTATTCCGCAAACAGCAGTAGTTAGTACATCTAGAAGAACCAGGTTCTTCTAGAGCGAAAATTGGGTACCACACAAATCACCTCCCCCCCCCCTTGTGTGGTATTGACGTTTAGAACATCAATCACCACCAACCACCATATAATTTTTAAAAAATATTCATTAATATAGTATTAAATTAATTAGTACTATTTGATTTGAATTTATACTTATTAATTTTTTAATTAAAAAAATATATACACATTCAGATATAGAGAAAACAAACAATCGTATATTCAGATCTTAATACAACATCATAAAATTCATGTGTATTCACATTTAGCTGTTTTAATCTTAATACACATTGTATAAGGGTGAAGTTGGGGATAATATGCACAACGATTTGCCGGTGAATCAAACGAAGTAAGAGCATGAATATATGAGTTGGAAATCAAAGCTGGGAACTCTTTGTATCAAGGCCCGTGAAAAGTGAATGGACTGATTGCGATCGGACCTGATAAAACAATGTACCCAGGAATCAGGACGAGTTCTGAGACATCGGAAAACAAAATGAACGGTTATAGGCTGTAACGATCCGATCGATCGTTTTGAGCATTTGCATCTCGTTCAGCTATTTGAAGTCTTGAACATCATCATATTATGTATTATGACTTGTGTGAATTGTCGGTTTTGGTTTTCAGGTTATTCAGAATCAATTTGGAAGAATGAACGTCACAATTGAAGCTTTAAGTTGGAAGAGTTAACCAAGTTTGTCTTCTTAGCATTTGACCTCAGATTGGAGTTTTAATGGTTCTGATAGGTTTGTATGGTGATTTTGGACTCCGGCGTATTCCCGAATTTGCATTTGGGTGTTTCTAGAAGGTTTCGGCACTAATCGGCAAAAATTGGAAAATTGAAGGCTTGGAAAGTTCATCAGTTTGATCGAGAGTTGACTTTGTGGATATCAGATTTGGATTGTTGTTCTGGCAATTTTAATAGCTTCGTTATGTCAGTTGGGACTTGTGTGCAAAATTTGGATTCATTCCAGTTGATCTGATAAGGTTCGGGACGAGTTTTAGAAGTTGAAAGTTCAAAGTTCATTTGAATTTGAATTGAGGTGCGATTTATCATTTTTATGTTGTTTGATGTGATTTGAAGCTTTGAATAAGTTCGTATCATATTTTAAGACTTGTTGATATGATTGAATGGGGTCGCGAGGGGGCACGAGTGTGTTTTAGATCATTGGTTGAGAAACTAGTTAAGGATTTGGAGTTTGACCATGGTCAATATCGGATGACCTCTTTCTGGTGTTTTGAGTGAGCGAGCAGGTCCGTAGCGTGTTTTATGATTGAAACACATATATCATTTGTGTCCGGGAGGTTCCAAATGAGATTTGGGTGCTAAAACAAAAATTCTTTCGTTGCTAATTTTCTGGTGTAAAATAATTACAAAAATGTCATTTTCTATCCCTTAAATTTCCAGATTTCATTTAAAACTGAAAAACATTATATCTCCCTCGTTTTAAGGCGCAATTGGGTGATTCAAAAGCCTATCTTGACTGCAATTTTATAAGTAATCCATGGATGCATAAAAAGCGAGCTTCGAGATCGTTTGGCATACGAAATGAGGCAGAACAGCTAGACAACAACAACAACTACCCAGTAAAATCCCACACATTGGGGTCTGGGGAGGGTAATGTGTATGCAGACCTTACCCCTGCCCCGATAGGGGCAGAGAGGCTGTTTCCGATAGACCCTCGGCTTAGAAAGACGAAAATAAAGTAAAAAAACAAGAGGAGAGAATTCATTAGTAACTCCAGTAGAAACCGTAATAGTAACAAAAACATAAAAACCGAAAGATGAATGGCATGCAATAACAGTAACCATAATCTAAGGCCCGGGGCTAAGACAAACAACAAGAATAGTGTGGGTCCAACATAAACTGCAAGCCATCTAAGACCAACCCTAATCCAACCCCGCCTCACCCCCGGAATGAAGTAAGGAAAGCTTTACTACCCCTATCCTACAACCCTAATGCTTGACCTCCAGGCCTTCCTATCAAGGGCCATGTCCTCGGAAATTTGCAGTCGTGCCATGTCCTGCCTGATCACCTCTCCCCAATACTTCATAGGTCTCCCTCTACCTCTTCTCGAACCCACCACGGCCAATCGCTCACACCTCCTCACCGGTGCATCGAGGCTTCTCCTCTGCACGTGCCCGAACCATCTGAGCCTCACTTCCCGCATCTTGTCATCCACAGTGGCGACGCCCACCTTTTTCCGAATATCTTCATTCCTAATCTTGTCTATCCTAGTGTGCCCGCACATCCACTTCAGCATCCGCATCTCTGCTACTTTTATCCTCTGGATATGGGAGTTCTTAACCGGCCAACGCTCTGCCCCATACAACATGGCCGGTCTAACTACAGCTCTATAAGACTTACCTTTGAGTATCGGTGGCACTTTCCTATCACACAAGACTCCAGATGCAAGCCTCCATTTCATCCAGCGGTGAGTGACGTCCTCATCGATTTCTCCGTCCCCCTGAATCATCGACCCAAGGTACTTGAAGTTCTCTCTTGGGGATGACCTGTGGCACTAGCCTCACATCCCCGCCTACATCCCTCGACTCATCGCAAAACTTGCATTCCAGGTGCTCTGTCTTAGACCTGCTCAATTTGAAACCCTTAGACTCGAGAGTCTGTCTCCAAACCTCTAATCTCTCGTTAACACCGGACGTCATCTCGTCAATTAGAACTATGTCGTCAGCAAATAACATACACCATGGCACCTCCCCTTGAATATGGTGTGTCAAAGCATCCATCACCAAGGCAAATAGGAACGGGCTAAGCGTTGAGCCTTGGTGTAATCCTATAACAACCGGGAAATGCTCCGAATCGCCTCCCACCATCCTAACCTTAGTCTTAGCTCCATCATACATGTCCTTGATCGCTCGTATGTAGGCTACCGACACGCCCTTCGCCTCAAGACATCTCCAGAGCACCTCCCTAGGAACCTTATCATACGCTTTCTCCAAGTCAATAAACACCATGTGCAGATCCTTCTTCTTATCCCTGTACTGTTCCACCAACCTCCTAATAAGGTGGATAGCTTTCGTAGTGGAGCGGCCCGGCAAGAACCCAAACTTATTGTCGGATATAGACGTCGTCTTCCTCACCCTCACCTCCACCACCCTCTCCCAGACTTTCATGGTATGGCTAAGTAACTTGATACCCTTATAATTGTTACAACACTGGATATCTCCTTTGTTCTTGTACAACGGTACCATTGTATTCGACCTCCATTCCTCCAGCATCCTCTTCGTCTCAAAAAATACATTGAACAACCAAGTCAGCCATTCCAATCCTGCTCTACACACACACTTCCAAAACTCAGTCGGAATTTCATCTGGCCCGGTCGCTCTACCCCTACTCATCTTACGCAACGCCCCCACGACCTCTTCCACCTTAATACGCATGCAATATCTAAAATCTCGGAGACTCTCCGAATGCCCGAAGTCCCCTAGCGCTATTTCCCGGTCACCCTCCTCATTCAGGAAACCATAAAAGTACGTCTGCCATCTCTGCTTAATCTGGGACTCTCCCATCAATACTCTACCACCCGAACAGCTAGACAAGAAATATTTAATATCAAGGGTTTGTTCATTTGGTCATATTTTGAGTTGGGGAGCTCGGATTTGGAAAATGTTTGATGCGATTTTCACCATATTAATTGGGGTAAGTGTTCTCTATTGAGTTTTGGTTATATTTCGTGAATCTATTTTTGTTTTTGGTAATTGGATTGTGAATTTTAAAGAAAAAATTGGGGGTTTTGACTAAAGTTTCATAGAGCGAATTCTTGGGTTTTGAACTTCGATTTGAAGTCGAATTTGAGTGAAACTAGTATGGTTGGTCTCGTAATTGAATAGGTTTTTGTGAGTCGGATTTTCACATTTTGGCCGATTTTGGGCTTTTGATTAAGGATTCAAACTTCATCATTTGGAATTATTTTCTTGGGCTTTGTTTGATGTATTTGCATTTATTTTGGCTAGCTTCGAGCCGTTCGGAGGTCGGTACGCGGGGGATGGCATTATTGAAGCATCGTTCGGCTTGCTCGGTACTGGAATTGGCTTGTTCGAGGTAAGTAACACTTCTAAACTTGGTGCTGAGGGTATGAAACCCTGAAATACGTGCTATGTGATTGATGTTGAGGTGACGCACTTGCTAGGTGATGGGCGTGTTTGTGTGCACCGTGTAAATTATGATTTAGACGATTACATGAAACTGTGTAGCTATCTTATGGATTCTACATTTCAGTATCATTGTGGATTCTACATTTAAGTATCAAGAAGGTGAAGTAAACCGCTTTAGATTCATAGAAGGTATCTTTAGAGTGGGAGCCAAAGAATGTATCTGTAGAGTGGGAATACAGTAGCTTATGGGCCTTAGGGCGGTGCGGTTTTATGCTAGGATCTCCTGTGGTGAGTTTGGGTAAGGATCATGGTGTTCTACCAAGGCGAAGAATCAACTTGAAGGAAATTCAGAAGAAACTCGAAGAAATTAGGGCAGCTTGGTAGCAGGTTGGATCATCACGGTAATGGATATGTTCGGTCCCGTGGGTTCTTGTGATGTGGTGAGTCTCAATAGGTGTCTTGTGGAAATAATTATGTGCTTTGACACCATGCGTGGCTTGGTTGAGTTAGAGGGATTCGGTTTTGATAGCTTGGTTATGTGCAAATGGATTCCAAAGAGTTCTCAATGATTTCTATCACGGCTCGAGGTGGATATTTTCTGCTGGCGTGAGGAACATGTTACGCATTGTGATTTTCTCCTTGATGCGATCAAAAGGAAGGTTTCTGACCGATTGAGTATGTATTCTGCTAGCGACTCAGAGTTGATTATGAGATTCTCGTACTACTCATACGATGGCATGATAGATGCGGTGTTATGTAGGATTGTGATTTGCGTGTGCAAGTATATGATTCAGTTCCAAAGGAAGGTCATGAGTTTTAGCTGCACAAACGATTTCGGATGTCGGCACTAATTTGGTAAAACTTGAGAAGGGTGTGCATTTCAGAAGGCGCACTGTGTTTTGATTTACGGATGCTTCATTGGTATTGCGGTACTCGCCTGGTTGATCGACTGCTGATATTCAGATTTTGTTATGTGGCACAGAAGAATTATAGAAGTATTCCTCGTGGGATGATCGTGTATGAGAGATGTGTTGGACATTCGGGCAGTGGAGTTGGGATTAAGTATGGTGATTCGTGTGTTCTTTGGATTTGCAGATCGGGAGTTCTCAAAAGTAGATTGTTTCGTGGTTGTGAACTGTCAAGTTGTGGCCATAGCTAGCCAGATGATAGTAAGTGTTATGATTCAGTCATTGTGGACCTTCGGAGGGTTATTTATCTATTGTGGGTGGCCATAGTTGATTTGGGGTTCATTGGTAGGCCCAAGAAGGATGTATATTCTGCATCGTGTCGGATTGGTTGACTCCGTATTGCTATTGTTGAGAGATGTGCCATTCGGTCAGAGTTGAGCTTATTCGTGTTCCAATATGTTCTATGAGTTACCCTTCTATGCCACAAGGGGTTGTGATTCCTTTGTTATATGCACACATGGTGCTATTTTTTAGGCCTTATGGCGGAACTTAAGCGAGATGGGTATTAGGGTGCCGAATGATTGGTTTTGCATTGGTTATGTTCTTTTTGGATTGTGCTATTGTATTATTTTCTTTTCCGTTATTATGGCCATGCACCTTGGGTACTTGATGCCGAATTGCGTGTGGTTATTTATTTTGAGCATGATAGCTGAGGTATTTGATATAGACCAGTGTTTGGATAGGGTCACGCATTGCGGCGGAGTTATGCTGAGATATGGTCATTTGTGCTAGATTCGTGTGTTATGGTTCTATGTGGTGTGATGGTTTTTTAGCATTGCGTTGTGGTGGTACTTGTGAGCTTGCAGTACAGTTCTCTCGTTTGAGTCATTTTCAATGTTTGAGCATATTTGAATTGTTGTGTATTAGTGCACGGATTTCACGGTTTATGGCTCTGGGAATATTGGTGTGGTATGTTAGTAGGCTAGCTTGTATTTGATAAAATGAGGTCGTCGGATCTAGAATTGGTTCTATCAGAATTAATTGCAGTATATTTGAAAGGATAATGTCGCTGATCGGCTTAGAATTTTACTATAGTTCTTGTCGAAGGAGAGGGAGCTCAATGGCGTGTTGATCTGATGAATAGTTATGAGTTTCTGTGTGTTTCTTTTATCATCTGCAGTGTACAAAGGTTTTAGAACTAGGTTTTATTTTATATGAGGTTTATTACCAGTACTGGGTTGTTTTGAGGAGCTACTGTGATCGGAAATTTTGCAACGAGTATGCGAGTCATGAGGTATATCACATGGATGCATCTTGGGTTGTGGTTATGGCTTGATACAACTTGTTCAGACTTATACAGTGTTTAGATGCGAGATTTGGGTCTTAGAGGAAATTCTAGATGTTGGAAACAGGATTATGTGGTTTACGGGCTAAGGGTGAAGCAATGATCTTCAGTATGTTGTGTTGTCAGGCCTATGTGGAATAGGTTGACGTGGGATCACCCCCAGGTATGTGCATGGTAAGGTTACACGGCGGTTTGACGACTTTGGAACAATTCGTGGCACGTTCGAGGACGAACGCATGTTTAAGTGGGGAGGATGTAACAACCCGACCAGTCTTTTTGAGAATTTGCATCCTGTTCAGCTATTTGAAGTCTCAAGCAGCATCATATTATGTATTATGACTTGTGTGAATCGTCAGTTTTGGTTTTCAGGTTATTCGGAATCAATTTGGAAGAATGAACGTCATGATTGAAGCTTTAAGTTGGAAGAGTTGACCAAGTTTGACTTTTAGCATTTGACCTCGGATTGAAGTTTGATGGTTTAGATAGGTCCGAATGGTGATTGTAGACTCGAGCGTATGCCTGGATTTGCGTTTGGGTGTTTCTAGAAGGTTTCAGCACTAATTGGCGAAAATTAGAAATTTGAAGGCTTGGAAAGTTCATAAGTTTAACCGAGAGTTGACTTTGTCGATATTGGATTCTGATTGTGGTTCCGACAATTTTAATAGCTTTTTTATGTCATGTGGGACTTGTCTGCAAAATTTAGATTCATTCCGAGTTGATCTGATAAGGTTCGGCACGAGTTTTGGAAGTTGAAAGTTCATAGTTCATTTGAGTTTGAATTGAGGTGCGATTTGTTGTTTTTATGTTGTTTGATGTGATTTTAAGCTTCGAATAAGTTCGTATCGTATTTTAGAACTTGTTTATATGATATGAATGGGATCGCGAGGGGCACGGGTGTGTTTTGGATCATTGATTGAGAAACTAGTTAAGGATTTGGAGTTTGACCATGGTCAATATCGGGTCAAGATGACCCCTTTTTGGTGTTTTGAGTGGGCGAGCAGGTTCGTAGCGTGTTTTATGATTGAAACGCATATACCTTTTGTGCCCGGGGGGTTCCAAATGAGATTTGGGTGCTAAAAGAAAATTCTTTCATTGCTGATTTCCTGATGTAAACTAATTACGAAAATGTCATTTTTTATGCCTTAAATTACCAGACTTCATTTAAAATTTCAAAACATCATATCTCCCTCATTTTAAGGCCAAATTGGGTGATTCAAAAGCCTATCTTAACTGAAATTGCCCAAGGAACCCATTAGAGACACCAAAAGCGAGATTTAGGATTGTTTGGCACATAAAACGACGCAGAACAGCTGGGCAAAAAATATTTAATATCAAGAATTTGTTCATTTGGTCATATTTTTAACTGGGAGCTTGGAGTTGGGTAATTTTCACCATATGAATTGGGGTAAGTGTTCTCTACTGGGTTTTGGTTATATTTAGTGAATCTATTTATTTATTTTTTTTGGTAATTGGATTGTGAATTTTAAAGAGAAAATTGTGGGATTTTGACTAAAGTTTCATAGAGAGAATTCTTGAGTTTTCAACGTCGATTTGAAGCCACATTTAAGTGAAACTAGTATGGGTTGTCTCGTAATTGAATGGTTTGTCGGATTTTATAAGTTTTGTCGGATTCCGAGACGCGGGCCCGGGTTTTGACTTTTTGGCCGATTTTGGGCTTTTGATTAAGGATTCGACCTTTATCATATGGAATTATTTCCTTGGGCTTTATTTGATGTATTTGAGTTGCTTTTGGCTAGTTTCGAGCCATTTGGAGGTCAATATGCGCGAGATGGAATTATTGAAGCATCGTACGGCTTGCTCGATATTGGAATTGGCTTGTTTGATGTAAGTAACACTTATAAACTTAGTGATGAGGGTATGAAACCCCGAAATACGTGTTATGTGATTGATGTGGAGGTGACGCGCATGCTAGGTGATGGGCGAGTGGGAGTGCACCGTGTAAATTGTGATTCACTCGATTACATGAAACTATGTAACTATCTTATCTGAACATTTCTACTGTACTCCATGTGTCAGAACCCTTGAGTAGTAATTGATGCTAGAGATCATATTTAGGCTATATTTTGGTATCATTGGACCCATAGTGGTCGTTCTTTGTTGTTAAGTGTTGATACCCAATTTTTCCCTGTATATTTTTTATATGCAAATACCTTCAAAATAGTATATATATGCATATATAAGCATGTCCAAGTATTTTATTATTTTTTCTAATTTTCAAAAAAGATTTTTAAACCAATTTTTTGCCCTATTTTAGCAATACAAAAGCCAATAAGTGTTCTTCAAATTATCATTTTGGTGATTAATCTATTTTATTCTTATATTTATGCCAATATATAGCTAAGGTAATTTTATGCACATTTTTATAAGTCGATTTGGTATTTTTAAGCTCAATTTGCACTAAATTGCAATTCTAGCCTATTTTAAGATTTAAATAGCGTTTATAATTATAAAATTTATTCCAGTATTTTTAATTTAATGATTATATATTATTAATTAATTTAGTGCCTTCAATTTGTTTCAAAAATCATTTTACTATTTTTTATAAATTAAAAAGGGAAAAGTGGCTATTTAACTGATAGCCTTATTTGTATTTCAATTACATCCAAAGTCAACCACCCCAATAAGCCATTTCCAATTTCAGGCGGACCAGCCCAAATCCTAATATGTAACCCGACCTCTAACCCGTTAATAAAACCCGCCCGGTTTTCTTTTGATCTAGGTCGTTGATTGTTTTGATCAACGGCCATGATTCCCCCATACCATTTTAATTCACCCAAACCCCAACCCTAATTCATTTCCCTCCAGAGACGCCGCCTTGAAACCCCTTCATCTCTCAAACTCTCTCAAATGTTCTCGAAACCCTAATCGTCTTCTACTGTCTTCCACCTCAAGCTCACCGGAATCCATGGCCTCTCAGGCCATGGATGGTTTAAACTCATCTCCCTCTGCTCTTAAACACTTGGTACTCGAAGGTTCGAGGTCCGACCTCGAAGGTTTTCGTTCAGATCTTTGCAAACTCAAGGTTCTATGGCCATCTCCGGCCTTGCTCCAGCGTACAATGGTGTTTTGAGCCTGGTTCTGACTTTCCGACCAAGATCGGACCTTTTCCAAGCCTTTCTCATTCTAGGGTTCTTCTGAAACCCTAACTAGTCGAGGTTTTCTCCAATTTTTTCTTAAATCTGTTATATATCTATGTTCTACTTGAGTTTTTGAACGATTTCCTCAACTTTTCTTTCAAAAATTACTTTCAAAAATTACTTCTTTCTGATTTAGGGTTTCCTGAAAATGTTCAAATGTTTCTCTGACTTTTCTTTCCCTTTTTCTTTGTGTGTATTTGTCTTCGCTATGTTCATGTTTTCTTTTCTACCACGCATGCTCTTCTACTGTGTTCTTATATTTTTCCTTTTATCACGCATGTTCTTCTACTGTGTTTTCTATATTCCGTTCTTTCTTCAACTGTGTGTTTATGCTATGTTTTCACATGCTTTCCCACTATGTTCTGCTATTTTCCCTCCACTATGATTTGATATGCTTCGCCTACTTATTTTCTTGCTTTCTCATGAGTTTCCGAAAGAAATCTCTGAGCCTGCTGCCTCCTCATCTTTGTATTTGACTCGAGGTAGAAACCTTAGAATTTGGGGTTCCTCCGAGTTTGGTCATATGATTGGATTAGGGTTCTGTTTGAGAACCCTTGACTCTTTCAGACTAACCTCTGAGTCTATGAACTAAGTGTGAATTTCTTTTGTTTGCACACAATTCTGATTCCCCTACACTAGACTCTTCTATGGAATAACATGACAAATTTCTTCATGTTTAACGTGTCTGTATGCTTTTATATATGACGAATCTTTCTTCAAAAGGGTTTTCTAACTTGTGATTCATTCAGAATTCCTTTTAATGAGTCTAATTGATTGTTACTGATTTTCCTTAAGTTAAAATCTTTCCCATCTTTCTGACCTGGTTCATTTATACAAAATCTTCAATTTTTGATTTACTAGCTGTTAATTGATCCCTTGCCTTATTTGCACAAACTGTGTACTGTCAAGACCTTGTCCTTAAATAAACCTCTATGTATTTACCCCTCTTGTACTGCTTTGAAAAAAGTATTTGATTAATCTCTTTCCTTAATTATTTTTACCCGTTTGAAATCAGAATCCCTTAATTAAAGGGAAACCTTGTGTAATTGATTTTCAAACTATTTTCTTACCTATTTCTTCTTGCTTTCTACACTATAAATACATGACCCTCTTTAACACAAGACACGGAGAGAAAAACACAAATTACACACTTCAGACACTTATAATCTCATAGTTCTCTTCTAAACTCATAGCATTCTGACTACTTGTTTGCACTTTGGCTTTACAAGACTACTGCTTTCCTTTGCTTGTTTCCTTGATACTGGTATGTTCTAGTTTTGGTTTCAGCATCACCCCAACGTGTTTATTTACAGCCTTTACATCCATGTCTACTGTACTGTCTTGTGGAGTTAAATGTTAACCAGCATGTTAATTTCCTTTCATCTGTTTCTGTTGTGAATCCCTGCACCCCTGTCTCCCTCTATGTGTTTTGAGTTGTAGTTCAGAACATGGCAATATTCCAGTTATTGTTCATGTTTGGACTTGATCCCTTAGGGGATCCTAACTCCCAAAACAATGTGTTCTAACAGGCTGGGGGGTGTCCCAGCACTTTCTATTGCTGGGTATGACCACTAGCCTGTTTTTGCCACTCCCCTTTTCCCATTTTCAAAATTCCTTCTATGCACTTACACTCATTCCTAGTTTCTAAGTTCTGCCCCCCTTCTGTGAGCATTCCCTTGGGACCTTGAGCTCCCTCTGAACTTGGACACTTGAAGGCTGGACCTTCCACACTGCACTATGACTCAATCCTGCAATGTATTTGGGTGTGAGCACTGCCCGGAGTCCATTTGAGGCTCTTAGGGAACTCTTACATATCCCAAATGAGAGAAAGGCTTTGGATCTTGATCTTTGGAGTTGATTTACTTTATGCTTCAGACAGGAAGTCTGAATCAGGCTCTCCTTGGTTGTAATTTAACTTGTTTCTGATGTAGTTTTCTTTATTTATTTTTTGGACTGTAATAATTTCGTAATGAACCTCTGGGTGATTAGTGAAAAGGGAAGGGTAACCATGCATGCAAAAGGGTAGATATCATGCTCATAGGGAATTACTACACTTCTGTACTCATGTATCTTGTCTACAGCTTTGCACGTTTGTATACCACATGTAGATACCATGTCTATAGGGAATTCTGCATTATCACATGTAGATACCATGTCTATTGTTTTCTGCATCATCACATATAGATACCATGCCTATAAGTTAACCAAAAATCCACACTCTACATATGCACTGGTCACTAGGCAATCCTATTTATAGGATTAAAACTAACAGTATTCAGATACCATGCCCATAGGATTTCTGCACTCTTGCCACGCCCGTAAAAAATGTTTAAAATCAGTAACGCCTAGAGAGCATGCCTATAGGAGCTATCAACCAAAGCTGAATCGTTCGTTCGCTTATAAGTCTAAAATCAGTGGTAGCAATAACGTCTGTAGAATTTATGTTCCTGTAATTGACAATTTCTTTCTTTTAAAATCAGTATACTTCTTTTCTGAAACTAATAGATATCATGCCTATAGGTTTCATTTAACACTTAGGCAAGCTATAAGGTAAACCTATAAATCGAATCAGAATTTATTAACTACAACCAGCAGGCAGGCCTGATTCGGGCTTCTTATCTGAAATATGCAATAGATCAGTCTGCCACAACTTTTAAGTTTAAACAGGCCCTAATCAGTACGTGTAAGACATGCTAAACTATCTGCTTCTCTCTGGTTTTTAAGGAGGTTTGTCTGAGCCTTTCTATCTGCTATGTGCTTCTCCCTATATTTGTTATATATGTGTTTTGGTTGTCGCCTTAGCATTTTGTCCTTTCAAACTATAAAGCCTCATACCCCTTCCCTGTAGGATTAGTAGTCCAAATACCTCCGGGACTGATAGGACCGGGACGGGTAGTAGCATGCAATAAGTAACAAGACCATTCCGCGTTTAATACCTTAACGGGGTGGGAAAGGGTAGATATGGATATGATGACCACGCGATAACAACACGTGTATAAGTGGTTACCGGGTGTTGTGTGGGGTGATCCATATTATTTATCAACCTAGGACCCCACCCCCCTCTCTTTTACTTGTTTATTTCATTGTTTATTTTCAAATTTCTCAAACTATCTTTTTTCTTTTTTTTTTCAGAAATTCAGCTTTTCTTTCGTTTCTTTTTCACTCCATCTATTTGCAACCTTTATGTGAAAATCCCCTCTTATTTGAAGCCTTATTTGTCTATATGTTATTTATACCATAAAGTGACAATTATAGTATGGCCGGGAACCACACTAGTGGATCTCGAGGGGTGCCTAACACCTTCCCCTCGGGATAATTTCGAGCCCTTACCCAATCTCTGGTTTTCTAAATCAAAGTTCTTCTTAGTGTCCTAATGCACTTAATCATTAGGTGACGACTCTTCAATTCAAACCCAATTCCCAAAAGGGAACGAGTTGTCCTCTCAAATGTCATAAACCCGATTTCGCGAGAAAAAGGGGGCATCGACAGCACGGCGACTCTGCTGGGGACTTCTTTAAGGCTTTTAC
This sequence comes from Nicotiana attenuata, assembly GCF_001879085.1. Taxonomy (NCBI): domain Eukaryota; kingdom Viridiplantae; phylum Streptophyta; class Magnoliopsida; order Solanales; family Solanaceae; genus Nicotiana; species Nicotiana attenuata. The sequence continues at coordinate 96,017,972 of NC_031990.1, read as the reverse complement.
CATTTCATGCGATTTGTGACTTATGCTTCTGTATATGTCTTTACTTGTTTAAATGCCTTTAAGTATTTATTCCTTCTTCTACTACGAAACTGACTTGGCTCTTTGTTTGTTTCCCTTTATTAATGCTTTCCTTTAATATTATTATAAATTATGAGAAACTGTTGTAATTATTACTTTATGAACGTGCAAATACGTGACAACTTGTTTGATTATTGTAACTGCATATTCAACATCATATTTCACTCGTGCCAAACAAAATACCATAGCAACGCTTATTATGAGTGGTTGCGCCCTTCCAATATTGTCACCCCCTAAATCCGGCAAAGGCATATTTGCGGTAAAACCAGTCGATCAACAGTGTAGTCGACGGTTCTACGCCTTTCCCTCTTGAATTGTCCTCTCAAGGGTACCAGTTGTCGCCGTCCCCTTTTTTCGCGAAATCGGGTTTACGACATTTGGGAGGACAACTCTATTCCCTTTTGGGATTTGGGTTTTTGGAATTGAAGAGTCGCCACCTAATGATTAAGTGCATTAGGACACTAAGGGTTTTTGAGTTGGAAAACCAGAGTTCGGGTAAGGTCTAGAAATTATCTCGAGGGGAAGGTGTTAGGCACCCCTCAAGATCCACTAGTGTGGTTCCCGGCCATGTTATACTGTGACTTCACATAATCAAGTAGGCAATTAAAGGCTCAAATAGAAAGGGTTCACATACAATATTGCAAGTAAGTCGAAAGTTGAGTAAAGGTAAAGAGGGCAGGAATTTTATGAAAAAAAAAATTTAAACAATTCTAAAAAAATAAACGAAAGCAAGTAAAGGCAGGGGGTCCTAGGTTTATGATTAATATGGATCACGTCAATGCAATACCTAGTAATCACTCCTCTAAAGAGGGGCTACATGAGGTATTATCGCACCGGTCATCATATCCATATCTACTCTTCCCACCCCATTAAGGTATTAAAGCACGGATTGGTCTCGGTTACTATTGCATGCTATTACCCGTCCCATTCCTATCAGTCCCGGAGGCACTTAGGTCTACTAGTCCTAAAGGGTGGGATATTAGGCTGATTGGTTTTAAAGGATAAAAATCTAAGGTGACATGCAAAAACACATACTGCACGTTGGGGGGAGCAATGTAAACATATAAAGGCTCATGTATACCTCCTCAAACAAACACATAAATAGCATGACTTAAACACAATTAAGGTCTCAAAGATAGGAACTTTTACAGTTGTTAAAATATGGTTGAAAAAAAGAAGAAGTAGTAACAGTAGTTTAATGAGGTGCAGGACAAACAAAATAGCACGATTCTGGGCAGAGGTTGGTAAACCAGTGATTTGAGGACATAAAAATCAGAAACTCAGTAAGAATAAATGGGTGCACCATTTCAAAATCATTTCCAGATGAAGCAGAGTTTTTTAAGAAAAAAAAATAGAGTGAACTTTAGAGAATCAGAGCGAAAATAGGGACGGCAGAGTTGAAATTGAAGAAATTGGTTGGTCTTAAGCTAATAAAAACACGATCAACTCTTATTGGGCCTAAAGTTTGCCTAGGTGTTGTTATACATTGTCTGATTATCTTAAGGGACAGACATGCATATTTTGATTCTGATTTATAAAGGTACGCGTGATAAGGTATTTGCGGAAAATGTTTCAAACCACTTAGCCATATTTTAACAATGTTATTAGACAAACGTGAATTAACTATTGCAACTCGAACGAGTGAGAATTCCTAAGGGCAGGATATCTAATGCACATAAAAGTACTTAAAACATGGTTTCTAACATGCCAATGCAGTAATGACAAATTATTTGGCTTGTTGTTAATTATTTGCTGGTTATTAACTGATCGTGGTTACAAGATGAGCGTAATGACAGGCTGAAAGTAAAGAACCTAAAGCAGGATCTCTAATGAATTAGATGCATGACCTATACAGGTTATCTATTGCGCAGATAAGTAAATAAAATCCTATAAGCATGTTTTCTACCCATTATTTATACTAAGCATACATAACCCTCTCCATATTCACTATTCACCCCCAATCGTTCGTTTACAAATTATTACAAACCAGTAATATCTGAATTACAGCAATAAAGAACAAAAATAAGAAGTTATTCTATAGGGAGCCTTCAATTAGGCCCAGTCTTCCAACCTCAACCCCTTCGAGCTTACAACCTTTGCCATGGTCTAGGTGCGGCAAAGCTCCCTAGGGCCCCATTGGGTCCCTGGCCGATACCAGCACCTAGACACTTAAAAGAAAGCAGAACAAGTGCAGTGTGGAATACCAGCCTTGTGTGTCAAAGTTCGATGAGTATTCAGAGGTACTCAAAGCAATGCTCACACGAAGGGGGCAGAACCTATTCTCTAAGGGTAGTGTGAAGTGCAGGAAGAAGTATTTTAAAAAAAAAGAGTTTCAAAAACAAGGGATTTATTTAAAAAGAAAACAACAGAAATAATGGTTTAATAGTAGTTTAATAGCATTGGATTGCATACAAGGTTCATGGGAAAAGGGAGCAAATAGATCGCACAATGTTAAAGATTTGAATGACTACACAGAATCAGAAGATTCAGGGAACCAAGAATTGGTCAGGCTTAAACATGATTCTTAGACGACAACACGAAAACAATCATGACATTTAAGATAAACAGCAATTAGAAACATGTAAACCAAGAAAGACATGCAGAGTGCCAAAGATCAGGGGAACTAGGAAGTGGTAAATTTAGGCATGCTAATGTACAACAATAGGATTCACAGAAGTTAGGGATAGGCAATGTCATGTTACAGGCTTAGCATGTAGATCAGAAGACATGGTGAAGTATTAAAGCAAAGCATCAATTACACATTGAACATGAGAAGCATAAGTAGAAGAAAATCAGAAAGATAATGAACTGAAACAAAAGTAAACACATTGGTTGGAGGCTTAAAGATTATTAGGACATACCAGTGAAAGGGCAAGAGCAGGATGCAAAGACAAAGTAGTAACACTATATTAGCCTTGGCTTTCAGCCGGCTAATAATAAGCAAAAGCAGAGAACAACAAAAGCAAGAGAAAGAGCACAAGAGAATGCAGAATTGAGCACTGTGGTGTGTGTGTTCAGAAGATTGTCATGTGTTTTCTTTGAAAGACTTAGGGTATTTATAGTTGAAAGTAGGTGGTAAAAATAAGGTAAGAATCACAGAAATATGTTAATTTAAGAACTCAGAATCAATTGATAAAAAAAATCAGGGAAGTACTCCCATTAACTAAGGGAATCAAAATCAAACGAAAAGATTCAGCACCATATAAGGCAAGTAGAAAAAATCAGTGTAGGATTAAATAAGGAAGGAGTCAAGGTTCAGTATTGCATATAGTAGCCAATTAAGACCAAATTCAGGAAAATTCCAATTAAGGAAAGGCTAGGTAGAATAGAGTACTATAGCAAATAAGGTAATAAAAAAATCAATTAATTTAAACAGGCGAGTAGAATGCTAGGGTTTTGAAAGAAAAAAAAAATTACCAATCAATCAAGGAAAATCAGAATCAATCATGCGAAGTCATGATTCTGTAGTCTTAACATATAAATAGAGGTGAATGAACACGAGTAGCAAACAAAATTAGCCATATAGACAGAGGGGAACAAGAGATGAACAAACACAACCACTCAGAGATAGTGAAAATAGGTTAAGATTCAGCAGGACATATTCGAAGCATGGCGACCACGAAACATTAACAAGAATCAAGTAAATAGGCTAGCAGACAGAACCAAAGCAAAGAAAGCCAGGCTAATACACACAATCAAATGAAGAAACATACTAATACATAGGGACAAGGCAAAGAAAATTAGGCTAACACACATAATCGAAGAAAAGAAATGTGCTAACACATAGAATCAGAGTAAGGAAAATCATGCTAACGCACATAATCAAACGAAGAAACATATTTTTTAGAAATTAGGGTTTTTAGCAGAGTCAAGCTAAAAAACAGTAAGAGCATAAAATCGGTCAAAATAAACAAAGAAAAGGTTTTAATCACAAAGGAAATCGGTCGAAACATGCGTAAAAGAAATCCAAGAAACCCTAGTTTTTTCAAAGAGAATAAAAATGGTTCAAAGTAGAGAATCTTTCAGAAGAAGCTCGAGAATAAGTAGAACATAAATGAAAACATGAAAATAGCATGAAATAACACTGTTTTGAGAGATTCAGAAGAGAGTTAGGGTTTCAAAAAAAAAGGGGAAACCCTAATAGAAGTTGAGAGAACCTGTTGACACTTCACAGATCGTGACATATAGGGTGTGATTTCGCCTGAAATCACGCCGGAGAACTCATAAGTAGTAGAACCAGGAGCCCTAGGTCTAAATCACCATGGTCCATAAACCTCGAAGGTCCTAGAGATGTTGAACAGGACGATGAGAGGCCCATCGGAGCCTTGGGGTTTCATGGCGGCTGATGGTCGAAAGGGGCGAGATTGGAGGTGGCTGGAGAGACGGTGGAGATCAACGGAGAAGAAAGAGCAAGAAGGTTCTAGAGAGAAGGGAGAGGAAGAGACGAGAGAGAGAGAGAGAGAGAGTCTCGTAGAAATGAGGGGTCTGGGGGGGTAATTTAGACTTAATTAAGGCAAATGAATCTGGGTCGTTGATCTCATTTGATCAACGGCTCAGATTAAAACGGGGTTGGACCGGGTTAAATTAGGGATTGGGCTGGGTTAGTTTAATTGGGATATTGGGCCAATTAAAATCTGATAGGGGGTATGGCCAAATTGGGTAAAATTGAAATAATAAAAGGTTGTTTATTAAATAGCCAATTTTTCCTTTTTTATTATTTTATGAAATAGTAAAATGACTTTAAAGCAAATTAAAGGTACTGGACTAGTTAATAACGTATGAGTATTAAATTAAAAATGCTAAAAAATGATTTTGTAATTGTAAAATGCTGTTAATTGTAAAATAGACTATAATTGCAATTATATGCAATTTAGCTTAAAAAATACCAAACAAATGTGTAAAAATACGCAAAAAATTACCTTAATTATATCTTGGTGTAAATATGAGAATAAAAATAAATTATTCACCAAAAATGCCAGTTTGGGAATAATTATTGATTTTTGTGCTATTAAAATAGACAATAAATTGATTTTAAAATCTTTAAAAATAAAGAAAAAATACCAAAAACTCTTGGCCATGCTTATATATGCATGTACATGCTATTTTGAGAATAATTTGAGCATAAAAATATGTAGGAAAAATTGGGTATCAACACCAGTCAATACTCCATAGAAACCTTACTCTGTTTAAATGTGCATGCATCACTGTCAAACCTATCCGAGTTAGTTATGTTGTCCGCATAATGACTCTTTAAGATAGCCTTGTACAAGTCCACCCGGGTTTCCCAAAACCCAAACGGACGCTACCATATTTTGTGCATTTATTTTGAGAACTAAATGCTTGTTATGCTAATTGTTGATATTAAACAGTCGAGTCTGGTGGGGGTGAGGGCCTAACCTTTTGTCTTGCAGAAATATGAGGCACGAAGTCCCCAGATTCGGCATGGTCACCAACATCCACCCCAAATTGCTAAGCTGGTGGGAGGATCTTCATTCCAGTGATCAAGCTCTTGTTCGAAAATATCTAGGAAATCTACCTTCTCTCCTGGAAATTCAACCCAACAACAAAATCATAGAAGCTGCCACTCTATTCTGGGATTGTGATAGGTTTGTGTTCCGCTTTGGAGACATTGAGATGATACCCCTGCTCGAGGAAATAGGAGGACTGGCTGGGATACAGTGGGAAACTCCAGGTTTGTTAATACCGCAAAACCGCAAAGGTAGAGGTTTTCTCAAAATGATGGGTCTAAAGAAGAATCCAGACTTAACATGTTTGAAGGAGTCGTATATTCCCTTTGACTACTTGTATGAGAGGTACGGTCACATCAAATCTTACCGTACTTATCCTGACGAGTTCGCCCTCACATCATTGGGGCATATCCATCGAAGGGTCTTCGTCTTCATGTTCTATTTCTTGGGGATGATAGTGTTTCCAATGAAGAAAGCAAGAATCCATACCAGGCTAGCTATGGTCACCAAAACTCTAATGGAAGGAATTGACGGACAACCATTCAGTCTTGTGCCAATGATCATTGCAGAAATATACCGAGCCCTAGAAAGGTGTCAACAAGGGGCCAAACACTTTGAGGGTTGTAATCTGCTACTTCAACTATGGCTTGTGGAACATCTCCAAAGGGGTGAGTACCGACAGGAAATCCATCGAAGGGACTAGGACGATCATATCGCTTTCCATCACCCAAAGAGAATGAATTACATGCCCAATATGTTTGCCCAACCAGAGAATGCTAGAGAATGGGTCGAACTCTTTGATAATTTGACTGAAGACCGGCTACAATGGATGTTCGAGTGGTTCCCTACTGAAGAATTCATCGTTCGTTCCAAGGATGCGCCATTTCTGATACTGATCGGTTTGAGGGGGACCTACCCTTATGTCCCTCTCCGAGTTATGAGACAGGCTGGCAGGAAGCAGGTTATACCAAGGGTCGACAAGATGAACCACTTCCGAGCTGACTTCCAGAATGACGATAGTCCGCATAGGTGCCAGGCTCAGCATATGTGGCATTGCAAAATTGTCTTGGGAAAGGACACCATTGAACCAGACAGATACCATGCTGGTTATACCCCACACTATTCAGGCTGGCTGGAGGACAATCACAATGGTTTAGGTCAACCCGGGTTTGTTCGAGATCACAGGATCATCGATGAAAAGGCTGAGGAACAGGTCAAGTACAACCAGTTGCGCAAGAGGATTCAGGAATGTGAAAATGAGCACCGTGAAATACAAGAAGCCAATCAAAATCTAATTGAACAGCGGAAGGATATTGATATTGGTCTATTTGGAACGAGGTATAGTAAAGTTAGAGAAGAAGTTTCTGAAGATGGTCGAAGATTGCCGGACTGCTGAAGGAAATGAAGGCGGACATCTGGCCGGAGCTTACCTACTAGGACTGCGGGAGCTGGGAGAGCTGTTCGAGGAAGCCAACAATGCCGAGTCTGGGGAAGGTCCCTCCGGGACCAAATAGATAGGAATTTTCATTTTTCGTTTTATGAGATGTAATAAGGCCGACGGCCATTAGTGATTTTTATTTTCTAGTCATTTAGTGTCGTTTTAGGATTCGTCTACCTTTTATCAATAAAATGAGGTATTTAGCATTCTAAGTTCTCCAAATCAACTTGTCGCTAGGCCTACCTCGGGCACAACGAGGTCCCCAAAATCAGGACACGCTTTATATTTCAACACTACGTGTTTAAATATCGCAACATTTCTTCCTTATGATCCTTACTGACTTATCACCTTTTTGTTTTTACTTTTTTGTTTATTCCCCTCCCGGAAGGTTAGTTCGTGAACTCTGGCAACATCATCATATTTTACAAGATCCAGGGGCCCTCCACCTACTCCTCCTCCCAGTCTTGTCAGACACAAAAGCAAAAGAAGAATGGAAGATTCGAACAGCTCAGCTGAACGGGTAGAGGTCACTCGTGGTGCTCTGGTCTCCAAGGAAAATACCTCTAAACTAGAACAAAAGCTATTAAAATTTCAGGAGGAACGTGATCAAGTTCGGAACTTGGCAAGCTTGCCATTCTCCCTCACCACCCCAGATGTTAATTTTCCAAGCACTCAGAACCCCACACCTCCACAAAACATCCCAAAGCAACAAAACCATCCCACTCCTCACCACCACTGCAATACTTGCCACACCTCCAACAATGCTCCACTGCTCATCCCGGAACCTTTGAACTCCACAAATGACCACTGCCACACCCAACACAATACCCCCATCTACGTGGAGACCATGCCACACTCTACCCAGCCCATCTTAAGCACACCCGAGTCCAATGAAAAGGACTCGCTCATCAGAAATTTGGCCGAAGAGCTTAAAAGGTTGACCACCAGAATTCAAGGCGCTGAAGGAAGTAAGGGAATTGAGAGGCTAAACTATGAAGATCTGTGCATACAACCCGATGTCGAATTGCCCGAGGGGTACAAACCACCCAAGTTCGAAATGTTTGATGGTACAGGGGATCCCAAGGTTCACTTGAGAACATACTGCGACAAGCTGGTCGGAGTAGGAAGAGACGAGAAGATCCGCATGAAGCTTTTCATGAGGAGCCTGAAAGGAGATGCTCTGTCTTGGTAGATTAGCCAAGACCCAAAGAAGTGGTCAAACTGGGTAAGTATGGCGTCCGACTTCATGGATAGATTCAGGTTCAACACGGAAAATGCGCCGGCTGTGTTTTACATTCAGAATTTGAAGAAGAAACCCACCGAAACATTTCGCGAGTATGCCAGTCGTTGGAGATTAGAAGCTGCTAAGGTCAGACCGGCCTTAGAGGAAGAACAAATGAACAAGTTTTCGTCCGGGCTCAGGACCCACAATATCATGAGAGGCTGATGCTGATTGAGAATCATAAATTTTCTGATATCATCAAGCTAGGAGAAAGGATCAAGGAAGGCATCAAGAGTGGTATGGTTACGAACTTTAAAGCCTTGCAGGCTACCAATAAGGCTTTACAATCTGGTGGCACGCCCAAGAAAGGGGACGTAGGTGCTGTAATGGTTGCACAGAGGACCAAATCCCCTATCAAGTACCAAACATACCCAATACCTCCAATCACAATATCAGCCTACCCCAAATTACCAAGCACCCTCACCCACTTACCAAACTCCACTACCCGCTTATCCATCATCTCCCACATATCAGCACACTTCACCCAAATACTCCCAACCAGCACTTGTTTACCAAGCCTACAACCCCCAACCATCCCACTGCCAATCCCCTCCTCCACGTCAAAACTTTCCTAGACCCCGACCAAATTTCGACCGCAGACCTCCCAAACAGTATACTGCCATTGCTGAACTAATTGATCAGCTGTACGAAAGGCTCAAAGCTGTTGTCACCCTTATCCCTGCTATAACCCCTAAAAACCCTTCCCAATGGGTCAACCCAAATAAAATATGTGCATACCATTCTGGCATGAAAGGTCATACCACGGATGAATGCCGCTCCCTGAAAGATAAGATCCAGGCTTTGATTGATAACAAGACCATCGTGGCAAAGGAGCCTGCTCCGAATGTCCGCAATAACCCTCTACCAGACCACAAGGGTGGAGGTGTTCACATGATTGAAATAGAGGATGATTGGGATCCCAAGGGATCAATCGGTTTGGTCGCAGAAGGTGACGATCCAAAGAAACCAACAGTCACCCTTAATCCAATTGTAGTCCAGATTCAGCCTTTTGGAGACGACGAGGTGAACATGTCCATACCACTTGAGTTTGAAACACCAACCTCTGCGAAGACGCCAACACCAATTGAGGTCGAGTTTGGGTCCCCAAAGGCACCTGTACCATTTGAAGTTGCTATATTACCTCCCAAAGCAAGAGTGCCCATTCCGGTAGCAATGACAGTTGTAACACCATTCCATACAAAGGCCATACCATGGGACTACACAGCCGAGGCAAGAAGGAAAGGGAAAGCCAAGTTCGGGAAAGTAGTTGCGGCACAGGGTATGACGAGAACCGACAGGGTTTATACCCCGGAACACTTGGCTGAGTCGAGTAAGCAGACCTCTGGTCGACAAGCCGTAACTGAAACTGGGCCTGATGATCTCTGGAGAAAGATACAAGCGAAGGAATACTCAGTCATTGATCAGCTGAAGAAAACACCGGCACATATTTCTATCCTTGCTTTGTTACAAAGTTCTGATGCACACAAGAATGCCTTGTTAAGAGTGCTGAGCGAGGCATATGTACCGAGCAACATCACCGGCGGGGAGATGGCCAACATGGTAGGCCAGGTATTGGAAAGTCACAACATCACTTCTCATGAAAATGAGCTGCCACCAGAAGGATTGAGTCACAACAAGGCGTTGCATATCACTGTGCAGTGCGAAGATTACTTTATCACCAGGATCTTGGTCGATGGGGGGTCCAGTCTCAACATTTGTCCGTTGGCAACACTCAGGACGTTGGGAAAAGGGCTGCATGAAATCAAGGACAGGGCCATCAACGTCAAAGCTTTCGACGGTTCTTAAAGGTCTACTATTGGGGAGATTAGCTTGTGTTTGCAAATGGGCCCTACTTGGTTTGATGTTGATTTTCAAGTGATAGACGTGCCGGCATCTTACAATCTGTTGTTGGGACGACCATGGATTCATGCCGCTGGGGTCGTGGCGTCAACACTACACCAGGCAGTGAAGTTTGAGTGGAACCACCAAGAGGTGATCATTCACGGCGACGGTAGCAATCCCATATACAGTCGCCAGACCATCCCAACAATTGGAGGAAGAAGAAGGATAGGCGGGGAAACTTACCACCACATCGAACGAATCAATGCCGTCGATAAGGATAAGTGGTGGGATAACAAAGTTGAAAGCATATTGAACTGGAGCGGGTATGAACCTGGCAAAGGACTTGGCAAGAATCTTCAAGGAATCGCTAAGCCCATCAAGCTGAAGAAACACGCCACCACCTTCGGATTGGGGTATGAGTATACCTGGAAAAAATTCAATGAATGGTCGCCACCCTGGTGCGGTCCTTACTATCCATTGGAGCAGCCGATACCCCGTTTGGAGTAGACCTTCCAACCGGCCGAGGTCATCTATGGGTCAGAAGAAGAAGAAGCCCTAGTGGCAATGAAGAATTTATTCCTAGAAGACGATGATATGGACTGTTGTGTCATTTTCGAGGAGGAGGGGGAGGAAGGCCCTTCCATACAGGCCGTAAGCCGAGGAGCACACCTCAATAACTGGACTATCAGAACCACCAGAGCCCGGCGAGCCTCGGGGTAGCAAGGGTGAACAAGCATCATGCACTATTATATTTTACTAGTTTACTTTCCTTTCACTTTTTTATTTTTCAAGAAAGAGCTCCAACGTTCAAAAACGGTTATGGAATTTATCAAAGCATTTCGGTTTTCTTATAAATCTTACTCTTATTATTTTCTCTCATTACTTTACTTATACAGCATTACTATTACTTATCTTGATGAACCAATGACTGCGACATGCAACGAGACAACGCAACAAGCGGACATAGGCTCAGAGGAAGATGATATACCGGAAGAGATTGTCAAAGAAGTTGAGAAATTTGAGAATAGACCTAAGTCCAACCTGGACGAGACTGACATTGTTAACCTGGGAGATGCAGAAAACGTCAAAGAAACACGAATCAGCATTCACTTATCACCGTCAGAAAAGAAAGAATACACAGAATTTCTAAGGGAATATGAGGATATATTTGCTTGGTCATACGATGACATAACTGGTCTGAGTACATCTATTGTAGCTCACAAATTGCCGACTGATCCAACATGTCCGCCAGTAAAGCAGAAGATCAGAAACTTCAAGCCAGATATGAGTTTGAAAATCAAGGAAGAGGTCACTAAGCAGGTCAAAGCTAAGGTTCTCAGGGTAGTGGAGTATCCAACATGGTTAGCCAACATCGTGCCAGTGCCGAAGAAGGACGGGAAGGTTAGAGTCTGTGTCGACTACCGGGATCTCAACCAGGCCGTCCAAAAGACGACTTCCCCTTGCCGAACATACACATCCTGATTGACAATTGCGCCAAACAAGAGTTGCAATCATTTGTAGATTGTTTCGCTACGTACCATCAGATCTGGATGGCTGAAGAAGATGCCGAGAAAACGGCTTTCATTACGCCATGGGGAATGTACTGCTACAAGATGATGCCATTCGGGTTAAAGAATGCAGGGGCCACCTACATAAGGGCCATGACCACCATTTTCCATGATATGATACACAAGGAGATCGAAGTGTATGTAGATGACGTCATCATCAAGTCCAAGAAAGCCACTGATCACATAGAAGATTTGAGGAAGTTTTTCAATAGACTGAGAAGGTACAACTTGAAGCTAAATCCCGCGAAATGTGCATTTAAGGTTCCTGCCGGAAAACTACTTGGGTTCATCGTGAGTCGCCGAGGGATAGAACTGGATCCATCAAAGATCAAAGCCATTCAAGAATTGTCGCCGCCAAAGAACAAGAAGGATGTAATGAGTTTCTTGGGGAGACTTAACTACATCAGCCGGTTCATAGCCCATTCTACGGTTATCTGTGAGCCGATCTTCAAAATGTTGAAGAAGGATGCCGCCACCAAATGGACTGATGAAATGCCAGAAAGCTTTCGACAGAATCAAGGAATACTTATCAACACTTCCAGTCTTGGTTCCGCCTGAGCCAGGTAGACCTTTGCTACTCTACATCGCAGTGTTAGATGGTGCCTTCGGTTACGTCCTAGGGCAACATGATGAAACAGGAAAGAAAGAACAGGCCATTTACTACCTCAGCAAAAAGTTCACCCCATATGAGGCCCGGTATTCTCTATTAGAACGCACCTGTTGTAATTTGAACTACGTCTGACCTGATTCCCGCTTAAGAGGGGTTACGTAGGCACCCTTATGGGTTCAGTCATAATTCAATAAAATTTTCATTTTCCCCCGCAATTGGAAAGTGGGGCAGAATTTTGAAGAGGACCCTCAAAATTCTAAAGTAACTTCAGCCGATCACCGCAAGCAACCGTCGGAAGCAGCAGTCCATTAAACTGGGGCAGAATTTTGAGGAGGACCCTCAAAATTCTGAAGCAGGAATTCTGAAGCAGGAGAGGTCGCGATGTCCTGAACCACGTCACAGTCGTCGGTTCATCTGAAAACTATTTCTTAAATATATACTTATGCCATATCTTTACAAATTCATGCATGTTTATTGTCAAAATTGCTTTGTTCAGCAATGCTACCCCGATGATACATACCGTGTCATCAGACCAAAACCGAACAGGGCGAGCAAAGGCAGCGGGGACACGAACTAGACTTTCCCCTTTACAAAACTCACGATTTTTCTTTGGATGCAGGCACTCAAGTCGCAAAATCATCAAATATATGATACACTCATATTGTTTAGGAATACAACTCTCAGAACCGTCACACCTATTCACGGTTGCTATCCGCACACAATATCCCCAGCAGCCACAATATCACAATCAGCTATCAGCTATCAGCTAAGAAAATTTTATTACTATTCGCCTTTTATCTCTTGCATAAGGCTACCATTCGGCCTTTCGAGACTAAGCTCTGTCTCCATCTGCATCCTTGCATTGCATAAGGCTACCATTTTGCCTTCCGAGACTAAGCACTGTCTCCATCTGCATTGCATATGGCTACCATTCTGCCTTCCGAGACTAAGCTTTGTCTCCATCTGCATTTCTTGCATTGCATAAGGCTACCCTTCTGCCTTCCGAGACTAAGCTCTGTCTCCATCTGCATTCCTGCATTGCATAAGGCTACCATTCTGCCTTTCGAGACTAAGCTCTATCTCCATCTGCATTCCTGCATTGCATAAGGCTACCATTCTTCCTTCCGAGGTTAAGCTCTACCTCCATCTGCATGGCTGAAATATCACCACCTCTATTTACATCTTGCATCGGCTGAAAGATCGCCACCTTTATTTATGTCTTGCATGGCTGAAAGATCACCACCTCTATTTACATCTTCCATCGGCTGAAAGATCTCCACCTCTATTTACGTCTTGCATGGCTGAAAGATCGCCACCTATATTTACATCTTGCATCGGCTGAAAGATCGCCATCTTTATTTATGTCTTGCATCGGCTGAAAGATCGCCACCTTTATCTATGTCTTGCATGGCTGAAAGATCGCCATCTCTATTTACGTCTTGCATCGGCTGAAAGATCGCCATTTTTATTTATGTCTTGCACCGGCTGAAATATCGCCACTTTATTTACACTCTCATGGGCTGAAAGATCGCCACCTATCGCATTGCATGGGCTGAAAGATCGCCAAATTTGTCCAAAGGCGTCATTGTTCGGAGGCACCATTCGCATAGCCCAAGAACGCCACGCCATGGCCTGAGGACCCCTTTTAATCTCTTGCATATCATTATTCAAAGGAATCATCGCTCGGAGGCATCATTCTCATAGCCCGAGAGCATCATTTCATAGCCTGCGAATCCTTTATTATATGCTTCATGGCCCAGGACATCATGGTCTAAGGACGTCATCCTAACCGCCCAAAGACAGCATTCATTGTCCAACGGAAACTTGCATCATGTTCAAATTTATGCACAATATATGCGCGTATTGCTTATCTGCAGGTAAACCGGCGAGCAACAGCCATCTCAGCAGGAGCGATCCCGCTCCGGTTCCCGCAGCCCTATTAGACTCTAACCATCCGCCTTGACCCAAACGTTGCATCTGTTCTTGGAAAACCTCCACCGGTATACTCCGCCGACGGATCCTGAACTACATATGGCCTGATTCCTGACAAGGGATATGTAGGAAGCTCAGGAACCAGAGCACGGCCAATCTCTTCAAACCACTTCACTCGGTCAAAATTGGCCATCATGTCTTTACCAGACAACTCTTTCATCCTTCCCGGGTAAAGAGGGGCAGCTGTTGATACCCAATTTTTCCCTGTATATTTTTTTATATGCAAATACCTTCAAAATAGTATATATATGCATATATAAGCATGTCTAAGTATTTTATTATTTTTTCTAATTTTCAAAAAAAGATTTTTAAACCGATTTTTTGCCCTATTTTAGCAATACAAAAGCCAATAAGTGTTCTTCAAATTATCATTTTGGTGATTAATATATTTTATTCTTATATTTATGCCAATATATAGCTAAGGTAATTTTTACACATTTTTATAAGTCGATTTGGTATTTTTAAGCTAAATTTGCACTAAATTGGAATTCTAGCCTATTTTAAGATTTAAATAGCGTTTATAATTATAAAATTTATTCCAGTATTTTTAATTTAATGATTATATATTATTAATTAATTTAGTGCCTTCAATTTGTTTCAAAAATCATTTTACTATTTTTTATAAATTAAAAAGGGAAAAGTGGCTATTTAACTGATAGCCTTATTTGTATTTCAATTACAGCCAAAATCAACCACCCCAATAACCCAATTCCAATTTCAAACGGACCAGCCCAAATCCTAATATATAACCCGACCCCTAACCCGTTAATAAAACTCACCCGGTTTTTCTTTTGATCCAGGCCGTTGATCATTTTGATCAACGGCCACGATTCCCCCTTACCATTTTAATTCAACCAAACCCCAACCCTAATTCATTTCCCTCCAGAGACGCCGCCTTGAAACCCCTTTGTCTCTCAAACTCTCTCAAATGTTCTCGAAACCCTAATCGTCTTCTATTGTCTTCTACCTCAAGCTCACCGGAATCGATGGCCTCTCAGGCCATGGATGGTTTAAACTCATCTCCCTCTGCTCTTAAACACTTAGTACTCGAAGGTTCGAGGTCCGACCTCGAAGGTTTTTGTTCAGATCTTTGCGAACTCAAGGTTCTATGGCCATCTCCGGCCTTGCTCCGGCGTACAATGGTGTTTTGAGCCTGGTTCTAACTTTCCGACCAAGATCGGACCTTTTCCAAGACTTTCTCATTCTAGGGTTCTTCTGAAACCCTAAGTAGTCAAGGTTTTCTCCGATTTTTTCTTAAATCTGTTATATATCTGTGCTCTACTTGAGTTTTTGAACGATTTCCTCAACGTTTCTTTCAAAAATTACTTCTTTCTGATTTAGGGTTTCCTGAAAATGTTCAAATGTTTCTCTGACTTTTCTTTCCCTTTTTCTTTGTGTGTATTTGTCTACGCTATGTTCATGTTTTCTTTTCTACCACGCATGCTCTTCTACTGTGTTCTTATGTTTTTCCTTTTATCATGCATGTTCTTCTACTGTGTTTTCTATATTCTGTTGTTTCTTCTACTATTTTTCTATGCAATGTTTTCACATACTTTCCCACTATGTTCTGCTATTTGCCTTCCACTATGAGTGCTTCGCCTACTTATTTTCTTGCTTTCTCATAAGTTTCCAAAAGAAATGTCTGAGCCTGCTGCCTCCTCATCTCTGTATTTGACTCGAGGTAGAAACCCTAGAATTTGGGGTTCCTCCGAGTTTGGTCATATAATTGGATTAGGGTTCTGTTTGAGAACCCTTGACTCTTTCAGACTAACCTCTGAGTCTATGAAGTAGGTGTGAATTTCTTTTGTTTGCACACAATTCTGATTCCCCAACACTAGACTCTTCTATGGAATAGCATGACAAATTTCTTCATGTTTAACGTGTCTGTATGCTTTTATATATGACGAACCTTTCTTCAAAAGGGTTTTCTAACTTGTGATTGGTTCAGAATTCCTTTTAATGAGTCTAATTGATTGTTACTGATTTTCCTTAAGTTAAAATCTTTCCCATCTTTCTGACCTAGATCATTCATACAAAACCTTCAATTTTTGATTTACTAGCTGTTAATTGATCCCTTGCCTTATTTGCTCAAACCGTGTACTGTCAAGACCTTGTCCTTAAATAAACCTCTTGGTATTTACCCCTCTTGTACTGCTTTGAAAAAATTATTTGATTAATCTCTTTCCTTAATTATTTTTACCCGTTTGAAATCAGAATCCCTTAATTAAAGGGAAACCTTGTGTAATTGATTTTCAAACTATTTTCTTACCTATTTCTGCTTGCTTTCTACACTATAAATACATGACCCTCTTTATCACAAGACACGGAGAGAAAAACACACATTACACACTTCAGACACTTATAATCTCATAGTTCTCTTCTAAACTCATAGCATTCTGACTACTTGTTTGCACTTTGGCTTTACAAGACTACTGCTTTCCTTTACTTGTTTCCTTGAGACTGGTATGTTCTAGTTTTGGTTTCAGCATCACCCCAACGTGTTTATTTACAGCCTTTACATCCATGTCTAGTGTACTGTCTTGTGGTGTTAAATCTTAACCAGCATGTTAATTTCCTTTCATCTGTTTCTGTTGTGAATCCCTACACCCATGTCTCCCTCTATGTGTTTTGAGTTGTAGTTCAGAACATGGCAATATTCCAGTTATTGTTTATGTTTGGACTTGATCCCTTAGGGGATCCTAACTCCCAAACAATGTGTTCTAACAGGCTGGGGGGTGTGCCAGCACTTTCTATTGCTGGGTATGACCACTAGCCTGTCTTTGCCACTCCCCTTTTCCCCTTTTCAAAATTCCTTCTATGCACTTACACTCATTCCTAGTTTCTAAGTTCTGCCCCCTCCTGTGAGCCTTGCCTTGGGACCCTGAGCTCCCTCTGAACTTGGACACTAGAGGGCTGGCCCTCCTACACTGCAGTATGACTCAACCATGCAATGTATTTGGGTGTGAACACTGCCCGGAGTCCATTTGAGGCTCTTAAGGAACTCTGACATATCCCAAATGAGAGAAAGGCTTTGGATCTTGATCTTTGGAGTTGATTTACTTGATGCTTCAGACAGGAAGTCTGAATCAGGCTCTCCTTGGTCGTAATTTTTTTTTCTAATGTAGTTTTCTTTATTTTACTTTTTGGACTGTAATAATTTTGTAATAAACTTCTGGGGTGATTAGTGAAAAGGGAAGGGTAACCATGCATGCAAAAGGGTAGATATCATGCTCATAGGGAATTACTACACTTCTGTACTCATGTATCTTGTCTACAGCTTTGCACGTTTGTATATCACATGTAGATACCATGTCTATAGGGATTCTGCATCTCCATATAGATACCATGTCTATAAGGAATTCTGCATTATCACATGTAGATACCATGTCTATAAGGAATTCTGCATTATCACACGTAGATACCATGTCTATAAGGAATTCTGCATTATCATATGTAGATACCATGTCTATAAGGAATTCTGCATTATCACATGTAGATACCATGCCTATAGTTTTCTACATCATCACATATAGATACCATCCCTATAAGTTAACTAGAAATCCGGACTCTACATATGCACTGGTCACTAGGCAAACCTGTTTATAGGATTAAAACTAACAGTATTCAGATACCATGCCCATAGGATTTCTTCACTCTTGCCACACCCGTAAAAAATGTTTAAAATCAGTAACGCCTAGAGAGCATGCCTATAGGAACTATCAACCAAAGCTGAATCGTTCGTTCGCTTATAAGTCTAAAATCAGTGGTAGCAATAACGTCTATAGAATTTATGTTCCTGTAATTGACAATTTCTTTCTTTTAAAATCAGCATACTTCTTTTCTGAAACTAATAGATATCATGCCTATAGGTTTCATTTAACACTTAGGCAAGCTATAAGGTAAACCTATAAATCGAATCAGAATTTATTAACTACAACCAGCAGGCAGGCCTGATTCGGGCTTCTTATCTGAAATATGCAATAGATCAGTCTGCCACAACTTTTAAGTTTAAACAGGCCCTAATCAGTACGTGTAAGACATGCTAAACTATCTGCTTCTCTCTGGTTTTTAAGGAGGTTTGTCTGAGCCTTTCTATCTGCTATGTGCTTCTCCCTATATTTGTTATATATGTGTTTTGGTTGTCGCCTTAGCATTTTGTCCTTTCAAACTATAAAGCCTCATACCCCTTCCCTGTAGGATTAGTAGTCCAAATACCTCCGGGACTGATAGGACCGGGACGGGTAGTAGCATGCAATAAGTAACGAGACCATTCCGCGTTTAATACCTTAACGGGGTGGGAAAGGGTAGATATGGATATGATGACCATGCAATAACACCGCGTGTATAAAACGGTTATCGGGTGTTGCATGGGGTGATCCATATTATTTATAACCCTAGGACCCCCTCCCTTTACTTGTTTATTTTATTCAGAAATTCAAAACTGCTTCTTCTCAAATTCCAGCTTCTTCAACTTCTTTTAATTTTAATTATTTACAACAATTATGTGAAAACCCCCTCATATTTGTAATTCTTACTTGTCTGCTTGTTGTTTGCACTTAAAGTCACAATTATAGTATGGCCGGGAACCACACTAGTGGATCTCGAGGGATGCCTAACACCTTCCCCTCGGGATAATTTCGAGCCCTTACCCAATCTCTGGTTTTCTAAATCAAAGTTCTTCTTAGTGTCCTAATGCACTTAATCATTAGGTGGTGGCTCTTCAATTCAAACCCAATTCCCAAAAGGGAACGAGTTGTCCTCCCAAATGTCATAAACCCGATTTTGCGAGAAAAAGGGGGCATCGACAGCATGACGACTCTGCTGGGGACTTCTTTAAGGCTTTTACCATTTCATGCTATTTGTGAATTTATGCTTCTTTATATGTCTTTATTTGCCTAAATGCCTTTAAGTATTTTTTCCCTCTTCTACCTTGAAACTGACTTGGCTCTTTGTTTCTTTCCTTTATTTCTCTTAATGCTTTTCTTTATCGTTTTCCTTTAATACTGTAGTAAATTATGAGAAACTGTTGTAATTATTAGTTTATGAACGTACATGGCAACTTGTTTGACTATTGTAACTGCATATTCAACATCATATTCCAGTTGTGCCAAACATAATACCATAGCAACGCTTATAATGAGTGGTTGCGCCCTTCCAATATTATCACCCCCTAAATCCGGCAAAGGCATATTTGCGGTAAAACCAGTCGATCAACGGTGTAGTCGACGATTCCGCGCCTTTCCCTCTTGAGTTGTCCGCTCAAGGGTACCAGTCTAATACCCCATAGAAACCTTACTCTGTTTAAATTGCTCATGCATCATGGTCAAAACTAGCCGAGTCAGTTACGTTGTCCGCATAATGACTCTTTAAGATAGCTTTGTCCAAAGTCCACTGGGTTTTCCCAAAACCCAAACGGACACTACCACGTTTTGGGCATTTATTTGGAGAACTAAAATGTTTTTATGCCAATTATTGATGTTAAATAGTCGAGTCCCGTGGGGGTAGGGTCTAACCCTTCTTTCTTGCAGATAATGAGGCACGAAGTCCCCAAGATTCGGCATGGTCACCAACATCCACCCAAGGTTGCTAAGCTGGTAGAAAGGTTNTTCCGCGTTTAATACCTTAACGGGGTGGGAAAGGGTAGATATGGATATGATGACCACGCGATAACACCACATGTATAAGTGGTTACCGGGTGTTGTGTGGGGTGATCCATATTATTTATAAATCTAGGACCCCCCTCCCCTCTCTTTTTCTTGTTTATTTCATTGTTTATTTTCTAATTTCTCAAACTATCTTTTTTCTTTTCTCTGAGAAATTCAGCTTTACTTTCGTTTCTTTTTCACTCCATCTATTTGCAAACTTTATGTGAAAATCCCCTCTTATTTGAAACCTTATTTGTCTATATGTTATTTGTACCCTAAAGTCACAATTACAGTATGGACGGGAACCACACTAGTGGATCTCGAGGGGTGCCTAACACCTTCCCCTCGGGATAATTTCGAGCCCTTACCCAATCTCTGTTTTCTAAATCAAAGTTCTTCTTAGTGTCCTAATGAAATTAATCATTAGGTGGCGACTCTTCAATTCAAAATCAATTCCCAAAAGGAACGAGTTGTCCTCCCAAATGTCATGAACCCGATTTCGCGAGAAAAAGGGGGCATCGACATTGAGTTGTTTGCTTAATTTCAGTTATATACTCAGTTGCATTCATCATTTCATATCATATCTCAATCTTTGTTATTATTTATTTTCACATCTCATATCATTGATTTGGGCTGCTCAGCATGAGTGTTGTGAGCCGAGAGACTGGAGAGATTGATGACTGAGTGAGGCCGAGGGCCTAATTGTGAGGATATTGATACTACAACACGTGAGTTGTCCATGCAGCACGTGAGTTATCCGAGTAGATCTAGATATTGATACAATAGCACATGAATTGTCCGTGAAGCATGTGAGTTGTCCTTGTGGATTATAGCGCTTGGGCTGAAGGAGCTCCTCCGGAGTCTGTACACACCCGGTGAGTGTGTGTGTATATATATATATATATATATATATATATATATATATATATATATATATATATATATTTGTGTGGGGGAGGGGGATCAAGTTGCACGCTGCAACCAGCCTTATGGCTATATATATGTGAAGGTTGTACGCTGCAACGGGCCTTATGTCTATATGTGGATCGGGCTGCACGCTACAACAGGTATTGCAGAGTGTTGAGTGATTGAGTGTGCTGAATATTGCGCATGGTGAGAGAGAATGCGAGACAGTGAGATTGAGTACTCTGAGAGTGTGAGTACATGAGTTCATCACTGAGATACATTGCATTTGACATGCGTACTTGAGATACATGTATAGAGATGCATTTCTTTCTGCTACTGCGGTTTTGGTATCATTCATGATTTCACCTGCATATTGACATGTAGGCATAGAGATGTATCTTCCTCATGCCATCTAGAATTGAAACATCTTATTTAGTTTTGAAAGGTTTTTGGGAGAAATCACAGTTTTCAAACTTTTATTTTTTTGGTGATTTCGGTAAAGTTTTGGGTTTTCACTGATATACTTGAAAGGCAGGCTTATTTTTTTAAAACTGTGAAAAATCTGAGCATTGCACCTCTGAGTTACTCCTTTTACTACTTTCACTATGTTGTTATGAGTTGTTGTTGGCTATTGGTGCTGGACCCGACCTATGTTCCAGCTCTTCACTTCTTTCAACCTAAGGTTAGGTTTTTTACTTATTGAGTACATGGGGTTGGTTGTACTCATACTATACTTCTGCACCTTATGTGTAGATGTTGGCTGCGGATGTTGCTGTGCTCGATGGGAGCTGGGCTTGAAGATGTACATGCATTCCAGTTGTAGCTGCCTCTTGTTCATGGTAGTTTTAGACTTCGAACAGATGATGTATATATTTCATACCAGCATTGTAAATTTTAACCTTAGAAGCTCATGATTTGTACTACTAGTCCTTGGGGAAATGTATAAGATTCAGATATTTTCTTTCAATTAATTATCTTATTAAATTTATTTGGAATTGGATAGTTGTTCATTGGCTTATCTAGCGGGTTGGGTTAGGTGCCATCACGACTAGTTGGATTTTTGGTCGTGACAAGTTGGTATCAGAGCTCTAGGTTCATAGGTTCTACAAGTCATGAGCGAGTGTCTATTAGAGTCTTGGGGATCGGTATAATGACGTCCATACCTATCTTCGTGAGGCTGCAGGGCATTTAGTATAAACTTCCCATATTTCTTTATTTATCGTGCGGTATTTGTGCAGCTTGAAGCGTAACTCTTTGAATTCCTTCTACGCATTCTCAAGTGCACATGAGCGCTCGGTATCAGTTGCGTATCGACGGCTTGTGATTTCCATGGATGAGGTGCGAGTTTTGACTTTGGCATGCTGATGATGGGCTAGTCTGGAGGACTTGAGGCCGGGTTTTGACTGTAGCTTGAGCATAGGGATTTCGATTGTGTGAGCACGTGCTTTTGGACTTATAAGTCCGGTGGTGTCCCTATTTGTGGAATTTGTGGCTCGATGAATGGTTGGATGGCTATGTTACGAGTACTATGTAACTGGGGGAAGTGTCCAGATTATTGAATGTGACGAAAGGAGTTTGCTTGAGATGTAAAAAGGACTATTGGGTGCTTCATTCTGTCTTGATTTGACGTATAGTCTCGAGTTATGAGTGTATTAGAGGATCTTTCATGTTGTTTGAAGTGGAACGACTTAGGTTCTCATGCCTTGTTGGTGAGTTAAGACTTAGGAAGATTAAGTGATTCCGTAGTAGTTGCACCTTTGAAAGGGTATAAAGAGATGTCAGTTTGAGGCTAAGCAAGTGGATTATAAACTACGAGGTAATCTACGAATGTGTGATTATTATGATGTTGTGTGGAGGCTTTCTTTTCTAAAGTGGGTTATATTTGTGCAATTTGAGTTTGGATCAGGTTGTAATAGTTGATTTGACCGTCATGAGGATGAATGCGGGCTTAACAGACGATTTGAGGTATTATATGGTTTGTTTTACATGAGCTTATGAAGGATTTAGTTGAATTTCAGTGCGGGATTATAACAGTAATAGAGTATGGGTATTGTGAGTTATCGACTGTTTTATTCCATGGCTTTGAGCCAAGTGGGGGAGTCTGCTATCGACGATTGGATTGCATGGTTATGTGTTGTACTAGTTTCAGTTCGAGGCATACTTGTGAATAAGATATGACTTGCAGAGGTCGGTTTTGAGGATGACTTGAGTAAGGAATTTCGGGATGCATGATATGTTACATTTTATGGGTATGTGGAATGATTTGAGTTTACTATTCGTGAAAGATATGGTGTGCATGGAGTAGGAATTCACTCGATTGTTTAGAGGTGTGGATTATTTCTGTCATGACCCAACTTTCCCTCCGTTTGGGTATCGTGATGGCACCTAGTCTTAGGGACTAGGTAAGCCTAACTCATACTGAAATACAACAATAAAAATGAAATTTAACAGTCTCGAAGCAAAATCTTTACAAAATTTATAATTCCCAAAACCCGGTAGTACAAGTCATAAGCTCTACAGAGTTTCGCTACAACTTCTAAACACAATCGTATGGAAATAAGTACAACAATGTGAATATAAAATAGGAAGGTGACTCCGAAGCCTGCGAACGCAGCAGCAGGGCTACCTTGAGTCTCTTCGGCAAGAATTCGCACAGCTACTAGCGAACAATACCTGGATCTGCACAAAACAAATGTGCAAAAGTGTAGTATGAGCACACCACAGCGGTGCCCAGTAAGTATCAAGACTAACCTCGATGGAGTAGTGACGAGGAACAGTCAAGACACCTACTGGTCTAATATACAGAATATGATATTTATATAGAGACCACGCGATATGTCTAACAATACAGTAATTAAAAATAAGGAAAGAAAACAGCAAGTATTCAGCGGAACACCATAAGGAAAACACGGAAAGGTAAGCGAGAATACAACCCAAATCCGAAATTAAAGATACAGTAAAGACAAGTCATAACTCAACAACTCCGATAGTTATCACCTTAAGTCTTAACCAGCAAGATCAAATAGTCAAACCTTTCAAGTGATAAAAATGTTTCGAAATATACTTCTTTCAAATAAATGTTCTTTTCAAAAAGAGTTCTTTCAAAATAAATGCTTTTCGAATATAATCTTTTCAAATAGATAACCTTCGCATATCAGTCACCCTGTGACACCTCATCTCATAATCATACAATACGGGTCTCAATACCTGCACCCTAACACTTGGCATCCTGTGCCCTCATCACACCTCCTAATTATTCTCACATGGATGGCAAACAACAAGGGTGTTCGTCTATACTCAGAAATCTCAAGGAGCCTCTTATTCGATAAGGGTGCTTAGCCATGTGTATGCTTGTGCAAGTGTCCTATCATAGTTCATACCAGCTAGTAAGCATAAGGACAGAAACGGACAGCACATATACTATTTACACAGGGATAGGATCAATGAAAAACACAACTCAGAACACATAAATAAAAAGGTAATCTCCCAGGATAACGTCTCGTAGTCCCAAACATAAATGTGCAGAGGATCTCCCGGGATATCGTCCCGTAGTCCAAATCGTAAATATGCAGGGGAATCTCCCGGAATACCGATCTGTAGTCCCAAAGTAAATATCCAGTACAGGGGGATCTCACGGGATATCGTCCCGTAGTCCCAAATATAAAGGTGCAGGGGGATCTCCCGGAATACCGATCCGTAGTCCCAAAGTAAATATCCAGTACAGGGGGATCTCCCGGGATATCATCCCGTAGTCCCAAATATAAAGGTGCAGGGGGGATTTTCCGGGAATACCGTTCCGTAGTCCCAAAGTAAATATGCAGCGCAACCAAAGAGAATACAATTACAGCACGGCAGAAAACTCATACATCACCAAAACACGTACAATAGCAACAATGACAATAATACAAGGTATGGTAAGTAAGTCAACTCAAGAACTATAAATCACGAAGAAACGGTAGGACCAACTCACAAGGAATAACCACAGAAAAGAATGCTGGCATAAAGTGAACAGTTCAACAAAGGGAAAACTAACATGCAGCAAGGAATCCACAATACACAAGTCAATAACAAGGGAATCAACACGAGTCAAGTAGTCCCGAATAAAGGCAAGTCAACAAAGATATGGGTTATCTAAACTCCTTTTTAAGGTTGAACATATACGAGGATATCTGTCACGACCCGGTATTTCCCACCCTCGGAAGTCGTGATGGCGCCTACTCGTGAAAGCTAGGCAAGCCAACCAATTGAACTATTTACCTTGTTTCCATTTTTTTTAATCCGATAACAATTAAGAACCAACAATTAAATAACGATAGAATTTAATAGGCGGAAGGCTAAATTTCAAGTTTTCATAATGCTACCGATATCAATCCATAACAATCTACCCAAGACTGGTGTCGCAACTTCACAGACTGTCTAAGAGTACTACAAATAAAGGTCTGAAAGAAATAATACAACTCTGTCTCTGGAAATACAAGAAAGAAATAGGAATAATAGCTAGGAGGAGACGCCAAGGCCTGTGGACGCCAGCAAGACTACCTCGGGTCGCCTAATGAACGCGAAACAGCAATCTCACTGCGGTTCGTAATCTACAGCACTGGGATCTGCACAAAAGAGTGCAGAGTGTAGTATCAGCACAACCGATCCTTTGTGCTGGTAAGTGCCTAGCCTAACCTCGGCGAAGTAGTGGCGAGGCTAGGACCAGACTACCAAATAAACCTGTACAGTTAA
Organism: Nicotiana attenuata; assembly: GCF_001879085.1. NCBI lineage: Eukaryota > Viridiplantae > Streptophyta > Magnoliopsida > Solanales > Solanaceae > Nicotiana > Nicotiana attenuata. Next base: position 95,992,412 of record NC_031990.1, on the reverse strand, counting down.
GTCATATACAACGGAAAAATAAAAGCAGAAATGTACAATCAAGGATGGGAGGGGGGGAAAACATCAAATGATAACAGGAGGACAGCAGGTAAATAAGCAGGAACACCACAACTAAATTATCAACAAGAATCAGAAATCAAACAAGTGCACGGCATCACCCTTCGTGCTTTTACTCTCGTCCTCACTATAAGAATCAATAAAAATTGCACGGCATCACCCTGCATGCTTTTACTCTCATCCTCACCATAAAATCAATATAATCGGCACGGAATGGTACATCATGCGGCACGACATCACCCTTCATGCTTTACACTCTTCCTCATAAAATCATACACGGCATCACCCTTCGTGATTTAACACTCTCTCACCAAAACAATACACGGCATCACCCTACGTGCTTTACACTCTTCCTCACCGAAACAACAATCACAAACAATAAGGGCAAGGAAATAAACGACTCACAACAAAATCCCGGCAAGGGAACAATATCAAAACAACAACATCCCGGCAAGGGAACAATATTAAAAGCAACAACGTCCCGGCAAGGGAACAATACCATAATCCTCTTCTCTTTTTCACATTTATTTCACAACTCGATTCACAATTTGAGCCAGTGCTCTATAAGGTTCAATTACCAATTATTCTTTCACGATTTCACTTCACAACTTGAGCAACGCTCCTCAATTTTCAATATCACCATTACTTCCACAAACTTTGCCCAACAATAGAAAACACCACAAAAATACATGAACAATACAAACAGAGTCATAATAAAAATATAAGACTCACGGGTATGCTTGACACCAATGTATAGATACTCGTCACCATGCCTATACGTCGTACTCAACAAATAACACATAGCAAATAGGACACAACTCCTAATCCCTCAAGCTAAGGTTAGACCAAACACTTACCTCGATGCCTCGAACACAATTCAAGCCTCAACTATCGCTTTACCTCTTGATTCTACCACGAATTCGCTCGTATCTAGCCACAAGTTACTTATTATATCAATAAATGCTAAATGAATCACTTCTAGTGCATGGAAATAAGTTTTCTAAAGTTTTTCCCAAAAAGTCAAAAATTGACCCCGGCCCCACATGGTCAAAACCTGAGGTTCAAACCAAAACCCGATTACCCATTCACCCACGAACTCAAATATACAATTTATTTTGAAATCGGACCTCAAATCGAGGTCCAAATCCCCAAAATTTGAAAAACCTAGGTTCTACCCAAAACACCCAATTTCCCCCATGAAAACCTTTGATTTTGAGTTGAAATCATGTGACAAGATGTTAAAGATTGAAGAAAATACGTTAGAAACAACTTACAATCGATTTGGAGAAGAAAGTTTCTTTGGAAAATCGCCCAAGAGAGTTTATGTTCTGAGAAGGTATGAAAAATGGCTGAAAATGCGTCTAAGTGTTAATTAACTGGTCTCTAAAGTCGCAATTGCGACCAGGGTTCGCAATTGCGAACCCTTCAGAGGACTGAGATCTTCGCCTTTGCGAAGAAAATATCGCATTTGCGACCTCCCCTCTTTCCGGAGGGGTTCGCATTCGCGAGGCAGGTGTCGCATTTGCGACTGGGGCCTTCCGCATTTGCGACCCAAATGATCGCATTTGCGATCAGGCCTGCCCAGGCCTTTGTTCGCATTTGCGATGGGCTTCTCGCATTTGCGAGCCAGGCTTCGCAAATGCGAAGCCTGCAGGCCTGCAACATACCAGCAAATTCCTAAGTGCGAATTTCACTCCGTGGCCTATCAAAACTCACCCGAGCCCTCAGGGCTCCAAACCAAACATGCACACCAACCTAAAAACATACGGACATGCTCGTGCATTCAAATCTCTAAAATAATATCAATAATTATGAATTAAGCCTCAAATTCATGAAATCACTTAAGAACATCAAATTTTCCAATTTTCTCAAATAGGGTCCGATTCACGTCATTTCAAGTCCGTTTCTTACAAAATTTCACAGACTCAACTTAAATCACATATAAGACCTGTATCGGGCTCCGAAACCAAAATGCGGGCCCGATACCATCAAATTTCAAACACATTTCATTTCCAAAAACTCATATATTTTCCAGAAAAAAATTTTCTTTAAAAATTCATATTTCGGGCTTGGGACCTCGGAATCCAATTCCGGGCATACGCCCAAGTCCCATATTTTGCTACGGACCTCCCGGGATCGTCGGAACACGGATCCGGGCCGTTTTCTCAAAATGTTGACTAAAGTCAACATAATCAAATTTTAACTCTAGAAATTTCTATTTCTCATATTTTCACATAGAAAGCTTTCCGGATATAGGTCCGGACCAGGCACGCAAATCGAGGTGAGGTAAAAAGGAGGTTTTTTAGGCCTCGGAACACTGAATTTGTTTGGGTCATCACAATATCTGACAATTCAATTAAGGAAAAATGATCTTAGCTTCACTTAAGACTAAACAATTATAGGAAAAGATGATGAAAAATTCCCAACTAAGACAAGCAGCTATGAATAGATAGCATGACAGTAGGAGAAGCAAATTCTTCAGTTAAGTCAAATAGGAGTCGATTAGGCAATAAGAGTGAATCATGAAGCAATTAATTCCAATTAAGCATGTAGAGGTGAAACTAGTAAATAGAAAACTCAGTCATGTCAAGAACATATTCATACACAGCGAATATAAAGACCTAAGAACCCCAAAGGCCAATTTTCCACAAATAAGTCCGAGCACGCACTCGTCACCTGGCGTACACGAACTACAATCAACATAGAAGACTCAAATCCTAGGGGGAAGTCCCCCACACAAGGTTAGGCAATATACATACCTCGACTTGCTCCAATTTAATCCACTAGTAGGCCTTTTCCTCGATTATCCAATTCTGAATGGCTCGAATCTAGCCAAAATAATTCGATACAATCAACAAAATTTATAGAATCAATTTCATAAGAAAATACTACATTTTTCAATAAAAATCCGAAATTAACTCAAAATTCACCCATGGAGCCCACGTCTTGGAATCCGACGAAAGTCACGGAATATGAAAGCCCATCCAATCACGAGTCTAACCATACAAAAATTACTAAATTCCGATAACAATTCGACCCCCAAATCCTCAAATCTATCCAAGAGGGTTTTCAAACTTATCCAACTTAAATCACAGATTAAATGCTAAATTAGTGATAGATTCGGGTAATCTAACCAAAATTGAGTTAAGAACACTTACCCCGTTATTTTCTCTGAAACTCCCTCGAAAAATCCCCCCACCTGAGCTTCCTTGGTCAAAAAATGGAAGAATGGGACGAAATTGGACTTTATTCTGCAGCCCAAGGGTTTGTTCTTCGCGTTCGCGACAACTCCCTCGCGTTCGCGGTGAACAAATTCCTCATCAGCGATTTCCAAACTCATTCAAGACAGCCTTTAGTATAATGATCATAAATCTTTGCACACAACTCCAAATGACAAATGGTTTGATGTTCTGAAAAATAAACACCAAGCGCTGTAGTTTCATAGGTCGCTCATTTCCTGAGTCATTATATATTGCAAGATATAATCTTTCAAAGTCAACCCTGTGCATCAGAGATTTTCGAACTCTCCCCGGACAGCCTGTAGTGTAACTACAATAACTTTTTTTACACCAATCTAAATGCTAAATAGTTTACGTTTCTGCAAACCAGACACAAAGGGCTACAACTTTCATTTTTGGATCATCTCCAAATCCCTTATAGATTGTGAGATATGAGCCTCCGAAGTCAGACCTGTGCAACTGAGATTTCCTTCTTCGCGAACGCGAGGATCTCTTCGCGAACGCAAAGAACAAACTTCCAGAAGCCAACGCGCGTGGCTCCTCGCAAACGCCAAGAACAACACCAGATATCAGAAAATCAGCATCCAAAGTAGCCCAAAATGATCCGAAACACACCCGAGTTCCCCGGGACCCCAACCAAATATACCAACAAGTCCTAAAACATGATACGGACTTGGTCAAAACTTCAAATCACATCAAACAACACTAATACCGCCAATCACACCCCTATTCAAGCTTAATGAAACTAAAAACTTCCAACTTCTATATTCGAGGCCGAAATCTATCTAATCAAGTCCGATTGACCTCAAATTTTGCACATAAATCATAAATGACATAACAGAGCTAGGAAAATTTTCAGAACTGGATTCCGACCCCGATATCAAAAAGTCAACTCCCGGTCAAAGTTCCAAACTTAAATTTCTTATTTTTGCCATTTCAAGCCTAATTTAGCTACAGACCTCGAGATAAATATCCGGACACACCCCTAAACCCGAAATCACCATACGGAGCTATTGAAATCATCAAAAATTCATTCCGGGGTCATTTACACATATTTCACCTTCCGGTCAAATAATTCAACTTAAGCTTTCTTCTTGGAGACTAAGTGTCTCAATTCATTTCAAAACCTCACCGGACCCGAACCAATTACCCCGGCAAGTCACATAACAACTATAAAGCATGAATTTAGCAGTAAATAGGGAAATGGGATTGTATTATTCAAAACGACCGGCCGGGTCGTTACATCCTCCCACTCTAAAACAAACGTTCGTCCTCGAACGTGCCAAGATTCGCCTCGAAGTACTCAAATCACTGAATGCAAACTTCCAACATACACCCGCGGGTGATCCCACGTCACCCCAATCCACATAAGCTTGACGACACCCTCTCAACTGAAATTTAGCCTTTCTTCTAATACCAATAAGCCTTAGAGCCAAAATTTTCACCTTCCATTCATTTTTAAGAGACCCGATTCTAAATCCATATTCGGTATCAGTCTCAACTAGCTGTAACCACTATGCCTACAACCACATAGTACGACCACACAACATACACACCACACAAGGCCTATAATTACATTCCTGATCACAATACCTGCGAGAAACCAAATCCTGCACCGGCCACTAACCTCATATCCGATAGGACCTTGTTTCAAACCTCCATAACACTGAAAATGATGCAAGAAACACGATGGCCTCATAACCAAACACCCGAATCAACAAGTCACAACTAACACCACCAGGAACACACCCCGCAAGCTTTAACTAAAGAAGCATAGAACGAAAATGACTGAATATGAAAAGAGAAACACATAGGAGAACTATCAAACAAGCCCGACAGACACAACTCTCTATCAATACCAACCTACAAAATAACGTAACAAGAAATGAATTAAAGCATATGAAAAATTCACAAGGATCACATACTGGTATAACTTCCACCGCGGTACACAGCACGGTTCAAACACATCAAATCACATGAAGTCACGAGGGTCTTACCCTCAACTCTGAATCACAAGTAGGATATATATCAAACCAGCTGGAAACTTTCACTAGACCAATTTCCATTACAAATTACAACAAGTACTGGCTCCCATACCGGTGGAGCATAAAAATCACAGCTCGTAGCCAAAAATACTCAGAAATCACATCAAGCCTACCGAAATGGACAATAGGAATTTACTACTAGTCTCATAACTCTTGATAATGAATAAAAACAGACGATAGACACGGCTATCACTCATAGAACCTCCCAATAGGGTAACGCATAAACAGAGTGCACATCATGAAATGCACCCATAAGTGGAGCAACAAATAGGGTAACTCACCTCGATAAGCAGAACTATAATGAACTACGGATGGTGCTCCTCTATAAAAAATCAAAATCATACCTGAATGACATCATCTGGCGCAACGGCCTTAAGCCTACTATATGAAACACATCAACAGGCCGGGCCTCCCTCTCTCGGGCGCCCTCTGCTCACCTGAATACCTTGATGTGACACATCTGCCCGAAATTTAGGGAAATCTCTCACCATGTGGCTAGTATCTCCATACTCAAAGCAACCCCTCTACTGACATGGCTGTGGGAACTGTGCGGTACGGGTACTCTGAGACCCATGAACACCTGAAGCACTGTGTGAAGCCTGAAGCGCAACTGAACTGGCTGACCCACGAAACCTCCACCATGTCGCACCCTGCCTCAAGAATAAGGGCCAGCAGATCTCTCCGGTCTACAAGGCCTCCTCGCCTCCCTGTACTCTCTCTCTCTCTCTCCTGATCTCGTCTGTCCTCTCGCTCCCGGTCCCACATGCCCTCTAACCGGCGAGCGATCCCTACCACCTACTGAAACGAAACATATGACTCCAACTCACGAGCTATGCTGAACCGAATATCATGGCGTAGCCACTCAATGAATCCACGGACACGCTCTCTAACTGTAGCGACCAAGGCAGGTGCATGTCAGGCCAAATTGTTGAATCTTACGGCATAATCTAATACTGACACGGTGCCCTGACGCGACTGCTCAAACTCCATGCGCCATGCATCCCGAAGTGACTTAGGTACAAACTCTCTCAAAACATTCTGAAAACTGAACCCATGTAAGTGAAGCTGCATCGGCCGGCTACCCAACTTATATGCCTGCCACCACTGATAAGCCGCTCCCTTAAGCTGGAACGTAGTAATAGCAACCCCACTCGTCTCAACAATACCTATTGTACGGAGAATGCGATGGCACTCCTCAATAAACCCCGTGCGCTCTCTGAAGCCCAATCACTGAATGTAGGAGGGTCATAGTCCTTGAACCTTTCAAATCTAAATTGCCCTTCCTCAAATGTTGTTGCCCTAACTATGAGCTGAACTGGGACCACAGGCTGCGTCGCCCTGACACCTGGAACCTGACCAACGTGAACTCACTGCTTTGGAATATGGTCTAGCTGCGGCACGTACTCTTTGTCGGCCTCTGCCTCTGCCTCTGCCTCTAGCGACACCTGCTCCGGGAGCAGCGCCGTCGATAACTGCAGCTCGTGTCCTCACCGTCGGTGAGAGAATGGAATGATAAAAGTTCAAACTCCGGGATCAACAAGCTCGCACAATAGGAATGAAAGAAGTGAGATTGTCCTAATAGTTCGATAAGTACAGACGTCTCCGTACTGATCCACAAGACTCTACTAAACTCGCTTATGACTCATAGCACCTACGAACCTAGAGCTCTGATGCCAACTTGTCACGACCCAAAATTCCCTCTATTTGGGTATCGTGATGGCACCTAGTCTTAGGGACTAGGTAAGCCTAACTCATATAGAAATACAACAATAAAAATGAAATTTAACAGTCTCGAAGCAAAAATCTCTACAAAATTTATAATTCCCAATACCCGGTAGTACAAGTCATAAGCTCTACAGAGTTTCGCTACAACTTCTAAACACAATCGTATGGAAATAAGTACAATAATGTGAATATAAAATAGGAAGGTGACTCCGAAGCCTGCGAACGCAGCAGCAGGGCTACCTTGAGTCTCTTCGGCAAGAATTCGCACAGCTACTAGCGAACAATACCTGGATCTGCACAAAACAAATGTGCAAAAGTGTAGTATGAGCACACCACAGCGGTGCCCAGTAAGTATCTAGACTAACCTCGGTGGAGTAGTGACGAGGAACAGTCAAGACATCTACTGGTCTAATATACAGAACGTGATATTTAAATAGAGACTACGCGATACGGCTAACAATATAGTAATTAAAAATAAGGAAAGAAAACAGCAAGTACTCAGCGGAACACCATAAGGAAAACACGGAAAGGTAAGCGAGAATACAACCCAATTCCGAAATCACAAATACAGTAAAGACAAGTCATAACTCAACAACTCCGATAGTTATCACCTTAAGTCTTAACCAGCAAGCGTCAATCGAATAGTCAAACCTTTCAAGTGATAAAAATGTTTCCAAAATATACTTCCTTCAAATAAATGTTCTTTTAAAAAAGAGTTCTTTCAAAATAAATACTTTTCGAATATAATCTTTTCAAATAGATAACTTTCGCATAATCAACACTCTGCGACACCTCATCTCATAATCATATAATACGGGTCTCAATACCTAAACCCTAACACTTGGCATCCTGTGCCCTCATCACACCTCGTAATCATACTGACAACTCACGTGCCCAAAAAGAGTCATTTTCACATGGAAGGCAAACAACAAGGGTGTGCGTCTATACTCAGAAATCTCAAGGAGCCTCCTATTCGATAAGGGTGCTTAGCCACGTGTATGCTTGTGCAGGTGTCCTATCATAGTTCATACGAGCTAGTAAGCATAAGGACAGAAACGGACAGCACATATACTGTTTACACAGGGATAGGATCAATGAAAAACCCAGCTCAGAACACAGAGATAACAACAGGTGATCTCCCAGGATAACGTCCCGTAGTCCCAAACATAAATGTGCAGAGGATCTCCTGGGATATGGTCCCGTAGTCCAAATCATAAATATGCAGGGGAATCTCCCGGAATACCAATCCGTAGTCGCAAACTAAATATCCAGTACAGGGGGATCTCGCGGGATATCGTCCCGTAGTCCCAAATATAAAGGTGCAGGGGGATCTCCCAGAATACCGATCCGTAGTCCCAAAGTAAATATCCAGTACAGGGGGATCTCCCGGGATATCGTCCTATAGTCCCAAATATAAAGGTGCAGGGGGGATCTCCCGAAATACCGTTCCGTAGTCCCAAAGTAAATATGCAGCGCAACCAAAGAGAATACAATTACAGCACGGCAGAAAACTTGTACATCACCAAAACACGTACAACAACAACAATGACAATAATACAAGGTATGGCAAGTAAGTCAACTCAAGAATTATAAATCACGAAGAAACGGTAGGACCATCTCACAAGGAATAACCACAGAAAAGAATGTTGGCATAAAGTGAACAGTTCAACAAAGGGAAAACTAACATGTAGCAATGATCCCACAATACACAAGTCAATAACAAGGGAATCAACACGAGTCAAGTAGTCCCGAATAAAGGCAAGTCAACAAAGATATGGGTTATCTAAACTCATTTTTAAGGTTGAACAAATACGAGGATATCCGACAATTCAATTAAGGAAAGATGATATTAGCTTCACTTAAGACTAAACAATTATAGGAAGAGATGATGAAAAATTCCCAATTAAGACAAGCAGCTATGAAAAGATAGCATGCCAATAGGAGAAGCGAAATTCTTCAGTTAAGTCAAATAGGAGTCGACTAGGCAATAAGAGTGAATCATGAAGCAATTAATTCCAATTAAGCATGTAGAGGTGAAACTAGAAAATAGGAAACTCAGTCATGTCAAGAACACATTCATACACAGTGAATATAAAGACCTAAGAACCCTAAAGGCCAATTTTCCACAAATAAGTCCGAGCACGCACTCGTCACCTCGCGTACACAAACTACAATCAACAAAGAAGACTCAAATTCTAAGGGGAAGTCCCCCACGCAAGGATAGGCAAGATACTTACCTCGACTTGCTCCAATTTAATCCACTAGTAGGACTTTTTCCTCGATTATCCAATTCTGAATGGCTCGAATCTAGCCAAAATAATTCGATACAATCAACAAAATTTATAGAATGAATTTCATAAGAAAATACTACATTTTTCAATAAAAATCCGAAATTAACTCAAAATTCACCCATGGTGCCCACGTCTCGGAATCCGACGAAAGTCGCGGAATATGAAAGCTCATCCAATTACAAGTCTAACCATGCAAAAATTACCAAATTCCAATAACAATTCGACCCCAAATCCTCAAATATATCCAAGAGGGTTTTAAAACTTATCCAACTTAAATCACATATTAAATGCTAAAATTAGTGATAGATTCGGGTAATCTAACCAAAATTGAGTTAAGGACACTTACCCCGTTGTTTTCTCTGAAAATCCCTCGAAAAATCGCCCCACCCGAGCTTCCTTGGTCCAAAAATGGAAGAATGGGACGAAATTGGACTTTATTCTGCTTCCCAGGGTTTTGTTCTTCACGTTCGCGACCATTCCCTCGCGTTCGCGGTGAACAAATTCCTCATCAGCGATTTCCAAACTCATTCTAGACAGCCTTTAGTGTAATGGTCATAACTTTCTGCACACAACTCCAAATGACAAATGGTTTGATGTTCTGAAAAATTAGACACCAAGGGCTACAGTTTCATAGGTTGCTCATTCCTTGAGTCATTATATATTGCAAAATATAAGCTTCCAAAGTCAACCCTGTGCATCAGAGATTTTCGAACTCTCCTCGTCCTGTAGTGTAACTACAATAAATTTTTTTACACCAATCTAAATTCCAATTAGTTTACATTTCTGATAACTAGACACAAAGGGCTACAACTTTCATTTTTGGATCATTTCCAAATTCCTTATAGATTGTGAGATATGAGCCTCCCAAGTCAAACCTGTGCAACTGAGATTTCCTTCTTCGTGAACGCGAGGATCTCTTCGCGAACGCGAAGAACAAACTTCCATAAGCCAAATTCTTCTTCACGAACATGCGTGGATCCTCGCGAACGTGAAGAACAACACCAGATATCAGAAAATCAGCATCCAAAGTAGCCCAAAATGATCCGAAATACACCCGAAACACACCCGAGTCCCCGGGGACCCCAACCAAATATAGCAACAAGTCCTAAAACATGATACGGACTTGGTCGAAACTTCAAATCACATCAAACAATGCTAAAACCGCGAATCACACCCCAATTCAAGCTTAACGAAATAAAAAACGTCCAACTTCTATATTCGATGTCGAAACCTATCAAATCAAGTCCGATTGACCTCAAATTTTGCACACAAATCATAAATGACATAACGGAGCTAGGAAAATTTTTAGAACTGGATTCCGACCCCGATATCAAAAAGTCAACTCCCCGGTCAAACTTCCAAACTTAAACTTCTTATTTTCGCCATTTCAAGCCTAATTTAGCTACATACCTCAAAATAAATATCCAGATACACCCCTAAACCTGAAGTCACCATACGGAGCTATTGAAATCATCAAAAAATCATTCCGGGGTCGTTTACACATATTTCACCTTCCGGTCAAATAATTCAACTTAAGCTTTCTTCTTGGAGACTAAGTGTCTCAATTCATTTCAAAACCTCACCGGACCCGAACCAATTACCCTGGAAAGTCACATAGCAACTGTAAAGCATGAATTTAGCAGTAAATGGGGAAATGGGATTGTATTTTTCAAAACGACCGGCCGGGTCGTTAAAATTTCTTTGGGTGTTATTCTGCTAATGGGGCACAAGTCGTTCGGCCTATTTGGGTGGTGCAATTGGGATTTGAGTAGAGTATGATGACTGTGGAGAAGGTTCTAATGGATTTCGGAGTTATATGTAGCAATTGGGAATATTTATAGGATTTATATATGGCTAGAATCTGAGATTTGCATTGGATGGTGTCGAGACTCTCGGTATATTTATATCATTATGGATTCCACATTTTTGTATCAGGAAGGTAAGGAAACGGCGTTAGATTCACAGAAGGTCTCTTTAGAGTGGGAGCCACAGAAGGTCTCTTTAGAGTGGGAATACAGTGGCTTATGGGCCTTAGGGCGGTGCAGTTTTATGTTAGGATCTCCTGTGGTGAGTTTGGGTAAAGATCGTGGTGTTCTAGCAAGGCGAAGTATCAACTTGAAGGCAATTCAGAAGAAACTCAAAGAAAATAAGGCAGCTTGGTAGCAAGTTGGATCAGCACGGTAATGGATATGATCAGTCTCGTGGGTTCTTATGATATGGAGAGTCTCTATAGGTGTCTTGTTGCAATAATCTTGGGCTTTGGCGACCTGCATGGCTTGGTTGAGTTAGAGGGATTCGGTTCTGATAGCTTGCTTATGCGAAAATGGATTCCAAAGAGTTCTCGATGATTTTTATCATGGCTCAAGGTGGATATTTCCTACTGGCACGAGGAACATGTTGCGTATTATGATCTTCTACTAGATGCGATCAAAAGGAAGGTTTCTGACTGATTGAGTATGCATTCTACTGGCGACTCAGAGTTGATTATGAGATTCTCGTACTTTTCATATGATGGCATGATAGATGTTGTATTGTGTAGGATTGAGATTTGCATGTGCAAGTATATGATTCAGTTCCAAAGGAAGGTCATGAGTTTTAGCAGCACAAACGATTTTGGATGTCGATAATAATTTGGTAATTCCTGATAAGGGTGCGCATTTTAGAAGGCGTACTGTGTTCTGACTTACGGATGCTTCATTGGTGTTGCGGTATTCGTCTTGTTGATCTACTACTGATATTTAGATTTTGCTATGTGCCACAGAAGAATTATAGAAGTATTCCTCATGGGATGAGCGTGTATGAGAGATGTGTTGGACATTCGGGCAGTGGAGTTGGGATCAGGTATGTTGATTCGTGTGTTCTATGGATTGGAGACTAGGAGGCCTCAAAAGCAGATTGTTTCGGGGTTGTGGACTGTGAAGTTGTGGCCAGAGCTAGACAGATGATAGTAAGTGTTATGATTCAGTCATTGTGGACCTTCAGAGGGTTATTTATCTACTGTGGAGTGGCCAGAGTTGATTTGGGGTTCATTGGTAGGCCCAAGAAGGATGTGTATTTTGCATCGGGCCGGATTGGTTGACTCCATACGGCTATTATTGAGGGATGTGCCAGTCTGTTAGAGTTGAGCTTATTTGTGTTCCGATATGTTCTCTGATTTACCCTTCTATGCCACAAGGGGTTGTGATTCCTTGGTTATATGCACATATGGTGTGGTTTTATTTGGGCCTTATGGAGGAATTTGAGCGAGATGGGTATTAGGGTGCCGAATGATTTATTGCGCATTGGTTATGTTTTTTCCGAATTATGGTATTGTGTTATTTGATTTTCCGTAATTATGGCCATGCCCCTTGGATACTTGATGCCGAATTGCGCGTGGTTTTTGATTCTGAGTATGGTAGCTGAGGTATTTCACACGGACCAGTGTTTGGATAGGGTCACGCATTGCAGCGGAGTTATACTGAGATATGGTCCTTTGTGTTAGATTCGTGTGTTATGGTTCTACGTGGTGTGATGGGTTTTTAGCATTGCGTTGTGGCGGTACTTGTTGAGCTTGCGGGACGGTTCTCTTGTTTGAGTCATTTTCTATGTTTGAGCACATTTGAATTATTGCGTATTGGTGCACGGATTGCACGGTTTGTGGCTCTGGGTATATTTGTGTGGCATGTCAATAGAGTAGCTTGTATTTGATAAAATGAGGTCGTCGGATCTAGAATTGGTGCTATCGGATTTGATTCAGGCATCTTTTGAAGGATAATGTCGTTGATCGGCTTAGAAATTTTCTATAGTTCTTATCGAAGGAGAGGGAGCTCCATGACGTGTTGATCTGATGAATAGTTATGAGTTTCTGCGTATTTCTTTCATCATCTGCAATGTACAAAGGTTTTAGGATGAGGTTTTATTTGATATGAGGCTTAATACCAGTATTGGGCTGTTTTGAGCAGCTAGTGTGATCGCAAATTTTGCTGCGAGTATGTGAGTCTTGTGGTATATCATATGGATGCATCTTGGATTGTAGTTATGGCTTGATACAGCTTGTTCAGACTTATACAGTGTATAGATGCGAGATTTGGGTCTTATAGAAAATTCCGGATATTGGAAATTGGATTCTGTGGTTTACAGGCTAAGGGTGAAGTAATGATCTTTAGTAAGTTGTTTTGTCAGGCCTATATGGAATAGGGTGATGTGGGATCACCCCAGTGTTTGTGCATTATAATGTTACACAGGGGTTTGGTGACTTTGGAACAATTCTTGGCACGTTCGAGGATGAACGTATGTTTAAGTAGGGGAGAATGTAACGACCCGAGCGGTCGTTTTGAGAATTTGCATCTTGTTCAGCTATTTGAAGTCTTGAGCCGCATCATATTATGTATTATGACTTTTGTGAATCGGCAGTTTTAGTTTTCAGGTTATTCGGAATCGATTTAGAAGAATGAACGTCATGATTGAAGCTTTAAGTTGGAAGAGTTGACCAAGTTTGACTTTTTAGCATTTGACCTCGGATTGAAGTTTTGATGGTTCAGATTTGTCTGAATGGTGGTTTTGGACTCGAGCGTATGCCCGGATTTGCATTTGGGTGTTTCTAGAAGTTTCGGCACTAATTGGCGAAAATTGGAAATTTGAAGGCCTGGAAAGTTCATGAGTTTGACCGAGTGTTGACTTTATGGATATCGGATTCGGATTGTTGTTCCAAAATTTTAATAGCTTCGTTATGTCATCTGAGACTTGTGTGCAAGATTTGGATTCATTCCGACTTGATTTGATAAGGTTCGGCACGAGTTTTGAAAGTTAAAAGTTCAAAGTTCATTTGAGTTTGATTTGAGGTGAGATTTGTCGTTTCTATGTTGTTTGATGTGATTTGAAGCTTCGAATAAGCTTATTTCATGTTTCAAGACTTTTTGGTACGATTGAATGGGGTCCCGAGGGGCTCGGGTGTGTTTTGCAACATTGGTTGAGAAACTAGTTAAGTTAAGGATTTGGAGTTTGACCATAGTCAATATCGGGTCAAGATGACCTCTTTTAGGTGTTTTGAGTGTGCGAGTAGGTTCATAGCGTGTTTTATAATTGAAACGCATATATCGTTTGTGTTCGAGAGGTTCCAAATGAGTTTAGGGTGCTAAAACAAAAATTCTTTCGTTACTGAATTTCTGGTTTAAAATAATTACGAAAATGTCATTTTCTTATCCCTTAAATTTTCAGACTTAATTTAAAACTTCAAAACATCATATCTCCCTCATTTTAAGGCCGATTTGGGTGATTCAAAAGTTTATCTTGACTGAAATTACACAAGTTATCCATTGGAGGCACCAAAAGCGAGCTTCTGAATCATTTGGCCCAAAAACGAGGCAGAATAGTTGGACAAAAAATATTTAATATCAAGGGTTTGTTCATTTGCTCATATTTTGAGTTGGTGAGCTCGAATTTGGGCAATTGTTTAGGCAATTTTCACCATATGAATTGGGATAAGTGTTCTCTACTGGGTTTTGGTTATATTTCGTGAATCTATTTTCGTTTTTGGTAATTGGATTGTGAATTTTAAAGAGAAAATTGGGGGGCTTTGACTAAAGTTTCATAGAGCGAATTCTTGGGTTATGAACGTCGATTTGAAGTCGAGTTTGAGTGAAACTAGTATGGTTGGTCTCGTAATTCAATGGGTTATCGAATTTTGTGAGTTTTGTTGGGTTCTGAGGCGCGGGCTCGGGTTTTGACTTTTTAGCTAATTTTGGGCTTTTGATTAAGGATTCGACCTTTATAATTTAGAATTATTTGCTTGGGCTTTATTTGATGTATTTAAGTTGCTTTTGGCTAGTTTCGAGCCGTTCGGAGATCGGTAGGATGGCATTATTGAAGCATCATTCGGCTTGCTCGGTATTGTAATTGGCTTGTTCGAAAGTAAGTAACACTTTTAGACTTGGTGCTGAGGGTATGAAACCCCAAAATACGTGTTATGTGATTGATGTTGAGGTGACGCGCATGCTAGGTGATGGGCATGTGAGCGTGCGCCATGTAAATTGCGATTAGTCGATTACATGAAACTGTGTAGCTATCATATCAAAACATTTCTACTCTACTCCATGTGTTAGAAACCCTGAGATACAATTGATGTAGAGATCATGTTTAGGCTATATGCTGGTATCATTGGACCCATAATGGTCGTTCTTTGCTGTTGAGTTGTTTTCTTAATTTCAGTTATGTACTGAATCGCATTCATCATTTTATATCATATCTCAGTGTCTGTTATTATTTATTTTCACATCTCATATCATTGATTTGGGCTGCTCAGCATGAGTGTTGTGAGCTGAGAGACTGGAGAGATTGATAACTGATTGAGGTCGAGGGCCTAATTGTGAGGATATTGATACTATAGTGCGTGAGTTGTCCGTGCAGCACGTGAGTTGTCCGTGCGAATCCAGATATTGATACTATAGCATGTGAGTTGTCCGTGCGGATTACAGCGTTAGGGTTGAAGGAGCCCCATCGGAGTATGTACACACCCACAGTGAGCGCAGTTGATTATATATATATATATATATATATATATATATATATATATATATATATATATATATATATATATATATGGATCAGTAAGCACGCCGCAACGAGCCTTATGGCTATATGTGGATCGGGCCGCACGCCGCATCAGGTATTGTACAGTGCTGAGTGATTGAGTGTGCTGAGTATTGAACATGGTGAGAGAGAATGCGAGATAAAGATATTGAGTACTCTAAGAGTGTGAGTACATGAGTTCATCACTGGAATACATTGCATTTGACATGCGTATTTGAGATACATGCATAGAGATGCATTTCTTTCTGCTACTCCGATTTTGGTGTCATTCATAATTTCACCTGCGTATTGACATGTAGGCATAGAGATGTATCTTCCTCATGCCATCTAGAATTGAAACATCTTATTTAGTGTCGAAAGGTTTTTGGGATAAATTACAGTTTCAAACTTTTATTTTTTTGGCGATTTCGGTAAAGTTTTAATTTTTCACTGATATACTTGAAAGGCAGGCTAATTTTTCCGGAACTGTGAACAATCTGAGCATTCTATCTCTAAGTTACTCCTTTTATTACTTTCATTATATTGTTATGAGCTGTTGTTGGCTATTGGTGTTGGACACAACCTATGTTCCAGCTCGTCACTACTTTCAACCTAAGGATAGGTTTGTTACTTATTGAGTATATGGGGTCAGTTGTACTCATACTACACTTCTGCACCTTGCGTGTAGATGTTGACTGCGGATGTTGTTGTGCTCGATGGGAGCTGGATTTGAGGATGTACCTGTGTTCCCGTTGTAGCTTCCTCTTCTTCATGGTAGCCTTAGATTTATAAAAATCTGTTTATGTACATTTCGAACAGATGATGTATATATTTTATACCAGCTATGTAAATTCTAATCTTAGAAGCTCATGCTTTATATTAGCAGTCCTTGGGGAATGTATAAGATTCACATATTTTCTTTCACTTAATTGTCTTATTAAATTTTATTGGAATTGTTTGGCTTACCTAGCGGGTTGGGTTAGGTGCCATCACGACTAGTTGGTTATTGAGTAGTGACATAGGCAACAGATAGAGGGTCATGATATTCGCAACCAACCGAATATCATAGCACAGATCTCGCTCGATGACGGTTATGGATCAGGAATTAACGAGAGAAGAAGATTTTTTATCTTTTTTAGACTTGTACTAGGTACTAAACTCTCTTAGGGAAGTTTTTTCTTTGATAACTGTCACGTCCCAAACTACCCCCTAGACGTGGCTGGAACCAAACTAACACCACCCCTAGGAGAACTAATTCTCGTACTCATAACCTTTTATATATAAGCACTTAGAGAAATATGTACTAGTCCAAACGCTTTAATATTAATAAATATAAAATAATTATCCGACCAAAACCATAATTTATTTGTAAATTTTAGTGAGCACTCAAATAATAGTTCTCTAACTCAAATTCCGTACTAAGACCATGAAGCATCTAACAGAGTAATAGAAGTTTAAGTAACGGGCATGCAAACCCGAAAGAAATAATAGAAATATGATAGGTAGAACTAAAACAGCAGCCTCCATGAATAATGCGGCAACTCATCTCAGTAATAGAATCCACTCAGCAAACTCGTTAGCCACTAGCCTCATCCTCAGCAACAGTATATGCATGGACATGCAGGTAAGGAGTGAGTTATATGTAACTATAACCCAGTAAGATCCTCGACCCGCCATTATGAATACCTCTGAAGTAAGTGTTAGAAAATACAAACACACAACGAGCACATAATAATATGCATAGAAATCCTTCACCATATAATTACTCTATAAGATCCAAACAATTATTCAACAACAATACTATATATATCTCTATACAATCTACACTAAGGACTTGTCATTCACGGTAGTGCAGGAAATTACCAAACACCCCAATGAGTCGATGGCAGCATACACAATGCCGCAAATCTACCACGGCGGCATACACAATGCCCCAAATCTACCACGGCGGCATACACAATGCCCCAAATCTATCACGGCGGCTTACACAATGCCCCAAATACATTACGGCGGCTTACACAATGCCCCAAATACATTACGGAAGCAAAGAAATAATTTTTAACGCCCCAACGCCATAGCACGAGGCTACGCCACATCACACCACACCACAAATCACTTATTAAATAATTTCAGCTTTTAACAAAATAATATATATTTGTGGCTCGTCAAAGATCATCGATTCTGCCAAGCGCAAACTCGTCCCAATACATGGACCAGGAAGTCAAAATATACTTTCAAGTCAAAAGTATCAAAACTTAAAGTCTCAGTTACCTCGCTAACGATAAGTTCACCAACCTTGCAACGTCTAGAACGCCAATCAAACGGCCTCCAATAGCCTCAATCTATTCAAAATGTTGAACAACACGTCCTAATTAGTCTAGATAAATAATTTCTATAATTTTAGGACAAATACAAATCAAAGTCAACCCTCAATCCAATTAATCCGATTATGTACCCAAATCAATATCAAACGTTGCGTTTTTAGTTGTAGACGTCGAGACAGTGGTCTCAAATATAACTTAACAGTTACGGAACATTGATTATTCCTGCTAACCAAATTGACTACTGTTTGATTATACAATTTCACATCTCATGATTACCCAATCATTATGATCATTATGTATTCGAAGTTAAAAGATGAGTTAGAACGAATTGTAGCAGTAAGAGATCAGATTACTTATTCTTGAAATTTCCTATATTTCTACATAATCTACTAATCTATCATTGTATTATACACATAATATTACTTTTAAATCACTACAACACTAGTTATTTAATGCTCACATTATTCTTCTTTCAAAATAAAGGAAAGAGTTGCTGCAAAGAGGTATTCAATGAAACTCCAATACCTGATTGTATAGTTACGGTGCTAACTCTTCAGCCGCTACCAATTCCAAGGAGTCTTCTTCCGTTGATTCTTTTTCTTCTTAAATATAAGCCCCAATATATGTATTTAACTCCCATACACTCTCACGTGAGATAAAAAAAAATATAGGTGAACTTAGCCTATTTATTAATCTTTTAATAATACCTAAAGTTATTTATTTCTAATTCTCAATGTCATGTGTAATTAGTCCACTAACCACTTAACTAAATTACCTTATATATTATAATAATTTCTTTCACTAGCTTAATATTTGACCCAATAGCTATAAATAAAAAAATTAATTTCTCTAGTCTCACAATTAATAAGTATATAAAAATAATTCAGTTTTTACATTCTACCTCACCAAGAAGAACACTCGTCCGCAAATGTTAAGCTAGTTATACCCTAGAAAAGAGAGGTATGAATACTTCGTTGTTACACTCATCTTATCTTTTCATATTTATACTATATACGCCTCTTGTAACTCATCTGGAAACTTATTAGAAACTACCACTATCCCAAGAGTCAGAATCTCTGCTCTAGTGTCTTAACTCAGAGTTAGATATGTAGAACACTTTTTGTTCATCTCATGTAAAACCTTCATATAAGGCACTTCCTTGACCATGATCGTGAATACCCTTCCATGTTATTCTAAGACCATAAAAAAATGCAAATATAATATCCTTTACCTGACAATTGTGCATCGCATAGCACGATACCAATCGGTTCGTGCACATAATAACATTAGTAGGGCGACTACGGTGTCATTTTCCTGAAGAAATATCACACCTCCTCTATATACTCTATTCACAAATATACTTGCCCCTACTAGAATCGTCACCACATATGGCACATTAAGAGACTTGACTCCCCGTTCTAAATTTAAAGCTAAAGATAGGGCACATAAGAATACCATATGGACTATAATAATACCTGTGACTACCACATTAGATGCCTCCGCATCCTGGTCATTGCAAAGAATCTCGGCGATCCACCCGCTTCCTGAACACCTTATGCACCTTGTCTATTATGTCTACAGGAAGCTTGTTGAGCGACTCTAGCTGGTTGGGTCTGAGTCTGCATAACTATAGCAGTTCCTTGTGGCTGTATAACAGCCTGACTATTACTAGAATTACCATTCGGACAATAATTAGCGATATGTACTTTTTCACCACAAGTAAAGCAAGCACCAGCAATACCAAAGCAACGTCCATAGCGGTTCTTACCACATGTATTACCTCTTGGATACTGTCCAAATTGAAACGAACCGGTATCCTTCTCCTGTGTCTGTTAATGACCTTGCCTTACCGAAAACGTACTCCCAGAAAACTGCACCACTGACTCTGAATAAGTAGGCATGTACTGCCCATGGTTTAAACCATTCTTGCCCCTAGATAGAGCTCCACTAAATCCGTCGGCGCTACGAGCCCGTTTACTTTCTCGCTCGGCCATGTCCTTCTCCTGATAGGATTCATAATGGAGAGCAGTGTCAACTACCTCTTCGTATGAACCACCTCGAACATCCCTAACCACCAGACCATGATAACGATGCTCAATACCATCCACGAATCTTCTCACCTTTTCATGCTCATCTGCAACCAGAAAGTGTGCATACGTGGCTAACTCAGTAAACTTAACCTCATACTCTATAAGTGTCATAGTGCCCTGGCGCACTTGCTCAAACTGACATCTCATGTCGTCTCATTTGCTCAATGGAACGAACCTATCTATGAACATAGCTGAAAACTCTGACCAAGTAATAGGTGGCAACCCTGGTCGTCTACCTCTCTGAATTGAATTCCACTATGTCACTGCAGATCCTAAAAATAAAAAAGTAGCAAACTCCACCCCACGAGTCTCCTTCAGCCCCAGTGTGGTTAGTATCTTTTCACAGCGCTCAATGAACTTCCGGGTCTCAATAGAAGCCTGTGTAGCATCAAACTCTAGTGGCTTAAGATCCATGAAATTCTTAAGATCCTTAGACTGCCCTGCATGTTACTGGTTGAACAACCTGCTGAGGGGCCATCTGAGGAGCTACAACATTCAGCTGAACTTGTGCTTGCGCCTGCGAAGTAACCTAGGGAGTTGGAAGTCCACCCTGAGTAGGCACTAATGCCTCCAACACATTCAAGAACCTCACCACTGCGTCTGTAGGTAGGGTAACAGGAGGTGCAGCATCTGGCACTGGTGGTGGAGCATCATGATCCACCTTTTCCTGCTCTTGGTCTCTCATAGTAGCTTGGGAGTGACCAACATTTGCAACTTTAAGCTAAGGGGCAGCCTGTCTTCTACTTGAGCTCTAGTCTGATGAGCCCCAACTTGATCACCACCTCGGGCAGTACCACGTCCGGCACCACGACCAGCAGATGAAGGTCTGCGTATCCTAGCCATCTGCTAAAGAAATGCTCCAAAGTCAAACTCAAGTTGTCTCAATGCACGATCAAGGAATGAAAGAAGGGAAAATATCCTAAATGCTTAGTAGCCTCAAGATCATAAGTATGGGCGGCTACATACTCATGAACAAGACTCTACTAATCAATGCTTTATGACCTAGGACTTAAAGCCTAAGCTCTGATACCAATTTTGTCACGTCCCAAACTACCCCTAGACATGACTGGCACCCAGCTAACACCACTCGCCAGGCGAATCAATTCTCCTACTCTTAACCTTTTATATATAAGCACTTAGAGAAATACGTACAACTCCAAACGCATTAAATATTAATAAATATAAATAATTATCCGACTAAAACCAGAATTTATTTTTAAATTTTAATGAGCACTCAAATAATAATTCTCTAACTCGAATTCCATACTAAGACCATGAAGCATCTAACAAAGAAATAGAAGTTTAACTAACGGGCATGCAAACCCGAAAGAAATAATAGAAATAAGATAGGTAGAGCTAAAACAGCGGCCTCCACAAATAATGCGGCGGCTCACCTCAGCAATAGAATCCACTCAGCGAACTTGTTAGCCACAAACCTCATCCTCAGCAACAGTATCTGCATGGACATGCAGGTAAGGAGTGAGTTGTATGTAACTATAACCCAGTAAGATCCTCGACCCGCCACTCTGAATACCTCTGAAATAAGTGTTAGAAAATACAAACACACAACGAGCCCATAAATAATATGCATATAAATCTTTCACCATATAATTACTCTATAAGGTGCAAACAATTATTCAACTACAATACTATATATATCTCAATACAATCTACACTAAGGACTTGTCATTAACGGCAGTGCAGGAAATTACCAAACACCCAAACGAGTCCACGACAGCATACACAATATCCTAAATCTACCACGGCGGCATACCGAATGCCCCAAATCTACCACTGCTGCATGCACAATGCCCCATATCTATCATGGTGGCATACACAATGCCCCAAATACATTGCAAAAGTGATGAAATAATTTCTAACACCTCAATGCCATAGCACGAGGCTACGCACATCACACCACACCACAAATCACTTATTAAATAACTTTAGATTTTTACAAAATAATATATATTTGCGGTTGGTCAAAGACCACTGATTCTGCCAAGCGCACGCTCGCCCCAACACATGGACCAGGCAGACAAAACATACTTTCATATAAGATTTTGAAAAAGCAAGCATCAAATCTTAAAGTCTCACTTACCTCACTAACAAGAAGTTTCCCAACCTTGCAACGTTTAGAACACAAATCAAACGGCCTCCAATGACTTAAATCTATTCAAAATACTAAATAACACGTCCTAATTAGTCTAGACAAATAATTTCTATAATTTTAGGCAAATTTAAATCAAAGTCAACCCTCAACCCAATTAATCCGATTATGTACCCAAATCAATATCAAACGTTGTGTTTTTTAGTAGTAGACGTCGAGACAGTGGTCTCAAATATAACTTAACAGTTATGGAACATTGATTACCTGCTAAACAAATTGACTACTGTTACAATTTCACATCTCATGATTACCCAATCATTATGATCATTATGTATTATAAGTTAAAGATGAGAAAGAACGAATTGTAGCAGTAAGAGATCAGATTACTTATTCTTGAAATTTCCTATATTTCTATATAATCTACTAATCAATCATTGTATTATACACATATATTACTTTTCAATCACTACATCAACACTAGTTATTTAGTGCTCGCTTTATTCTTCTTTCAAAACAAAGGAAAGAGTTACTGCAGAGAGGTATTCAATGAAACTCCAATACCTGATTGTATAGTTACGGTGCTAACTCTTCAGCCCCTACCAATTCCAAGGAGTCTTCTTCCGTTGATTCTTTTTCTTCTTAAATATAAGCCCTAATATATGTATTTAACTCCCATACACTCTCACGTGAGATAAAATATATAGGTGAGCTTAACCCACTTATTAATCTTTTAAATAATACATAAAGTTATTTATTTCTAATTCTCAATATCATGTGTAATTAGTCCACTAACCACTTAATTAATACATTACCTTATATATTATAATAATGTTTTTTTCATTAGCTTAATATTTGACCCAATAGCTATAAATAAAAAATTAATTTCTCTAGTCTCACAATTAATGAGTATATAAAAATAATTCAGGTTATTACAATAATAGAAATTATAACACGCATACCGAGGCAGTACAAATTTATTTTTCTACTTTCTAGCTATTGAAAAGTTCCTACTTATTTGTTTTGTTCTTCATTCACGATTGGCTCCGAATCCGATCGAGGACAAAATACTGTTCAACCTAAGATCGAGCTGGGCACGTTGCTATTTGTTTGATTATTCATTTTATCTTTAACTCGTTTATCTAAAATTTTTAATTATTTGTGTTGAATCAATTTACATATTCTTAAAACCGCGTACAAAATTAATTGTTATTCATTTTAAAGGTAAACAGTTTGGCGCCCACCGTGGGGCTAAGAATAATAGTGGTGATTTGATACAAACCTCCATAACACACTCTATTTTAAGCTTGTTCTTTAAAGTCTTAATTCTAGGTCAGTTTAAAAATGCCAATTTCTCGGTCTTCCCACTTGAACGTTGTCATAGCGAAATTACCCCAATGGAGTCCTAATTGTCGACCCAGTCGATGCTAACTCACAGGTGGCCATCGACGTCAACCTGCTAACTGATCCCGAGGACAGCGTTCGCGAAGGACCCCGTCCAACAGCTCGAGAAGCACACGAAGGCGAAGCTGATGGGGTAAGCCTACGGCTAATCTTCGAAATGTTGCAGGCTCAACAGGTGGCAATAGCATAGCTGCAGAATCAAAGCCACGCCCCTAGTAGGGTTGAGCCCGAAAAGTCCCGGGAAAACATTCGAAGAAAGAGCAGATCACCGAGAGATCGGGTGAAGCTGAGCCCGGGGTCAATCCGAAATCATGAGAATGTTCGAAGCATTAAAAAAGTGGGTGGAGTCAGGTGAAAAGGAAATTGAGGCTAATGACAAAAAGGTGGAAACATACAATTCCAGGGTCGATCAAATCCCGGGAGCACCCTGATATTGAAGGGGCTAGATTCCAAGAAGTTTATCCAAAACCCTTTCCCTCTGAGCGTGGCACCAAAGCTAATCCCAAAGAGGTTTCGTACACCCGACATCCCAAAATACAATGAAACCACGGATCCAAATAAGCATGTGACCTCATATACATGCACAATCAAAGGGAATGACTTGGAAGATGATCAAATCGAGTCTGTGTTACTGAAGAAGTTTGGGGAAACTTTGTCCAAATGAGCAATGATATGGTATCACAGCTTACCCCAAATTCCATTGACTCATTTGCTATGCTTGCAGATGCTTTCTTGAAGGCCCATGCTGAGGCTAAAGGTCGAGACCAGAAAGTCAGACCTTTTCAAGGTTAAACAAAGGGACAACGAGCTGGTTAGGGAATTCATATCAAGGTTCCAAATGGAACAGATGAACCTGCCTACGATCGCAGATGATTGGGCCATTCACGTATTTACTCAAGGACTTAACCCCCGAAGCTCCTTGGCTTCAAAGCAGCTAAAACAAAATTTGGTAGAATACCTGGCGATAACTTGGGCCAACGTCCACAACAGGTACCAGTCAAAGATCAGAGTTGAGGACGACCAACTCGGAGCCCCTTCTGGATATGTTTATCCCATCAAGGCCGACGACAGGTCCAAAAGAGCCGTCGAGCATAAGCCAAGGCCGGTCCGGGATCGGTACCAGCCATACAGCATGGATCGAAAGGGAAATGGGTCCGGGCATCAGCTCTCAAGGAACGAAAAGAGAGGAGATCGAGGGCCCAGTAGCCGAGGTCTAATGAGCAAAAATGGTTTTGACAGGTCGCTCGGGGGTAGGGAAGAACTACGATTATCAGAGTATAACTTCAACGTTGATGCTGCCAGTATATAATATCAGCCATCGGGAGCATCAAGGAGACCAAGTGGCCCCGACCATTGCGATCCGACCGTACCCAAAGAGATCCTAACTTGATGTACAAGTATCATGGTACTCATGGCCACAGGATCGAGGATTGCCGATAATTGAGAGAAGAAGTTGCCCGGTTGTTCAATAATGCGCACCTCCGAGAATTTATGAGTGATCGGGACAAAACCCACTTCTGGAACAGGGATGCCAACAAACAGGCCGAACAGATGAGCCTCAACACATCATCAACATGATCATTGGAGGGGTCTATGTCCCTCAAGGGCCAATGATAAAGCATATTAAACTATCTATCACAAGGGAGAAACTCACCCAAGATTATGTCTCGGAAGGAACCATTTCGTTTAGCGACGAGGATGCCGAAGGCCTCGTGTAGCCACACAATGATACGGTGATAATATTTGTGCTTATCAATAGATCTTGAGCTGAACATGTATTGATTGATCCAGGTAGCTCGACCAATATCACTAGATCAAGGATCGTAAAGCTATTGGGATTACAGGACCAAATAGTACCGGCGGTCCGGGTGTTGAACGGATTTGACATGGCATGCGAAACCACTAAAGGGGAGATAACCCTGCCGGTGAACACCACCGGGACGATCAAAGAGACAAATTTCTACATCATCGAACGAGACATGAGGTACAACGCCCTAATTAGAAAACCGTGGATTCACAACATAATGGCGGTACCCTCAACCTTACACAAGGCGTTGAATTTCCCTATGCCAGGAGGAGTCACGACGGTCTATGGAGAGCAGTTGGCCGCAAAAAAAATGTTAGCAGTCGAAAAGGTAATCCCAGTGCCCACAGCTTCGATATCATGGAACCAGGAGCCGACTAGAAATGAAAAAATTAAATAGCAATCACTGATTCTGGTCTCGACCGAACTGGAGGAACGAGGAGTAGACGAGGAAGATGATTACCTAGTTCTAAGATCGTTCATAGCTCCTGATGATATCGGCGCTGCCAAATTGACGGTCGAGGAGTTGGAGCAAGTTATATTGATTGAACACCTACCGGAACGAAAGGTATACCTGGGCACGAGGTCAACTCCTGAGCTAAAAAAACTCATTACTTTTCTTAAAGCTAACATAGATTGTTTCTCTTGGTCCCATCTTGACATGATAGGGATCCCAACGGAAGTAACTACTCAAAAGCTGAGTTTAGACCCGAAGTCCCATCCGGTTAAGCAGAAGAGAAGACCGCGGTCCAAGGTCAAGCATGCATTCATCAAGGACGAGTTATCCAAACTCCTTAAAATAGGGTCCATTCGGGAAGTTAAATACCTGAACTGGTTAGCTAATGTAGTGGTAGTGCCTAAAAAGGGGAATAAGCTAAGAATGTGTTAGATTACAAAGATCTAAACAAGGCATGCCCCAAGGATTCTTTTCCTTTGCCTAACATCGATCGGATAATCGACGCGATGGTCGGGCATGAGATACTCAGCTTTCTCGATGCTTGTTCCGGGTATAACTAAATTCGGATGGACCCGGACGATCATGAAAAGACTTCTTTTATCACTAAGTTCGGCACCTACTATTATAATGTAATGCCGTTCGAATTAAAGAACGCCAGTGCCACCTATCAACGCCTAGTAAACTGGATGTTCGAAAAATAGATAGGAAAATCAATGGAAGCTTATAATGACAACATGTTAGTCAAGTCCCTGCAAGTAGAGGACCATTTGAAATATTTGCAGGAAACCATCGACATACTGAAGAAATACAATATGAAGCAGAACCCAGAGAAGTGCGCATTCGGGGTTAGATCGAGAAAATTCCTCAGGTTCGTAGTATCCAATCGAGGGATCCAGATCAATCCCGACAAAATCAAAGCTATAGAGGACATCACCATGGTGGACAATGTCATGGCCGTTCAAAGGCTGACCGGGCATATAGCCGCCCTGGGCCTGTTCATATTGAGATCCTAAAAAAAAGCCATCGTTTCTTCTTATTGTTAAAAAAGAAGAATAACTTTCCCTGGACCCTAGAATGCCAACAAGCTTTGCAAGAGCTCAAACTGTACCTATCAAGTTCGCCCCTGCTCCAAACTCTGAAGGCAGACGAACAGTTGTACCTTACTTGGTAGCTTCCGAGGTGGCGGTAAGTGGAGTCTTAGTTTGGGAGGAAGAACGTACGCAGTTTCCTATTTACTATGTCAGTAGAAGTAGAACTCTGGGCGAGGTCAAAACAAGGTATCCTCACCTGGAAAAATTGGCGCTCGCTTTACTACGTGCCTCCAGAAAGCTAAAGCCATACTTTCAATGCCACCCCATTTGTGTCATAACTTCTTACCACTGAGGAATGTCATGCACAAACCCGAGCTCTCGGGCCGGTTGGCCAAATTGGCTATCGAAATTAGTGGGTATGATATCTAGTATGGACCCTAAACCGCCATAAAATCACATAATTTGGCAGACTCCGTGGTCGACTTTACGCCAGCCTTAATACTTGAAGTCGAGAGGGAATTACTATTAACCTAGGGGACCACCTCGAGAATTTGGACCCTTTTTATGGATGGTGCCTCGAACGTAAAGGGGTCCGAGCTTGGCATTTGATTAAAACCACCTACGGGAAACGTAATTAGGCAATCTATTAGAACTTTGAAATTGACTAACAATGAGGCCGAGTATGAGGCTACGATTGCAGGTCTAGAATTGGCTAAAAGCCTTGGGGCTGAGGTGATCGAAGCTAAGTGCAACTCCCTCCTTGTGGTAAACCAAGTTAGTGGGACGTTCGAAGTAAAAGAACAACGGATGCGAAGGTACTTGGACAAATTATAGGTAACGCTGCATCATTTCAGGGAATGGACCATGCAAAACTAGATCAGAATAGTGAGGCCGATGCTCTAGATAACTTGGGGTCGTCAGTTGATGCCGATGAATTCAGTTCGGGAACAGTAGTGCGACTCATGAAGTCGGTGATAGAAGAAGGACATGCCGAAGTAAGCTCAATAAGTCTAACTTAGGACTGGAGGAACATGTATATAGACTACTAGAAGACTGGAAAATTGCCTTTGGATCCCAAAAAATCAAGAGCCTTGTGTACCAAGGCTGCCAGATTTAGCTTGGTCGAAGGGGCACTATTCAGGAGAACCTTCGACGGCCCGCTAGCCAGATGCTTGGGACCGGGAGAGACCAAATACGCCTTGAGAGAAGTTCATGAAGGCACTTGCGGGAACCATTCGGGGGCAGAATCTTTGGTTCAAAGACTGATTAGAGCAGACTATTATTGGGACTGAGATAGAGAAAGATGTGAAGTACTTCGTACGAAAATGCGACGACTGCTAGAGACATGCCCCGATGATCCATCAACGGGTAGAAATGCTCCACTCGGTTTTGTCCCGGTGGCCATTTATGAAGTGGGGAATGGACATTCTCAGTCCCCTACCATAGGCACCCGGTAAAGCTCAATTCATATTATTCATGACCGATTATTTTTCCAAATGGGTCAAGTCTCATGCATTCGAAAAGGTCTAGGAGAAAGAAATCATTGACTTCATCTAGGACCACATAATATGTTGGTTTGGGATACCGGCTAAGGTCATTTGCGATAATGCAAAAAGATTCATTGGCAGCAAGGTAAGTAAATTTTTAGAAGACCACAAGATCAAGAAAATACTATCAACACCTTATCACCCTAGTGGGACGGGCAGGCAGAGTCAACAAACAAGACCATACTTCAAAACCTGAAAAAAAAGGTTGACCGGCGCGAAAGGGAAATGGAAGAAGATCCTTCCCGAAGTCCTATTGGCGCACCGTACGACATCAAAATTTAGCACCGAGGCCACCCCGTTTTCATTGGTCTACGAAGCCAAAACCTTAATACCACTTGAGGTGGGAGAACCAAACCTCAGGGTCCAATATGCGATA
Source organism: Nicotiana attenuata (assembly GCF_001879085.1). NCBI lineage: Eukaryota > Viridiplantae > Streptophyta > Magnoliopsida > Solanales > Solanaceae > Nicotiana > Nicotiana attenuata. The sequence goes on along the minus strand of NC_031990.1, from coordinate 95,963,369 downwards.
CAAGAGCCAAACAGTGAGGCCATAATCACGAGCCTGGAACTATTGGATGAAAGGCGAGAGGCCAGCCTGGTTCGATTGGCCGCCTAGAAATAGCGAATAGAAAGGTATTACAACCGAAGAGCCAGCCTCCAACACTTTCAAGTCGGGGACTTATTTTTGAGGAAAGTAACATTACACACCAGGAACCTGAACGAGGGGAAGTTGGGACCAAACTGGGAAGGACCATACCGAGTTATCAGAATAACCGGCAAAGGCTCGTACAAACTCGAAGCGAGAAACAGCGTACAACTACTGAACAACTGGAATGTAGCACACTTAAAGCGGTACTACTGCTAAGGTACGAACTCAATTACTCTTTAATCATGTTATTCATTGGGCTAACATTTGCAGGTAAACGGCCAAGGATGGATGTGACCATTAGGTCTGAAAGCACGCGTTGCACTCTTTTTTTCTTGATCCGGGTTTATCTTAAAATGGATTTTTCGGCAAGGTTTTTAACGAGGCAACAGTAAAACGTGCTAACTTAGATTCGAAGACCGATTTCAAACCAGAGTCAATGATCATTCACTTCATATCAACAGTATCCGAGCCCTCACGAGTTCGACCTCGAATATTTGGGGTCAATACTTTCGGATTAAGGTTTTTAGCAAGAAAAAAGAAAACTTTGTATGCTAAAAGCTAAGGATTGGTGGTTAGGATTTATTGTAAGGGCCAAACGGTCGTATGAACCATGCTCACATAGTCCACTCTAGCCATGACACAAGTTTTTATGCGCTCTCGGTCATGTACGTTGCACACTGAGAAATGAAAGAAAGTTCCGCTTTTCTATTATGCATTTTTTGCTTCTTCGATTCCGGATCCTAGTGCCCACAGGCTACCTCTACTCGGGGACTATTGAGCCCAAGGGCTACCCCTACTCGGGGACTATCGGCCGAAGAAAATTCGGATGACCGAGGCTATCGAATCTTGGAGGTACCAAACCTATTAGGCGGCGCCCAAATACAAAAGGCTACGACCATCTTAAAAATGGCTCGGAGACGTCCAAATCCCGTAACCAGAAAGTAAGGCCTTTACAACAAAAAAATCCGAAACCTACTAAAGGTTACCCTCGGAAAAAACATCGTCTAAAAACACTTAATCATCTTGAGAACCTACAGTCTCATCAAGGATCCAAAGCCACGAGCGAACAAAGTTGCTTCGAAGATAGGCTTCGTCCGAACTTCCGAAAAATGAATGCCCCGAAACTCTATCCGATGATAAGGTACCTAAGACAATACTCGAATAAAAGATATTGGAAAATTAAAGACACGATATTGCTAGAAGGGAAAATTTTCATATATATATATATATATATATATATATATATATATATATATATATATATATATATATATATATATATTCCAAAAGATATTTACAAAGGCCCAATAAAACAACCTCAAAATAAACAAAAAAATACACATAAGGAAAAACAAAAACCTGAAAAAGTACTAAGGCAACTACGCCTGGTCTTCACCGGGGCCTGACTCGTTCCCAGAATCGTTGGAGCCCTCAGATCCATCGGAGCCCTTAGAACTCGGAGCCTTCACCACCCTCAGGCTCGTAGATCTCTTTTGCCTCGGCCTCAAGCTTCTTAGCTTCTTCGATCTCGTCCGATAAGTCGAAGCCTCGGGCATGGATCTCTTCGAGGGTCTCTCTCCGGGATAGCCGCTTCATGTATTCAATCTTTGTCTTTATGCGGGTCTTGGCTGCCTCACATCGGCATCATTTCCTCGGCATTAGTACAAGTTGTGTCCAATTCGGACCTTAGTGCCGCATATTCTCTTCCGAGGGCATCCCGTTCTGCGATGGCCGAGCTCAACTGTGCTCGATGATCATCATTCAGCTGAGACCACTTATTGGCTTTGTCTTCGCCACCCGGAGTTGGTTCGCGACCGATGCCAACTTCGCCTTCGTAGTTTCCTTCTTCGAAGCCAGCAAGCCCATCCTGCCCTTCCACCCTTCGGCCATGGCCTTAACCTCGTCCATGTCGAGCCAGAGCTAGTCGATCAGGTCAATCTTCTATTAGACCTGCGAAGTTGTGTTGTTAGTCACCACAACTAGCTCCTCATTTTTAGCTTCAAAGACATTTACCTTTTCAACGAGGTCAGCATGTTCCCACTTCATGGTCGAGGCCTCCTTCTGAACTTTTTCCGGCATGGCTCGGAGAATTGGGAGGTCTTTAAGGGCCTCATCCTGTTGCTCACTGAGAAGCCTGTACATGTCCTTCTTCCGGACCTGCTCTTTGAGCTTGAATTTGAGCTGGCTGATTTCCAAGCAGTACCAAAGAACATGGTAAAGCACTAAGGCTTGTAAAACAACAAAAGTAGTAAGAGACATGTCCATGCCGTCAAAAAAGGAGTTGAGGGGATCATCTGAACCCTGCACTCCCTCACTTGACTTTTCTTTGCCCGCTTTTGCCTCTTCGAGCATGGACTCAGTATAGGAGGCTATGATGTCAATGACACCGGTCGCCTCCTTCGGAATGGAAGCGGCTTCCTAGGAGGTCACAACCTCCATCTCCCCCTCAGGTTCCCGAGCCTGAAGGGGATCGACCTTGTGGTCCCCTTTCTCAGTAGTCGCCTGCTCCCCAGTGGGAGTTGATCCATGGGTGACGAAGATGTCGTCTTCTTCAAGCTCATCCCTAAGCCAGTAGAGATAGCCAGGGTCCGTTTCCGTGTACTTGGTATTCTTCTTGGGTTGCCGTGCCCAAGTGGCCGCCCTCTTCTTCCTCTTCTCCTCGGGGTTTGGGGAACCCAAGGACTTTCTCTTTTTCAACTCTTCCTCCTTCGCGGCAGCCCCGGGCTGTCCGAAGAGAGAGGGCTCGGCAGGCAAAGATGGATCCGCATCCTGATCAGGCGGCCTAAGCTCAGTGGTTTTAGGCAGACCGGTAAGAAAAAAGTAAAAGTTAGCACAATATAAGTTTAAAGCGTGATGGTAACTATTTCAGAATAGAACCTCACCATAAGAACGAGCCTCCATTTGCCCTTCAAAAGTTTGCTCCATGCGCGCTCGGAGTAAGGCATCTACTTACAAATCCCCTCGATCCACTCCTTGAATCAGGGGATTGCATCTGGAACTTGGGCAACAGATGCACGACCAAAAGACAGCAATGAGAAAAAGAAATAAAAAGGAAGAAATACCCAAGAAAGACAATACTTACGGGATGTGTTCCACTCCTCAGGAATGGCAGAACTCGAGGGGAATTAGTTCTTTGGTTTTCACTCAAACGAATCTCCCGTTCGAACCTCGATCACAATCCTCTAGAAGGATGGGTGGATTTGCCAGAGTCACACCTCGTACCTCTTGCAGAAGGCAAGAACTACAGGATCCACAGGGGCGAGCGTGAAGGGGTAAGTGTAAACACTCAGATACCTCTTCACGTGAGTAGTTATATCCTCATTGGGCTCGGGAACGACCACGTCCTTACCCTCCTACTTACAGTCCGCTCAGACTACGAGTAGGGTTTCTTCGGTGATAGAGCACATGTATCTCGATACTCCCTCGCCTCGGTCTTATTGTCTAGAGGCCTTCTCAACCTTGAAGTCATCCCCGATAAAGGAGCCCTCGGTTGCATCCACCTCAGCATTTGCGGCCGGGTGGGAAGATGAAGGGGAAGCCTGCTGAGGCACTGACTTGGAAGTCTAAGCCATCGTGATCTGGGAAAATATGAATATTAAAAGGGAAGTATAAAGATTCGAAGGAAAAATGTGAAGATTTGAAGAAAGAGTATAAAGGTCTGAAGGTGGGATGAAAATATGAAGATCTAGGTTGGAAATCCAAGAACAAATAGGAAGGTTTGAAGATTAGAGATGAAGATATGAAGGCTCAATAAGCAGGGCATGAGGATATGAAAATGTTAAAAGCCATTAGAAAATTCGAAGGTAAAAGCTAGGATCGGAAAGTGGAAGAAATGCAAAAGGTCGAAGCTTTTATAGGTGAAAAACAGTCAATGCGCAACGTTTCACGTTCGAACGCAGCCAGCCGGTGATTGACATGTGTCCTAAGTCAGAACAACGTGACTTGCAGGACGTTTCGACTTATTCATCACCTCGGTTGTAACGTACGAGGGAAAGAACCGGGGTTCATCTATCGTTTCCCATCATTTCAGCAAGCCTACTCTTTCGAAAAAGAGGGGACTATCTGTATACGGGTGAAATCGGGGATAACGCACACGCCGGTTTCCCAGTAAATTAAACGAAGTAAGAGCATGAATATATGAGATCAAAATCGAAGTTGGGAACTCTATTTTTCGAGGCCCGTAAAAAGTGAATGGAGTGCTCTCCATCGGACCTGATAAAATGACGCACCCCGGACTGGGGATGAGTTTTGAGACTCGAAAAACATAATGAACGGTTATAGGCAACAGATAGACGACTATGATATCCGCAACCAATCGGATATCACATGGGGATATCACGGTGCGGATCTCACTCGATGGCGGTTATAGATCAGTAATTAACGAGAGAGGAAATTTTTTACCTTTATTGACTTATACTAGGTATGAAACTCTTCTACTATATAAATGGAAAGTTTTTTCTTTGATATCATACATTGTAACACGCATACCAAGGCAATACAAATTCATTTTTCTGTTTTCTAGCAATTGAAAAGTTCTTACTTATTTGTTTTGTTCTTCATTCATGATTGGCTCTGAACCAATGGTCCGATCAAGGACAAACTACTGTTCAACCTAAGTTCGACCTCGGCCGTAGCGTTACTATTGGTTTGATTATTCATTTTATCTTTAACTTTTTTATCTAAAATTCTTGATTATTTATATTGAATTAATCCACATATCCTTAACACTGCATACAATTTTAATTGTTATTTGTTTTAAGGGTAAACACACATATTAATATTCAGATATGTATTCAGGCTCTGACGTCTTAATCTTACTAAACACTGATGTTAGTGCCTGATACTTTGTGCAGGTTGACGCGTCATTCAAGGATACTCCCAAGGTTAGTGCATATCGCCTAAACTCAGTGGTGTAGTCTTGTACTGTTTGATCTTTCTTTTGTCGTAGTTGATGCCACTGGTTCCACCGCTCTTCCAAGTACCCCATAGGATAAAATTCCTTTCGTACGAGGCCATCAACTTCTCTAGTTTAGTAATAGCCTTCCACCAAGTTTTTGCATGTCCCATCATTTTTGACGGTGTGTAGGCGACTTTTTGGGCGTTGCTAAACCTTTGAAGAGTTACATATGTCTCCAACTGGACTAGCCATGAATCTAGTTTCTCAGGATCAACTACTCTAACATAGACAGGGATTTCAACCTTCACTTCCACCTTAAAATTTTCTGGGACTAAGGTGGTAGTGTCTGTAACATCACTTCTAGAATCTTCATCATCAACGTCGCCAAGTTCTCGTCTTCTTTGGGTGTCGACCACTTCCCTGGAAGTGAATTGACATTCTATCCTTCTCTTGGAGGCATGACTGCTTAATTTTTATCCAATTAAGGACAACAGCCATATCAGATGTAAGCTTTGCAACTTGCTCAGGCAGATTAGAAGATGGAGTTTCATGACCCAAAATTCCTACCGTCGGGATCGTGATGGCGCCTAACATTTCACTTGCTAGGCAAGCCAATGTTACAACAATTTACTTCTTTTAGCAGCTTAAACGATAATAATAATAATAAAGAACTGAGATAACTGATATGTTCTAAGTATAAATGCGGAAGCTAAACAGCCAGCGTCTATTACAACTCCCCGAACCTGGTGTCACAAGTGCACGAGCTTCTAAAGTAATACACATAAAGGTTTGAAATAAGTGCAAAGCTGTCTGAATGAAGTTTTACAGCTAAAAGAAAAGAGGATGGGGACTCCAGGAGCTGTGAGTGCTGAACAGCCGTACCTCAGGTCTACGCAAATGTCCGATCCGAGCTCGTTAGTAACCGCCGCTGAGACCGTCTCCAAAATCTTCACAGTGTGCAGAGTGCAGAATCACTACAACCGACCCCATGAACTGGTAAGTGTCGAGCCTAACCTCGACGAAGTTGTGATGAGGCTAAGGCGGGTCACCTACGCTAAAACCTGTACGCAGTCTATAATAATAGAATACTTGAAATACAGCACAGAATTAAACAGCCAACAGAAAATGATAACCACAGTCTCGAAGATAAACCAGTGTCGTCGAGAATTACCAATCTTTAATAGTTCAAAAAAAATATCAGAAAACAACGCAGGTAAAAAAAGAAACATATATGTTGTTGTGGCGCGCAACCCGATCCTACCAGACAACGCATAATTCACCCTTATTCCCCCCATAACAATATCAATAACAGTCAATAATATATATTTTTTGCGGCGCGCAACCCGATCCCACCATATATCGATATCAATATCATAATTTCACCCTTATTTCACCATATCAATCCACCCTTATTTCACCTGTTGCGGCGTGCAACCCAATCCCACCATATCAGTGCCAAATAGTCAATTTACACAGTCAAATCAACATGCTAAATCACAAGGCCTTTACGATAAATAAATACCAAACTGAACCAAGAAATGGAACCTTGCTCAATATAGAATCTACACAAATAATACTACATAGCGAGACCAAACCAGCAATTCACAATTAAAAGGTACAAACAAGTCAAATTAAATAAATAGCAGGGATTGGGGGAAAAATTAAAAGATCTAACATGGTTAATGATACGCTCAAATTACACTTTAATTAAATAGTGTAAGGCGGTCAGTGTCAAATATAATAACCCAACAAGGTTGGGATCGAATCCCACAGGGAATAGGTGTGAAAAGATTACTTGAGTAGTGTGAAACTTGACTTAGGTCGTAATTCTATTCCTTTAGCTTAACAAGAGAATGATATAGTTGTGATTTAATAAGATAACTAATTTTGTTATGAGAATGTGAATAATTTGATTAAGGAAACCAAGGTTGTGTCCCCATCAATGAAATGTAATGCTATCGGTGTTAATATGATATATTTCTAATGGAAGGTCCTTTGATATGCAAATGGTTTCTAAATGACTACCCAATATTTTTCAATGATTGGGTAGTATTTTCTCTTCATGATTTTTCCAAATATAAAAGGGTTGCAATTTAAGAACACCCAATTTATGTCAAGTAGAACCCACTTATTCCTAAGTGATTCTATTAAACAAGATTTAAAGTCTTGAGTTCTTGATATTCATTTCTACCAAACCCTAACCCACTTTTCCAAGTAAAGAAAGAGTAAAATGGAATAGGTTAATTTTTGCAACCACCAACCATAAATAAAGCACAAGAAATGAATAAATATCAACCAACCATTATATATATATTCAATGTTAAACACTCATTACCATTACACCCATTTAGGGTCCACAACCATAGTATTTAAATTAGCTACTCATGCAAAAATACAAGACCAAAGCAATAAGTAAAGTCATAAAGCTTACAAAAGTGCAAGATTCTCTCTTCACAAGCTTCCAAATTAATGGAGTATTCAATGCTCTCAATGTAGGACCTTTTTCAGACTTGAATGACCCACAAATACCCTAGTTATTCTTTTTATACTGGACCAAAAGTCGTGGTCAAAATCGGATAAAATTAACCCTGCAGACAACTTCTGCGACCGCATAATGGTCGCAAACCATGTATGTGGTCCGTATAATCTTCGCTTACGTCACGGATGTGTAGATCAGAAGTCCCACGAGTCCACCGCATATGAATTATGCGGTCCGCATATCTGTTATGCGATCGCATTTTCCCTTCGTAGATGTGTTGATCAGCTTCTTCAATTGAAATTGTGCGGTCATTATGCGGCTCGCAAAAGTGTTATGCGGCCGCATAATGGGCCGCATATTTATCTCTTCATTTGGCCAGCCACTCTGCTTCAGTTTACGGTAATCATGCGGATTATGCGGTCTGCATTTCACTTATGCGGTCGCATATTTGCAGCATTTCTGTCTTTTTATGACTTTTTGACTTCTTTTTCATGTTTTTGGGTCTTCAAGTCTCATGCACTGCAAAAAAACAAATTTGATAAGAATTAACTAAAAATGCATTAAGAGACAGGCTAAAATCTAAGTAATTGGTATCACATGTGTCGAAATTCTACGGCACTTCAGCTAACGGAAGAAAACATTGATTAACACGTAGCAATTAAGCATGGAAACCATTTAGAGCATGTAACAATTAAGAAAGGAGGGAAAACAATTGAGGAAAAATGATAAATCAGGGAAAACAGATAACTCGGCGGCGTATAAGTACTCGTCACCTTGCATATACGCAGCTCACATGGAATTCACATAACACAAAGTCCGAGGGTTCCTAATTCCCTCAAGTCGAGGTTAGACACGACACTTACCTCGCTCCAAAGGCCACTCAAAGCTCAATCACAGCTTTTCCTTTCAAACACGCCTCTGAACCAACAATATCTAGCAAATTACCAACCAAACGTTTCATATTAGGTCCTAGGAATCACCCACGATGGATAAGAATTCAATATAGGCCATTATTGAAATAGTCAACACCCGGGCCCGCTTGGTCCAAACCCGAAATTCGGACCAAAACCCGATTATCCATTCACCCCTGAGCCCGGATATGTTATTGGTTTTGGAATCCGACCTCAATTTGAGGTCTAAATCCCCAATCTATCAAATCCCTAACTTCTACCCAAAAATCCCCAATTCAACCATGAAAACCTTAGATTCTATGTTGAAATCATTTAAAAAATGTTGAAATCTTGTAAAATGAAGTGAAAGATTGAATGAAACTAGTTTAGAATCACTTACCTATGATTTGGGGAAGAAAAAGTCTTTGGGAAATCTCTTCTTGTGTTTTAGGTTTTGAAAATTTGAAGAATGGATGAAAAATCCCGTCCAAGTCTCATTTACCCAGTTGCAGATGTCACAAATGCGACCTGGGCTTTGCAAATGTGAAGCCTGCAAATGCGAAGGAGGCATCGAAAATGCAAACCCCTTCTCCCTCTGCATTGTTCGCGAATGCGAGTAATAGTTCGCAAATGCAAAAATGGGCAAGACCGCATTTGCGACCATGTGATCGCAAATGCGGAAAACACCCCTCCCAAGTTCCCATCGCAATTGCGAGGAATTTTTCGCAATTGCGAACATTGGCCACCACAGCTACTCTTCTCAAATGATATGAGTAGGTCGCAAATGCGAACCCAACAGTGGTCGCAAATGCGAAGCTTGATCTCGCAATTGCGAGATCAGAGGCTCTGCAACAAGAACTGAAGCACACCAGCAAATTTCTAAGTTCAAAACACTCTGTAGCCTATCCGAAACTCACCCGAGCACTCAAGTCTCCAAATCAAACATGCACACAAGTCTTCATACGAACTTGCTCGCGCGATCAAATCGCCAAAATAACACCTAAAACCACAAATTTAGCACCAAATCAAATAAAATTCTCAAGAACACTTTGAAATTTCTATTTTCACAACCGGACGTCCGAATCACGTCAAACAAACTCCGTTTCTCACCAAATTTCACAGACATGTCTTAAATATTATATTGGGCCTGGACCAGGCTCCGAAACCAAAATACGGACCCGATACCAACAAGATCAAACATCAATACTTTTCTTAAAAACCAATAATTTTTCAGATTTTAATTTTTAACAAAAATTCATAACTCGGGCTAGGGACCTCCGAATCCGATTTCGGGCATACGCCCAGGTCCCATATTTCGATACGGACCCACCGAGACTGTCAAGACACGAACCTGGGTCTGTTTACCAAAAATGTTGACCAAAGTCAACTCAAATGAAGTTTTTAATCGAAAATCCCAATTTTTATTAACTTTCAACCCAAAAGCTTCCGGAAACACGCACGGACTACGCACGCAAAAAATCGAGGAGGGATAAAATGGGGTTTTAAAGGCCTCGGAACATAGAATTTGCTTTTAAATCATAAGATGACCTATCGGGTCATCACATTCTCCACCTCTAAAATAACCGTTCGTCCTCAAACGGACATAGAAAAGTACCTGAGCTGGGAAAAAGTTGGGGATATCTACTCCGCATATCGGACTTGGACTCCCAGGTAGCTGCCTCAACAAGCTGACCTCTCCACTGCACTTGAACTGAAGGATAACTCTTCGATCTCAACTGACGAACCTGCCGGTCTAGAATAGCTACCGGCTCCTCCTCGTAGGTCAAATCCTTGTCCAACTAGACAGTGCTGAAATCTAACACGTGGGATGGATCGTCGTGATACTTTCGAAGTATGGATACATGGAACACCGGATGGACTAGTGATAAACCAGGTGGCAACGCAAGTCTGTAGGCCACCTCTGCTACTCGCTCAAGGATCTCAAAAGGCTTGATGTACATAGGGCTCAACTTGCCCTTCTTCCCAAATCTCATTACACCCTTCATGGCAGACACACGGAGCAATACTCTCTCTCCGACCATGAATGTAACATCACGAACTTTACGGTCGGCATAACTCTTCTGCCTGGACTGAGCTACGCAAAGTCTATCCTGAATGATCTTAACCTTATCCAAGGCATCCTGTACCAAATATGTACCCAATAACCGAACCTCCCCCGGCTCAAACCATCTAACTGGCGATCGACACCATCTACCATATAATGCCTCATATGGAGCCATCTGGATGCTCAACTAATAGCAGTTGCTGTAGTCGAACTCCGCGAGCGGCAAGAACTGATCCGATGAGCCTCTGAAGTTAATAACACATGCACGGAGCATATCCTCCAATATCTGAATAGTGCGCTCGGATTGCCTGTCAGTCTGAAGATGAAATATTGTGCTCAGCTCAACCTGTGTGCCCAACTCACGCTGCAGTGTCCTGCAAAAATGTGAGGTAACTGCGTCAATTACCTCGATCAGAAATGATAAACACGGGCACACCGTGAAGACGAACGATCTCGCGGATATAAATCTCTGCCAACCGCTCTGAAGAATAGGTAACAGCCATAGGAATAAAATGCGCTGACTTGGTCAATCTATCCACAATAACCCAAACTGCATCGAACTTCCTCTGAGTCCGTGTGAGTCCAACAACGAAATCCATAGTGATACACTCCCAATTCCACTCAGGAATCTCTATCTTCTGAAGCAAACCACCAGGTCTCTGATGCTCGTACTTTACTTGCTGACAATTTAGACACCGAGCCACATATGGTACTATATCTTTCTTCATTCTCCTCAACCAATAATGCTCTCGCAAGTCCTGATACATCTTGGCGGCGCCCGGATGAAAAGAATACCGGGAACTGTGGGCCTCATCCAGAATCAACTTACGAAGTCTATCCACATTAGGCACACAAATACGACCCTGCATCCGCAAAGCTCCATCATTTCCAACCGTAACCTGCTTGGCATCTCTGTGCCGCACCGTGTCCCTAAGGACAAGCAAATGAGGGTCATCATACTGCCGCTCTCTGATGCACTCAAACAATGAAGACCGAGCGACCGTACAAGCTAGAACACGACTAGGCTCAGAAACATCCAACCTCACAAACTGATTGGCCAAAGCCTGAACATCTAATGCAAGCGGTCTCTCACCGACTGGAATGTACGCAAGGCTGCCCATACTAGCTGACTTCCTACTCAAAGCATCGGCCACCACATTGGCCTTCCCGGGATGGTACAAGATGGTGATGTCGTAGTCTTTCAATAGCTTTAACCACCTCCTCTGCCTCAAATTGAGCTCCTTTTGGTTGAACAAATACTGCAAACTTCAATGATCCGAGAACACCTCACACGACATGTCATAAAGATAGTGCCTCCAAATCTTTAGCGCATGAACGATGGCTGCCAACTCTAAGTTGTGAACATGGTAATTCTTCTCGTGAACCTTTAGTCGTCGTGAAGCATATGCAATAACCCTGCCACCTTGCATCAATACCGCACCAAGTCCAATACGAGATACATCACAATATACTGTATAAGGCCTTGATCCTGTGGGAAACACCAACACTGGCGCTATAGTCAAAGCAATCTTGAGCTTCTGAAAGCTCGGCTCACACTCGTCTGACCATCTGAATGGGGCACCCTTTTGGGTCAATCTGGTCAACGGGGCTGCTAGAGATGAGAACCCCTCCATAAACAGACAGTAATAGCCCGCCAATCCCAAGAAACTCTGGATCTCCGTAGCTAATGTGGGTCTAGGCCAGTTCTTAATTGCCTCAATCTTCTTAGGATCTACCTGAATACCCTCTGTTGATACAATGTGACCCAAGAAAGCAACTAAACTCAACCAAAACTCGCATTTTGAAAACTTAGCATATAATTGGTAGTCTCTCAGAGTCTGAAGAACGATCCGAAGATGTTGCTTATGCTCCTCTCCACTGCGGAGTAGATCAAGATATCATCAATAAAAACAATCGCAATGGAATCCAAACAGGGCTTGAACACCCGGTTCATCAAATCCATGAATGTTGCTAGGGCATTAGTCAGCCAAAATGACATCACTAGAAACTCATAATGCCTATACCGAGTCCGAAAAGCTGTCTTAGGGACATCGAATGCCCTAATCCTCAACTAATGGTATCCAGACCTCAAATCGATCTTCAAAAACACTTTGGCACTCTGAAGCTGATCAAATAAGTCATCAATCCTCGACAATGGATACTTGTTCTTGATGGTGACTTTGTTCAACTGCCAATAATCTATGCACACCCTCATCGGTCCATCTTTCTTCTCCACGAACAACACAGGCGCACCCCAGGGCGAGACACTAGGTTTAATAAAGCCCTTATCAAGCAAGTCTTGCAACTACTTCTTTAATTCCTTCAACTCTGGTGGGGCTATACGGTATGGCAGAAAAGAAATGGGCTTAGTGCCCGGAGCCAAATCAATACAGAAGTCAATATCTCTGTCGGGTGACATCCCCGGCGGGTCTGCAGGAATCACCTCTGGGAACTCACGAACAACTGGCACAAAATCCATAGGAGGAACCTCCGTACTAGAATCATGTACATAAGCCAAATAAGCTACACACCTCTTCTCGGCCATGTGTCGAGACATCATATAAGAGATAATACTACTGGTAGAATGGCCAGGGGTCCCTCTCCACTCCAATCGAGGTAACCCCCGCAAGGCTAAGGTCACCGTCTTGGCGTAACAATCCAATATAGCATGATAAGGTGACAACCAATCCATACCCAAAATGACATCGAAATCAACCAAGTTGAGAAGCAGAAGATCTACGCTAGTCTCAAGACCTCCAATAGTAACCACATACGAACTATAGACACGATCTACAACAATGGAATCTCCCACAAGGGTGGACACATATACAAGAGCACTCAAAGAGTCACAAGGCATAACCAAATATAAAGCAAAATAGAACGACGCGTATGAATATGTAGAACCCGGATCAAATAGAACTGAGGCATCTCTACTGCAAACTGAAATCGTACATGTGATAACCGCATCAGAAGACTCAGCCTCATGCTTGGCTAGAATAGCATAGCATCGGGGCTGGGCCCCACCACTCTGAACTATATCTCTATGACGACCTCCTACTGGCTAGCCTCCACCTCTAGCGGCCTGACCTCTACCTCTGGCTCCCTGACCCCTATCTCTGGCTGGCTGACCCCTACTCTGGTTGGCTGAGCGGGCGGTGATACAACCGGTGCCAGAATTATGGCACGAGAACTCTGTTGTGGTGTGCCACCCAATAATCTCGGACAAGGCCTCCTAATATTCCCATAACCACCATACTCAAAACATCCATCCTAGTACTGTGGCTGTTAAAACTGAGATTGACCCAAACGGGTTGGTGGACCACGGTAATAACTCTGAATAGGAGGTGCACTGATAGGAGTTGGCGGTGCACTGTAGGCTAGCTACCCAAATTGAGGCACATAATGACCACGACTCCCTGAAGCACTGTGGGATGTATGAGACGCTGAATGATATGGCCTAGGAGGATGGCCCCTACCAAAAGTACCCCTCCCTCCTGACGAGGCACCACTAAAACTACCTTAATGACGAGGTCTCTTGTCAGATCCCTAACCTCCTACCTAGGATAGAACCATCTCGACTCGCTTGGCGATATTGGCAACCACCTGAAAAGAAATCTCACTCCCAATCTCCTTAGCCATCTGCAATCTGATAGGCTGAGCGAGTCCCTCAATAAACCTCCTCACCCTCTCTCTCTCGGTAGGAAGCAAAAGAATAGCATGACGGGCCAGATCCACAAATCGAGTCTCGTACTGAGTGACAGTCATAGAACCCTGCTGAAGACGCTCGAACTGCCTCCGATAGTCCTTTCTCTAAGTGATAGGAAGGAACTTCTCATGAAATAACTGAGAGAACAAGTCCCAAGTGAGAGCAGGCGACCCAGCTGGTCTGGCCAACATATAATTCCTCCACCATTTCTTGGCGGATACCGATATATGAAATGCAGCAATGTCGACCCCATTGGTCTCCACTATCCCCATGTTTCGTAACACCTCATGACAGTTGTGCGGATAGTCCAGGGGATCCTCTGAGGATGCACCGCTATAGTGAACTGGGAAGAGCTTGGTAAACCTATCCAATATCCACAAAGCCTCAGAAGACATAGCCGATCCATCACAGGTCTGTGCTGCAACACCCGGCGGAGCTACCCCACGGGGTGATCTGTTTGAGTCTAAAACTGAGGAGCCATCTGCTCCGGAGTGTGAGTAGCAGGAGTCTGGACTCCTCCCCCAGCCCGAGAGACGGCTGGTGCAACAGGAAATGTGTCGGTCTGAGCAACACTCTCCATAAGGCCCACTAGACGGACCAAAGCATCCTGAAGCACTAGGGTAGCGATGAACCCCTCCGGGACCTGAGCTGGTCTAGTAGGAATAGTCTGGGCTGGAACCTCATCATCAAACTCCACCTGAGGCTCTAGCTACTAGTGCTGCTGCTCGAGCTCGGGGCTGAGCTCTGCCCCTACCTCGGCCTCTGGCATGACCTCGGCCTCGACCCCTGCCCCTCGTACGAGCTGCTACTGGGGGCTCTGGTTGCTGCTCAAGTGAAGATGCGATACGCGTTCTCACCATCTGCGAGAGAATAGAATAGAAGAGCTCAATCAGCAATAATAGAATAAAATTGCACGATAGAGAAGAATAGAAGTGAAACCGTTCCTAACTCCATAGCCCCTGGAAGATAAGTACAGACATCTCCATACCGATCCGTCAGACTCTACTAAGTTTGCTCATGACTCGTGAGACATATGTAACCTAGTGCTTTAATACCAACTTGTCACGACCCGGAATTCACACCATCGGGATCGTGATGGCGCCTAACATTTCACTTGCTAGGAAAGCCAATGTGAGAACAACTTACTTCTTTTAGCAGCTTAAATGAAAACAATAATAATGAACTGAGATAACATATATGTTCTAAGTATAAATGCGGAAGCTAAACAGCCAACGTCTATTAAAATTCCCCGAACCTGGTGTCACAAGTGCACGAGCTTCTAAAGTAATACACATAAAGGTTTGAAATAAGTACAAAGCTATCTGAATGAAGTTTTACAGCTAAAAGAAAAGAGGACGGGGACTCCAGGAGCTTTGGGCGCTGAACAGTCGTACCTCAGGTCTCCGCAAATGCCCGATCCGAGCTCGCTAGTAACCGCCGCTGAGATCGTCTCCAAAATTTGCACAATGTGGGGAGTGCAATATCAGTATAATCGACCCCATGAACTGGTAAATGTCGAGCCTAACCTCGACAAAGTAGTGACGAGGCTAAGGCGGGTCACCTACACTAAAACCTATATGCAGTCTATAATAATAATAGAATAATTAAAATACGGTACAGAGTTAAACAACCAACAGGAAATGATAACCACAACCTCAAAGATAAACCAGTGTCGTCGATAATTACCAATCTTTACTAGTTCAAACAAAATATCAAAAAATAACGCAGCTAAAAAAAATAGAAACATATAGGTCGTTGTGGCGCGCAATCCAATCCCACCAGCCAACACATAATCCTCCCTTATTCCCCCATAACAATATCAATAATAGTCAATAATATATATTTATTGCGGCGGGCAACCCGATCCCACCATATATAAATATCAATATCGTAATTTTACCCTTATTTTACCATATCAATCCACCATTATTTCACCTGTTTCGGCGTGCAACTCAATCCCACCATATCAGTGTCAAATAGTCAATGTACACAGTCAAATCAACAAGCTAAATCACAAGGCCTTTACGATATAAAAATACCAAACTGAACCAAGAAAAGGAACCTTGCTCAATATAGCATCTACACAAATAATACTACACAGCGAGACCAACCAGCAATTCATAGTTAAAAGGTATAAACAAGTCAAATTAAACAAATAGCAGGGATTAGGAGAATAATTAAAAGAGCTAACATGGTTAACGGAAGAAAACATTAATTAACACGTAGCAATTAAGCATGGAAACCATTTAGAGCATGTAACAATTAAAAAAGGAGGGAAAACAATTAAGGGAAAATGATAAATCTGGGAAAACAGATAACTCGGCGGCCTATAAGCACTCGGCACCTTGCATATATGCCGCTCACATGGAATTCACATAACACAAAGTCCGAGGGTTCCTAATTCCCTCAAATCGAGGTTAGACACAACACTTACCTCGCTCCAAAGGCCACTCAAAGCTATATCACAGCTTTGCCTTTCAAACACGCCTCCGAACTAACAATATCTAGCAAATTACAAACCAAACGCAAATTAGGCCTTAGGAATCACCCGCGATCGATAAGAATTCAATTTAGGCCATTATTGAAAAAGTCAACAAAAGTCAACACCCAGGCCCGCTTGGTCCAAACCCGAAATTCGGACCAAAACCCGATTACCCATTCACCCCCGAGCCCGAATATGTAATTGGTTTTGGAATCCGACCTCAATTTGAGGTCTAAATCCCCAATTTATCAAATCCCTAATTTCTACCCAAAAATCCCCAATTCCACCATGAAAACCTTAGATTCTATGTTGAAATCTTGTAAAATGAAGTGGAAGATTGAAAGAAACTAGTTTAGAATCACTTACCTATGATTAGGGAAGAAAAAGTCTTTGAAAAATCTCCTCTTGTGTTTTAGATTTTGAAAATTTGAAGAATGGATGAAAATTCCGTCCAAGTCTCATTTACCCAGCTGCAGATGTCGCAAATGCGAAGGAGGCATCGCAAATGCGAAACCCCTCTCACCTCTTCTTCTCTTTCTTATCCTTGTTAATTTTCTTCTTCTCTTTCTTATGTGATCTTGATTCTATTCAAACAGAATAGCACTTGAGATTTACGTTCCTTTGTCTTGTTCAGTTATTCTAAGCAAATTATTCATGGGATATACTTGACAAAATAGATTCTGTCAGAAGAGTTGGAACTTTCAAACAAAAGAATCATGCAAATAATTGATTGCATATCGCACAATTTTGACTTTCAAGAGTTGTGTAGAATTCAAAGTTGGCAACCCTAATTTAGAGGCATCTAGGATTTTAAGGGTGCACTAATATCTTTATCAATATATGATTTGAAAATATAAATTTTTTTTCGATGACCCAAGTTACATTATATATAGCAAGCTAAAAACGAGGGAGCATAAATTCACGTAAACCCCATTGCCTCCCATATAGATCCGTCCCTGCCCTAATTAACTTATATAGAGGAATGACCTTATATTTTTTTTCCTTTTTGATATTTATTTGAATCCTATTAAAACATAGATCATATGATTACTTGTATGGCAATTCAAGCTCATGGCACGTATTGTGTGATTTGATCCAACAGATTTCACGGACTTGCCCCTTCGACTACGCCAGCGTCTAGCCCAAAAGCGCGTGTATCACGAGAATTTATGATACATTTTATAAAGTTCTTTACTTTTCTCTCGGTCAAACTCGATCGTACACGGACCCCATGCATATATATACACGTACGTAGCATTTGCCCAAAGTATATATTAAGCCACAGAGAGACAAGGAAGATTGTCTTTAGGTGATCATATCAAATAAAAAATTCAGAGAAAACAGATTGAACAGGGAAGCCATGACGATAGCCATTGATTCACACCTCATCGACTACGTCATAAGCCATGAACTCTAATCCTATATATACATAATATCGAAAACCAACCACTTCACTATCTCTATTTCCTACTGCAATTATTACTACTCAATTTATTGTGATATCTTTAAAAAAAACAAAAGTTAAGAAAATGGCTAAATCATATGAGAATGAACACCCAGTAAAGGCATTTGGATGGGCAGCTAGAGATACTTCTGGTGTTCTTTCTCCTTTCAACTTTTCAAGAAGGTATTATTTGATTCCACTCCCAAAATTTTGGTTTAACTGTTTTTTTCTTTTAAAAAAATTGTTATTGATTCTCTGTATCATGGATGTTTTGATTATGGAAAAATCTAATGGTGCAGAGCCACGGGTGAGAAAGATGTGCAGTTTAAAGTTATGTATTGTGGAATTTGTCATTCTGATCTTCATCAGCTCAAGAATGAATGGAGCAATAGCATATATCCAATGGTTCCTGGGTCAGTTTCCATTTTCTTATTTTTATTATTTATTTGCATATGAATTTAAGTTGTAGTGTTGTACACGCTGATGTGTAAAGATGTATAATCTAACCTGTGATAACATGATAATTAATATTTTTATCAGGTTATTAATAATTATTATAAAGATTTAGCTATCATTGTAGGAAATAAAACTTTTCGTGACGACATTCATGGCGAGTACCTTAGTCGCGACCAAAAGTGTACCGCCGTGGGAAGGGGCGACCTATCTTAAATTTAGTTGTGACCCATATATTTATCTTTTGTGGCGAACTAAGTCGCCCCAAATTCTAATTCGTTCTATTATTAGCTTTTGTGGTGACTAAAATCGCCACAAAAGGTAGACAAACGGTCACAATATAGATTTAAGATAGGTCGCCACACCGAGCGACATAGACTTTTTTATCACTAAAATGCTTGATTTCTTGTAGTGTATAGTTACATTATAAGTGATCTACCATGCAAATATTTTTTACGCCGTGACTGTATTGAAATTAAACTCTTGCAAAATATATAGTTCTACGTTAAATTAACCAAATTTAGGATTATCGGAGAATTAAAGTTTCTGTCTGTGCAAATGGTTACACTAATTCCATGTTAAGAGTTCTTTAATGGAATGAGAAAGATTGGGTTATTATTAAATTTGCAGATATCTTTTTCAAGAGATCAAATTGCAAGATAATATATTTTATAGCAAGAAACAGAGTACTTTAATACTTTTACCAACAAATTGACACACTAGGATGGTACAGCTCAAAAACTGTAAATTGAAACTTAATCACATGCTATGTTTTGGATGCTAATACAGTTCTTCTCTAATTAGAATCGATTTTTGTCATTAATTGTCAATTGTCACAGGCATGAGGTTGTTGGTGTGGTAACTGAGGTTGGTAACAAAGTGGAGAAATTTAAGGTTGGTGACAAAGTGGGAGTTGGATGTTTGGTAGGATCATGTCGCAAATGTGAAAACTGTGACAACAATCTCGAGAATTACTGTCCTAATCAGATAATGACATACAACGGTATTTACACCGATGGAACCACCACGCACGGAGGTTACTCTGACATCATGGTAACGGACGAGCACTACATGGTTCATTGGCCGGAGAACTTGCCAATGGAAGCCGCTCCATTGTTATGTGCTGGAATTACAACATATAGTCCTTTGAAATATTTTGGACTTGATAAGCCCGGAATGCACATTGGTGTTGTTGGTCTTGGTGGTCTTGGTCATATGGCTGTGAAATTTGCTAAGGCATTTGGAACTAAAGTGACTGTTATTAGTACATCTAGTAGTAAAAAACAAGAAGCAATTGAGCGTTTGGGTGCGGACTCATTTTTGGTCAGCCGTGACCCTGACCAAATGCAGGTGAATATTATTACTTTTGACTTTATAACTCGTTTAGTCAATCAACTATGCTTCAATCTCAAACTAATGGGAGTCTGACATACGAATTAATTCTAATTTTAAATGTACATGAAATATGAACAGGCTGCAGCGGGCTCGCTTGATGGCATCATTGATACTGTCTCTGCAATTCACCCTCTTCTTCCATTGATTAATTTGTTAAAAACTCATGGGAAGCTTGTAATGGTTGGCGCGCCAGAAAAACCACTAGAGTTGCCTGTATTTCCTTTGCTTTTAGGTACGTTTCTTGAATCGGATGTTTCTAACTATGCATTCTTTTTAGAACGTAAAAAGTTGATACAAAGTATATATATAATGTCAAAAACAGGGAGGAAGCTAGTCGCTGGGAGTGCCATAGGAGGGATAAAGGAGACACAAGAGATGGTAGAATTCGCGGCAAAGCATAACATTACACCAAATGTTGAAGTCGTGCCAATGGACTATGTGAATACAGCTTTGGAGCGTCTTTTGAAATCGGATGTTAAGTACCGTTTCGTACTTGACGTTGGCAATACATTGAACAAGAGTTAGGAGGGGGACTTGGGCAAGAAAATGAGAATTGGATCTACCATGTGTGCTTCTTATGCATCATATATTTTGCTATGGGCTTAATTATGATCTTGTTTTAGCTTGCACCTATTGGTGTTTATTTCTTACTATGTTTTATGTATTAAAGGAAGGATTCAGAGAATAAATACATATTGTTTTTTTCTAGGTTTGTCATGAAAAACTCGTCTCAGTCGATCTTGGCATAGGTGCATTTGATCTTGTGGAGATAAGGCTTTGTAATATTATTTAGAGATGGTCCTCCTAGTCAAAATGTGTGGATAATCTGGTTAATATTCTTCCTTTCAAGATGTCTGTTTTTGGCCATTTGGGTAACCAAATTGTTTCGGAAAGGTTTCTTTACTTCTTCCCATGATCTTAAGCAGGGGATCCTCTTTCCCCTTCTTTGTTCATCATTGGTGCTGAAGTATTATCCATATCTTTGAATAAGCCGTTTGAGCATGACAATTTCACACCATTTAGCATGGATAACAGAAAACCCATCATCAACCACTTAGCTTATGCAGATGACATTGTCATCTTCTGTGGAGGAAACAATCATTTCTATCAAGCTTATTAAGAAATAAATCAAGAGGTATGAAAGGGCTTCTGAGGAAAAAGTCAACAACGACAAGAGTTACTTCATTACCTCCCCTAACATCTCTTGTATTGGGAAAAAACTTAATTTAAATATTGAAGATGACGTGTCATGACACGTGGACCGGTCAAATAGTCAAAGCATGGTAATCAGTTAGAAGGCACGAGAAACAACAGATGCGGGAGAGAAGATATTTAAAGGCACGAGCTATTATTCAGATGAAACGAGACTCGTACCTGTTCGAGTCATTTAAAGCTCGAAGATCAGAAGGAATTGAAGACATGAATCTAATAGCGTAAAAGAGTCCAAATTCAACATTAAATGCCAAATACGTTAGAGAATTTGCATTTAACAAGAATGATTGAGTAACGTTTCTTTTAATGTCATTTATTGCTCATAATTGTCTCATTAAGACAAAGGCATTACACTTTCTCTTAGAATTAACTATAAAAGGAGAAAGTCACAACATCTGTAGGACACGAAATATCATTGAGATTACATTGAAATACAAACTTATTTACTGCTTTATTATTCTCCTAAATTCTTTATTCTTTTCGTCTCCTGATTATCAGTAACCCGATTTTTTCTCTTAATTTCTAGTTTTAACTGAAATTATATTTTTTGGTTAAACAAATTGGTTCCGTTACCGGTAATCTAATAATCAAGCATATCTCAATCTAATTTTCCTGATTGCGTCAATCATGTCAAACAACAATGACAATACTCAAGGAAACCCAGAAATTCAGACAATCCAACAACTTCAGGAAGATTCCCCGCAAGGCTCTCCACAAGGTTCTCCACGAGGCTCCCCACGACGATCTCGTGAAGGCACTCCTGATGGATCTTATACGGATGGACAGGCTCAATTTGAAAATGTTGAAACCATGAATGAGGCTCTGCAAAAACTTATCGCTGCTCAAGTTAATAACGCTCTCCAAGCTTTTGTTCGTCAATTGCCTGCTGTTCCACCTACATCTGCTCCAAACAACAACACTTTGGAAAATCCTCGTTCAGGATTGTTTAATTCTGGCACCGGTGGAACCCCTAGTGAAACACAAGAGAGAGACCCAGGTAATCCAGTTAATTCTGATTTACAAAGTCTAGTACTAACCTTACAGAAACAGCTTAAGGAGCAAAATGAACGCATAGAGCAAATACCTGGAGTACCGCCCGTGATCAAGGGCGTGGATATAGATAAATATTCCCAACAACCATGGAAGCCAAGTGCTGCTCCCCTTCCAATTCCAAAGAAGTTTAAAATGCCTGATATTCCAAAGTATGATGGTACATCAGACCCACGAGATCACGTTACTGCATTCACAACAGGTGTCAAGGGCAATGATTTGACTAAGCAAGAAATTGAGTCGGTCTTGGTCAAAAAATTCGGTGAAACACTCACTAAAGGAGCCCTAACATGGTATTCTCTTTTACCTGAAAATTCTATAAATTCGTTTGCTGAGCTTGCAGATTTATTTATCAAAGCACACTCGGGAGCTCAAAAAGTTGGAAAGCGAATGGAAGATATCTTCAAAATCAAGCAAGGAGACTCAGAGTTGCTTAGAGAGTTCGTAGATAGATTTCAACGGGAAAGAATGACGCTGCCACGAGTATCTGACAATTGGGCAGCCATAGCCTTTGCTAGTAATTTAAATGAGAAGAGTTCAGAAGCCACGAGGTGACTCAAAGAAAGCCTTCGAGAATTCCCAGCAACAACGTGGAATGATGTCTACAACAGATACAGCACAAAGATGAGGATTGAAGAAGACATTATTTTACGACATAAAACAGAAGAAAAGGTAAGTTCAAAGCGTGTGGAAAATGAAAAGAGATCCGGTAAAAACAGGTACGAGCCATACATGGGACCTGCGGGAAAGGACTCACGGTCAAGACAAGATAATCAAAGGTACGATCACAGACCTAGGAACAGGGAATCAGGCTCCTCATCAAGGTTTGGGAACGATCGAAACACACGCGGGTCACGAGACGATGATGGAAGTTTGAAGGCAAGATTTGGTGGGTATAATTTCAATGTCACTACCTCCGAACTCGTAGCTGTTTTGAGGAGCATGGGAGATAAGGTACGGTGGCCTAAAGAGATGCGGTCAAACCCAAATAAGCGCAATCCAGATCATTGGTGCGAATTTCACAATGATCACGGGCATAAGACTTCAGAATGTAGATTTTTGCAAAGTGAAGTGGACCATCTATTGAAACAAGGGTATCTCACTGAGTTATTTAGTGAGAAAGGTAAGCAAGCCTACATGAAAAATAGGCAAGAACCACCAAAGCCCCCATCACCCAAAAGAACCGTGAATGTTATAAGCGGGGGAGAGGATATTTATAGAGTAACATGTACGGCTTCAAATAAAGTTTCCAAAGTAACAATTACGCACGGGAAGCGAGTGCGACAGACTTTAGAAGATGAAAGGATCACTTTTGATGATGCAGATACAGAAGGAGTGATCACCCCCCACAACGATGCACTGGTAATATCTTTACTTGTACATGACACTAAGGTAAAACGAGTTTTGATTGATCCAGGAAGTTCCGTAAATATTATACTACTAAGGGTATTACGTGAAATGCAAGCT
>NC_031990.1:95937415-95939609 GCF_001879085.1 Nicotiana attenuata | reverse complement strand
TAGACGTATCTTTTATGGTAAAGGTTGTTACTCGCACTGGCATTTATATGTTTGGCATTTAATTGGTTTCCTCTTTCTTTACTCAATTTTTATTAATTTCCTACCCTTGTGATTTATAAAATTTAATTTCGCAAATGTTAGAGTAGATGTTTATTATGTGACGATCTCAAAGTATATTCTACTTGCATGCCATAAAATATATTACTTAGTATATAATTTGGTAGCATGCATCAAATTATATGACATTATTTTCAAGATTGTAAGACATGAGTTAGACTTACCTTAATACTTGAAAATATTCTTGAGATCATGAAAATAATATGTAAAGATGTACATATATTTGTTTGATTAGAAAAAGGGATCAAACTGTTTAAAGTGTTATAATGGTGTAGTTGGAAAACCATTTGGAAAGGAAATTAAGATTCTCGTGATTTTCTACACACGTTATGGAGAATAAAATCTTCGTGATTTTCTACTCCTGCTTCGAGATCAAAATCTGTGTGATTTTGTACTCGTTCGTTGAGATTAAAGTCTTCGTGACTTTCTATTCATTTGTCGGAAATTAAAGTCTAAGTGACTTTATACTCGTTTTGGACATTAAAATTTTTGTGATTTTCTACTCCAATTTATTATTCAGTTTGAAGATTAAAAACTTCATCGTCTATTAAATTTGATTGTGTCACAAATTACAAGGTTTGAAGATTAAAAAACTTCACCGTTTACTAGATCTAGTTGTGTCAGATGTTACTCGGTTTGAAAATTAAAAACTTCACCGTTTATTAGATCTGGTTGTATCAGATGTTACTCGGTTTGAAGATTAAAAACTTCACCGATTGTTAATTCTGAATGTGTCAGATTGGTTTGAAGATTAAAAACTTCACCATTTATTAATTATGGCTCTGTCGTGACATAAACAACAGTTCTTGTAGTTGGCTCTACAAAGTAAAAGGGGCGGTGAATTTGAATTTCTTTTTGAAAAAAGATGTTTGGAATATGGTATTATTCATCAAACGACAGGTCCTTAGTCACCGCAATTTAATGAAATTGCAGAAAGAAAGAATAGGACGTTAAAGGAGATGATGAATGCCTTGTTAATAAGTTTTGGTTTACCCCAGAACTTGTGGGGGGAAAGTTATTCTCTCAGATAACCGTATACTCAGTCGAGTTCCCCATAGCAAGACGCAATCCATTCCATATGAAAAATGGAATGGAAGGAAGCCCAACTTAAATATTTTAAAGTGTGGGGTTACTTAGCTAAAGTGCAAGTTCCTAAACCCAAAAAAGGTAAAGATCGGACCGGAAATTATTGATTGCGATTTTATAGGATATGCAACAAATAGTAAGGCATATCGTTTTCTGATTCATAAATCAGAAAATCTCGATATTCATATTAATACGGTAATCATATCAGATAATGCTGAATTCTTTGAGAATATTTATCCATATAAAAGAAATGTAAGTCGTCTAGTGAAATATCTAAGCGACCTCGGGAAGAAGAAAAGGAAAGTACACCTAATGAGGTGAATCCAAGACGTAGTAAGCGTCAAAGGATAACTACTTCCTTTGGACCAGATTTTCTGACATTCTTGTCGGAAAATGAGCCTCAAAAGTTTAAAGAACTATTGTCTTCCTCGGAAGCACAATATTGGAAGAGGCAGTCAATAGTGAGATAGAATCCATATTAAGTAATCATACTTGGGAATTGGTTGATCTTCCTCCAGGAAATAAACTTTTGCGTTCTACGTGGATTTTCATAAAGGGAATGAAAGTTGATGGTACTATTGACAAATATAAAGTAAGATTAATTGTCAAATAATTTAGACGTAATGTCTAAATGATATAATTTTTGGACCCCATTGCTCTAGTAGTTGGTAAATTCTTAATGAAGACTAGTTGATGAAACTACTAATTCGGAAGTTGGTCACGTGCCTTTCTCGAAAGGTCATTTTCTTTATTGAAAATTTATATTGTTTAGTTCTTTTATGAAATGCTGTCACTTTGAAGGTTGTGAATTTTCATAGAAAGATACGTCTGTACGTTTTTGTATAGACATGACCGTTCATGAACGAATGTATTAATATGTTGGTGTATAATGAGGTGAACCAACCGATGAACATGACCAAAATCCATTGCAAGTTGGATTTGTTTCATAAATGAAGGTGCTATAATTTGCATATCATATAGACGTATGAAT
>NC_031990.1:95879133-95935375 GCF_001879085.1 Nicotiana attenuata | reverse complement strand
TTGATTATGTGACTTATGGTTGTCTAGGTATACACCAAAGCTCGACGGTTCAAAGATATCAATTCTACCGATTGACCGAGTATATCCGACATAAGTTCACTACGGAAAGTTCAAAGGGAAACCTACTTATCCAGATGCGATTAATCCTTACTTGCGAATCACACTGTATTTTCATGCATGTTTTTACACATATGCCCATTCCCCATTCATGTGGGGGATTGTTGCGTTTTTTCTTTAAAGGATGTGAATGGGAAATGGAAGAGGCACCTTTTGGATTGCACCTCTCCATCTCACCCTTCCTTTCTCTATAAATTTAGAGGTTTGGCCTCATTTTTAAGATATGGAAAAATCTGAAAATTTCTCCCCTCTTTTCTATTTGCATTATTTTCAAATAAATATAAGTGTCAAGTGTGATCTGCTCCATCTGTTAAGTTCGCTGAAATTCTGTAGTTTCGATTTCCAGTATTGCAGAATAGTTATTCCGTTCTATCCTGGGAGGAATTAATCCAAAACCTTGGGCAACAGTGAGGGGATTAAATTCCTTAAGGACACACAAGCAACTTGTGGGCTCGGAATTTTTTTTTTTCTGTTTTGTTTATCAAAACTAATGTTTCTCTGCTTCTCTAATTTTTTGGTTTTAACACAGTAACACCAACAATATTAAGGAAATTTAAAAAGATTAATTTCCATTGAGACAGCTGAAAGAGAAATCAGTGGAGTAGAAGTGGGCTGTTTTCTATGGCGAAATAGGGAATCAAAATTGTCTAAGGATGTTTGATGGTAGATTCTCTTTTGCTTGGTTCAGTTATATCGACGGATAATTTTAATTGAACCATGTCATCTTATTTTAGTATGATCAATTCAAGTATATATGGCATGCATATCAATTGCTTGATGTTTACCATACATGATATCACCCACTGTTATGTTTCTTTTGACATGACAAATAAAGCCCCAGGGAATTCTATTAGCCAGAAAGGCAAGACTTCTCCTGGGTAGGGATTCGGACGTCAAATGCGAAAATAATTTCTTCCACTGGATTAGAAAAATGTTTCCACTTTTGACAAAATAAAATTCTGATCCACTCTGCAATGTGCAAGGTGTTGACTGCCTAGTATTTGTTACACGGTTTATCTTGGGGAAACGAAAGCAAAGAACCAATGATCACCAGAAAGTTCAAATTCATTATTGAAGAATTGTGTTTATGGACTTAAAAAAAATGAAGTGACTTTTCTCAAGAGATTAGACGATCTTTATGGTAAAGGTTGTTACTCGCACTGGCATTATATGTTGGCATTAATTGGTTCCTCTTTCTTTACTCAATTTTATTAATTTCCTACCCTTGTGATTTATAAAATTTAATTTCGCAAATGTTAGGGTAGATGTTTATTATGTGACGATCTCAAAGTATATTCTACTTGCATGCCATAAAATATATTACTTAGTTGGTATATAATTTGGTAGCATGCATAAAATTATATGACATTATTTTCAAGATTGTAAGACATGAGTCAGACTTACCTTAATACTTGAAAATATTCTTGAGATCATGAAAATAATATGTAAAGATGTACATATATTTGTTTGATTAGAAAAAGGGATCAAACTGTTTAAAGTGTTATAATGGTGTAGTTGGAAAACCATTTGGAAAGGGAATTAAGATTCTCGTGATTTTCTACACACGTTATGGAGAATAAAATCTTCGTGATTTTCTACTCCTGCTTCGAGATCAAAATCTGTGTGATTTTGTACTCGTTCGTTGAGATTAAAGTCTTCGTGACTTTCTATTCANAAAAAATAGAAACCTTTAGAAAACTTAAAAATTCGGAAGTACTGTTTCATTGAAACTCATAGTTAGTTTGAGATTTGGGTCAGATTGAAGCTATTTTTGACTTGGTTTATTTAAGCCGTTGGTTTCAGAGTGGTTCTAGCTGATTTCGAGCGGTTTTGGGTTATTTCAAATTGGTTTTGAGTTGATTTTTTAGCTCTGTTGGTTTTCTGAACATTCATGGATCTCTGAGTTGCACCTGGGCTGTTCCTATTGTTCTATACTGCTGGAAATTGCATTTGCTGTAGTTGCTCGCCTTATTGCATCAGCTGACCTCTTCTCCTCTTCTCCTACATTTTTATTCAAATTCCAGGTACACTTCGAGACTTTGATGTATCTCCTATTGAAGTGAAAATGAAAATGGAGTGTTCAACCATTTGCCTTCTGAGAAATGCATGCTTGAGTTGTCATAGAAGAGGAAATTATGTATGATTTATACTTGTTTAGGATTACATTTGATTCATATCTATATTATATAACTTGGACTGTGACTGTTGAATTTTGGATCCAAGTTTGTTTCCTCTGAATCAGAAGCTTCAATGTATAGTGTGGACTGTCTGTGATGGCTATAGCTTAAAATCGAACACTGAGTCAGAACTGATGTAGATCAGAAATTGTGTTAAATTTGGACTTATTAGGACAGTTTACATTTTTAAGTTTGTGTCATTTGATGGTACATGCAATATTAAATCGTTCAATATCGTTCAGTGATGTTTCCGCTTAGTTTAGCTGATTTTGCTTCAATGGAACATTTGAATGCTCCTTCTCTGTTATGGCGTAAATAAAGTCATCATGAATTAATATCAGAACCAGCGTAACGACACTGAAGGTTGTTATTTTGGCTCAACATCATTCAAATTAGTAATTACATTTGCACCATCCTCTGGTAGAACCGACTGTTCAATAAAAGCATCATGTTGATCACCTTGTCTGCTAGTTTATTGGTCCAAGTTTGTATAAAATTGATTTGCTAGGTCTGTGCTTATTTGTGTTATTTTAGAGATCCAGTTGTGGAAAATCAAAATTCCTACTGAACTGAGTATCGAATTGGACAGCCGCCTAGATTTTCGCTGGGCCAGTCATAAGCCAAAAAACGGAAGCATCTTCCCACTGGTCCATTCTTCTACTCATGTCGCCAAGGCTGATTCAGCCCCCCTCTGCATGGGTTGGCTTTGAAGCCCACTCCCTAAGGCAATTCTTGGGATGTCCCCGCTGAGTATCCATTTATCAATGTTAATTAGGACTTTTCCTTTTATATGAATACAAATAGAAAATTATAGTTGCTTTTAGGTTTTCCCTTTAAATAATAAATGAGACGAGCTTCGCCAAATAAAACATACAAATTGCGGGGCCCTCATTAAATGTTTATACCAAAATATTTAGAATTCGGGGCGTGCCATTTAGCGAATTTCCATGGCCTCCCGCAAAGTTAATAAGACGCTAGCCACTTTAGGCGCGCTTTTAATAATTTTACCTTCTTAAATACGGGTGTGCATTTATGTGACCCAAATCCAAATCTCAACGAAGTTGAAATGTGTTGACAATCACGGGTGCACTGGTGCGACGTGGTTCGAGACGCATTTTCACGACGTTGCAATTCTTATTAAAAATAACAATAAAAGCAGTTTACTAATAAAAGGCGCATAAGTTAGAACATGTTTTAACAGTTGAGCGACCGTGCTAGAACCACGGAATCCGGGAATGCCTAACACCTTCTCCCGGGTTAACAGAATTCCTTACTCGGATTTCTGGTTAGCGAACTGTTAATGGAGTCATAATTTCCTCGGTTCGGGATTCAACCGGTGACTTGGGACACCATAAATCTCCCAAGTGGCGACTTTGAATTTTAATAACAAATCCCGTTTCGATTGTCCTTTAAGTGGAAAAACTCCTTACGCCCTCGCGGGTGTAGCGAAAAAAGAGGTGTGACATATATAAGGAGGGTAAAGCAGAAAGAAAGACGGATCTGAAAAAGGTAGAAGAAATAGAAGACACGGGAGAGACCTCCAAGGAACAAAGGAAGAAGTCTAAATTTTGGGTTACAAACCTTTGTAATCTTCATTGTTGAATCAATAAAGCTAGATCTCATAGTTATCAACGAGATTTCTTCCTTATCTTCTTTGCTTTTACAAATACGGAACAGTATTGTTCGCAACAAATTTTCGTAGTATGAAAAATAAACTGCAACAAAAAATAATATAAAGAAAAAGAGATTTTATTGATAAATATTTGTGAGTACAATTCTATGTATCCCTTGATTCCCCTCTCTAAAATTCTCCGTGATTTGAGGGCTTGAGAAGCGTCTTTCACGAATGTAGGATGATGCAGACCTCCCTGTGATGTATTTAATCGCCAAGAATGTCAAGCGGCACTTTGTTGTTACGGGTTGATCTCCGGGAAGAACTCCGTTGATCACTCCTTTATTGAAGAACTAAGCACTTGATGATTGATCTCTCTGTTTGTGGATGCCTTCACCAATTGCGGAGTGTTCTTCTCCAACTCTGAATGTCCTTTAGAGAGTTATGTAACCCCTTTATTTATAAGAGAAAATACATAAATTACCCATCAAACTTGTCCGAAAAAATCATTTACACACCTTAACTTTAGAGGCGACCTATGTCCCCCCTATTCTTGTTTGGGGTGAATTTAAGACCACCCTAAATGGTGACGTGGCAAAGGCAGTAGCTTCACTCTCCCAAACTCGCGTGTAAGAGGGAAAGAATTTTACTGTGCGCGTCCCTTTTTCTTTTACTTCTTCTTTTCTTATTTTTTTCTCTTTTTGTTTTCTCTCTCCACCTTTTCTTCTTCCTCTCACCATTTTCCTTTTCCCATCCAAGATACTACTGTATCTTTCAGAAATTAGTGTTTTCTTATATGGAAATCAAAGTTAGGAGTGATGAGTTAGAAGACCTTTTTGATGGACAACCTACATTTACGGCTTCTTTCATTTGTTTTCCCAGTTATTTGAAGAAGAGTATAATCGCATAGAAAAGAACATGAACAACAAATTTGTCAAATTCGAATTCTAACCCATATGGGTTTGATTGTTTTTTCAGATTTTCAATAAAGTTGTTCTTTGAGTGTAGATAAAAATTTGAAGAAGAGTATAATCGCATAAAAAAGAACATTAACAACAAATTTGTCAAATTCGAATTCTAACCCAATATGGGTTTGATTTGTTTTTTCAGATTTTCAATAAAGTTGTTCTTTGAGTGTAGATAAAAATTTTATTAGTTGTAACCTGTGAGAAAATCAATAATTTAGCAGTGTAAAAAGCTTTGGATTGGAAAAGAAAGTTGAATATGAGAGAACGAGTAGAGGGGAGGAAGAGAGAAGAAGAAAACTGCATTTGGCTTTTGGTGAAAGGACAAAACAGTCCCTCACATAATAGGAGTGAAAGGACAAAACAGTCCCTCAAAACAAAATAATTAAATAAGTGAAAAAAAATAAAGCAGATATTGACACGTGGCGCGCGTGTACTACACATCCCACCACAAGACTGACTAAGTGTTACCAATGGGGTATTAAATTCACCTCAAACAAGAATAGGGTGGACATAGGTCGCCCGTAAAGTTAAGGTGTGTAAATAATTTTTCCGAACAAGTTTGATGGGCAATTTATGTATTTTCTCTATTTATAATGGTAGAGGATGGACAATCCAGCTACATATGAACTCTCTTGCTTGATTCTGATTGGCTCATGTGAGTCATCAAACTTATCACATAAGCTATGTGATAAGCTTGCTTGTGATTGGCCAAGACATGTCATTTTATACACTTGGCAACTCTTGATTGGTCATTGTTTTAGACTGGGATTGTTACATCATTTCATACGTGGCGTCATCCTGTTGGCTTTGAGTTTGACTGGATATGCCATGTCACTTGACACATGGCATGAGTCTGGGCCTTAAGATGAAATGGACCTTGCGCTTAAAAATAATAAAATGGACTAATTTAATTTGTAAAGTCCACATTAGTTATTTAACCCAATTAAATTTAATCCAAATTTTGTATGAATTGGATTCAATAATTCTATACGTCTATGCCCCCTACTTCAAGGTTTGTCGTGGTGTGAGCTCGTGAACCCCAATGGTAAGACTTGAAGTACCACTAAGATATATTAAAAAAAAGAATTTGTTCTTTCAAAATCCCCTATTGGACTTGATCGCACACATTTCCTTCAATGTGAAGCATGAAATATCCAAATTGAAGCTTCTGTTTTACATTTTCATGTAAAATCCTCCAACATAATCACTTAGATAGACCTTCTCAATTAAGGAGATGAGCAACTTTGCGTGTCATAATATTTTCCTATCCAATTAGGAGATCAACATGGGACAGTGTTAATGAAAACTGATCAAAATAACTCCACCTTTGAGTTTTGAATTATTATTTTAATCCAATTCTCCCTGGATTTTTTTTTAAGTAGAAAAGTAACTTGGATTTTCTGGAATTTTAGCCAAACTTAGACACTAGCCCACGTCTGTCAAATACTAGTCTTTTACTCTTAATACTAGCTGTTGGACACCAATCTAAATGGCCTGACCCTTTGTTTAAAAGATTCCTTGAGATTTTTAGTCCCGATCAACTTCTATCTTTTTTAGCTCGCACCTGCAATTTTTTTGTATCTCAGATTTATCCAACAACAAACTCTCTCTTCAATTGTGATTTGGTTTCTTTGGGAAAGGACTCTGTCTTGACTTTGATTCTTCTCCTATTGAAAGACGAATTCCTTCTCGAGCAACTCCTATAAAAGGAGGTCCAACCAGCTCAAATTGTAATCAAAACTTGACCTTCCTCGCTATGTCTTTCTTCTCGCTTTCGTTTTGCTGCTAGCGGTCGTCCACAAACACCAAAAGAAAGTCGTTCAATTCGAACGATATGTTGGATGTCGCTGCTCCTCCTCAAAGCTGGCTGTTTCTAGTTGATCATCGTGTCGTCGTCCATGATGCTTGTGCATGACTGGTCGAAACTGTTGGTGTCGGATACTCAACGACTTAGTTTATGATCAAGATAGAGATTAATAAGACTCCTTAACTTCAACTTCTCTTTCCATGCCAACTTGTTTTAGTTGACCTTTCTTTTACTGATCATGTTAACCCTCTTCTTTTTTTCATGAAATGCGAGGTTTGGAGAAGTCTTACTTGTGCACCAGCAGAGCTACCGAACTAAAGACATCATCTGTATCACTCCATGACGTCCGAAAGCAAAAAGTCTTAACTGGTGCGCTGAATGCCTCCCTCTATTGTAGTCAACAAATCCAACGAGCGGGAACTGCAAACAGAAGCTACTGTAATCTAAAGGAAGAGTCGTACGATGAATTGAAGCATCTCGTCATCAATATTGATACTTACAGTTGAATTGAAGCTTTACACCGTTGACAGCATCATACAGCATCAAAAGCTTTATGGCGTTGGGACCAACTTACATCATGCCGAATTAAAGCGTCATGCTACTAGTACCATACCCGTAGAAACTTCTGTTGCCTTTTTTCTTTAAAGGGTGTGAATGGGAAATGAAAGAGGCACCTTTTGGATTGCACCTCTCCATCTCACCCTTCCTTTCTCTATAAATTTAGAGGTTTGGCCTCATTTTTAAGATATGGAAAAATCTGAAAATTTCTCCCCTCTTTTCTATTTGCATTATTTTTAAATAAATATAAGTGTCAAGTATGATCTGCTCCGTCTGTTAAGTTCGCTGAAATTCTGTAGTTTCGATTGACAGTATTGCAGAATAGTTATTATGTTCTATCCTGGGAGGAATTAATCCAAAACCTTGGGCAACAGTGAGGGGATTAAATTCCTTAAGGACACACAAGCAACTTGTGGGCTCGGAATTTTTTTTTTTCTGTTTTGTTTATTAAAACTAATGTTTCTCTGCTTCTCTAATTTTTTGGTTTTAACACAGTAACACCAACAATATTAAGGAAATTTAAAAAGATTAATTTCCATTGAGACGGCTGAAAGAGAAATCAGTGGAGTAGAAGTGGGCTGTTTTCTATGGCGAAATAGGGAATCAAAATTGTCTAAGGATGTTTGATGGTAGATTCTCTTTTGCTTGGTTCAGTTATATCGACGGATAATTTTAATTGAACCATGTCATCTTATTTTAGTATGATCAATTCAAGTATATATGGCATGCATATCAATTGCTTGATGTTTACCATACATGATATCACCCACTGTTATGTTTCTTTTGACATGACAAATAAAGCCCCAGGGAATTCTATTAGCCAGAAAGGCAAGACTTCTCCTGGGTAGGGATTCGGACGTCAAATTCGGAAATAATTTATTCCACTGGATTAGAAAAATGTTTCCACTTTTGACAAAATAAAATTCTGTAGAAGCAAAATAGAAGTTACAATTGGAAAAGTTACAGTGGGGGTCGATGTCTTCTATTTATCCCTGATCCACTCTGCAATATGCAAGGTGTTGACTGCCTAGTATTTGTTACACGGTTTATCTTGGGGAAACGAAAGCAAAGAACCAATGATCACCAGAAAGTTCAAATTCATTATTGAAGAATTGTGTTTATGGACTTAAAAAAAAAAATGAAGTGACTTTTCTCAAGAGATTAGACGATCTTTATGGTAAAGGTTGTTACTCGCACTGGCATTATATGTTGGCATTAATTGGTTCCTCTTTCTTTACTCAATTTTATTAATTTCCTACCCTTGTGATTTATAAAATTTAATTTCGCAAATGTTAGAGTAGATGTTTATTATGTGACGATCTCAAAGTATATTCTACTTGCATGCCATAAAATATATTACTTAGTATATAATTTGGTAGCATGCATCAAATTATATGACATTATTTTCAAGATTGTAAGACATGAGTTAGACTTACCTTAATACTTGAAAATATTCTTGAGATCATGAAAATAATATGTAAAGATGTACATATATTTGTTTGATTAGAAAAAGGGATCAAACTGTTTAAAGTGTTATAATGGTGTAGTTGGAAAACCATTTGGAAAGGAAATTAAGATTCTCGTGATTTTCTACACACGTTATGGAGAATAAAATCTTCGTGATTTTCTACTCCTGCTTCGAGATCAAAATCTGTGTGATTTTGTACNTATCTACATCAAAAGTATGATAGGATAACAGCTCTACAACTAGAATAAGGAAGAAGACTCTTCGGTCTGCGGACGCTGCAGATATACCTCGAAGTCTCCGTGTATCTCCTCGCCTCAAGGATAGTGCGCCTGAGAAGACGTATCTGGATCTGCACATGAAAAACATGCGGAGGAAGGGCATGAGTACACCACAACGGTACTCAGTAAGCGCCAAGCCTAACCTCGGGTGGGTAGTGACGAGGAAGGCCAGGGCCCTACTGAGGTAAAATATAATATTAATTAACAGTATAAAAATCTGACAGAAATAATGAGTACGGCAGTGAGATAAGACAGGCTAACGAAATAATAACAACTACACAAGAACAAAATGGACATAGAATGACTACAGCTCAATACCAAGAATAACAATAAGGGTCTCCCAGGATACCGTCCTGTAGCCCTTCCTCAACTGTCCAGTGGATCTCCCGGGATACCGTCCCGTAGTCCAACTCATGTGCCAAACTGAAGGATCTCCCGGGATACTGCCCTGTAGTCCAACCATCAATATGCAGGGGGGATCTATCGGGAATCTAACCCGCATACCCAAAGTAAAAGTGCAGGGGGATCTACCGGGAATCGAACCCGTAGTCCCAAAGTAAACAAATAGGGGGGGGAGCTACCGGAATCCCACATCCGTAGTCCCAATGTAAATGCGCAACCACAACCAGAAATATACCAAGGAATGAATTACAAAATACAACACAGATAGAACTAGCCTAGCATGCTTCACGTAGAACAGTCAAAACAACTCAAGAAATTAGGCAATCAAGTCAACTAAACATGTTTTTCCTAATCTAGCACAAATTATAATTTCAAGTAGAATAAGGTAAGTAAGAAAGAAACCAAATCTCAATAACTTAAGTAAAACCGGATTTTCCATCAATCGGCTCAAGTATGCGCCTATCACCTCACGTACAAGGCACTCAAATATCAAGTAATAATCCTAAGGGGAAAAGTCCCCCACACAAGGTTAGACAAGCCACTTACCTCGAATTGGCACCAAAATCAACTCGAAATCACACTTTTGCCACGAGTATCCGACTCCAAATGGCCCAAATCTATTCAATTCAATTACATATCGTAAGTAATATTGCAAAAAAAATGATTCCACTATTGAATTTAATGCTAAGGCGCGAAAATAGGTAAAATAACCAAAACGCCCCTCAGGCCAACGTCTCGGAATCGAATAATATTCACATTTTCAGAACCCTCGTACTCTCACGATTCTAACCATATAAAAATCACCCAAATCGGAGGTCAAATGCCCACTCAAAATCCAAAAGTTAGGTCTGAGAAGTTTTCCCCAATCTTCATTCAAAAATCCGAAATTAAGGATGAATTCGTGATTAGATTAGTGGGTTTTAAGCATAAGAGAGTAGAGAATTGTTACCCAGTGATTGCCTTCGGAAAACCTTCGAAATTTCCCCCAAATCCGAGCTCTCAATCTTGTATTTTGATAAAAATTGCAAAACCCTCGTTTTTGAATGTTAAGTACTGTTCAGGTCCGTAAAGCATCGCGAACGCGGAAGGGAGCTTGCATTCGCGAAGAGTGAAAAATAAAGGGACCAAAAATGCCCTTTGCGATCGCGAAGGAAGGGACGCGAACGCGAAGGCCTGGGTTCAGTGAACTACGCGAACGCGACTGGGGTTATGCGAACGCGTTGAATAAAATCAAGCCCAGCCCTCGGAGTCCAATAAGGCTATGCGAACGCGACAGTCTTGACGCGAACGCGATTAAGGAATATGTGAAGCTTCGCGAACGCGGAGCATTAATCGTAAACGCAATGAAGAAAACTTGTCCTCCTCCAGAATTACTCTACGCAAACGCGTGGAGGAGGACGCGAACGCGAAGAAGGATTTGGGACCTGTACAGCTGAAGGATTTTCTGCAACATTTTCAAACTCCAAAATGCTCCGTTGAGCATCCGAAACACACCCGAGGACCCCGGGACCTCAACCAAACCTACGGACATATCCCATATCATCATTCAAACTTGTACCAATCCTTAAACCACCTAGTACAACGCCGGAATCTCGAATTAAACAAGGATTTGAGCCTAAGAACTTCAACTTTTATCAAAATACGCTTTCGATCAAAAACCTAACCAAAAAACGTCCAAATGACCTGAAATTTTGCACACACATCCCAAATGACATGACAGAGCTACTGCAACTTCCAGAACTCCAATCCGACCCTCGAATCAAAAACTCACTATCGGACCGGAAACTTCAAAAATTCAAACTTCGGCATTTCAAGCCTAAATGAGCTACGGACTTCCAAAATACATTCCGAACACGCTCCCAACCCCGAAATAACCTAACGGAGCTAACGGGACCATCAGATTTCCATTCTGAGGTCGTCTTCACACTGTTGCAACTACGGACCACTTTTCCACACTTAAGCTCTCATTTAGGGACTAAGTGTCCCAAAACACTCCGAATCCTAACACCGAACGTCCCGGCAAACCAACATAGTAGAAATGAACTTAGGGGAAGAAGTTAATGGAAGATCGGGGTGTAAATTCCAAAAACAACCGGCCGGGTCGTTACAAAATTGCATCTTGCAATTGGAATAGTCAATTACAAGAATCAGATGCCACCCATTATAAGGCATTTAAAGCGGTGTCACAATCTGGATATGGCACTAAAGATGACGAAACCCATGTATCTATGAATATATTCTCGGAAACATGGAACTATTAGATCTTTTATTTATGAATTGATTGCTCCTAAGGAGACATCAAAATTTGCATAAATAAATTATCTCTATTGTGCAAGTACCCATTATGTGATGGCACCAGTGGTCTTGAAATTGAAAGCTATTTTTTTTAGTTTTCAAGCCTATGAAATTATCAATTGACCATCACATGGTTTCATGAATTTCTAACAAGTTTTCTTTTTCCAGTGAATTTGTTTCCATCCAATAATACAAACAAGGATATGGAACCATTTATGGCAAGTGTTAATGACGGGAAAAGTAAGAATTTAATCACTGTAAAAGAAAAATAGTGAAGGTGACGATTTAAGAAGAAAGTGACGATATTTCGGGTTCTACTTTCTTTAATCTTCATTTTTTTTCTTCCTACCCTTTGTGATTTATGATATCTTGCTTCCATAAATGTTTGGGTAGATGTTTATTATGTAATGATCTCATATTACAAATCTAGAATTATTTGCATGATTAGGAATAACATATGTTTGCAGTTAATTGTGCTATTCCTTTGACCAAAGTTGATGTAATATTTGGTAGCATGCATAGTATCTTCAAGGAAGTAAGACATGAATTAGGCTTACAGTAATACTTGAAGTATTCTTGAGATCATGGATATAATATACGTAAAGATAAACATATATGTGTATGATTAGAGAAAGAGATTAAAGTGTTATGATGGTTTAGTTGGAAAACCATTTGGAAAGAGAATTAAAATTCTTGTGATTTTCTACACTCGTTATGGAGAATAAAATCTTCGTGATTTTTTACTCCTGCTTTGAGATCAAAATCTGCGTGATTTTTTACTCATTCGTTGAGATTAAAGTCTTCGTGACTTTCTACTCATTTGTCGGAAATTAAAGTCTAAGTGACTTTATACTCATTTTGGAGATTAAAATCTTAGTGATTTTCTACTCTAATTATTATTCGATTTGAAGATTAAATACTTCATCGTTTATTAAATTTGATTGTGTCACATATTACTCGGTTTGAAGATTAAAAACTTTACCGTTTATAAGTTCCGGTATCAGGTATTACTCGGTTAGAAGATTAAAAACTTCACCATTAATTAATTCTGATTGTGTCAGATTGGTTTGAAGATTAAAAACTTCACCATTTATTCTGGCTCTGTTATGACACAAACAACAGTTCATGTGGTTGGCTCTACAAAGTAATAGAGGCGGCGTTTGAAGAAATATAATTGGAATATGGAATTATTCACCAAACGATTGCCCCTTACTTAGCGCAATCTAATGAAATTGCAGAAAGAAAGAATATGACATTAAAGCAGATGATGAATGCCTTGTTAATAAATTTTGGTTTACCCCAGAACTTGTGGGGGGAAAGTTATTCTCTCAGATAACCCATATACTCAGTCGAGTTCCCCATAGCAAGACGCATTCCATTCCATATAAAAAACGGAATGAAAGGAAGCCCAACTTAAATATTTTAAAGTGTGGGGGTACTTAGCTAAAGTGCAAGTTCCTAAACCCAAAAAAAGGTAAATATCGGACCGGAAATTATTGATTGCGATTTTATAGGATATGCAACAAATAGTAAGGCATATCGTTTTCTGATTCATAAATCAGAAAATCCCGACATTCATATTAATACGGTAATCGTATCAGATAATGCTGAATTCTTTGAGAATATTTATCCATATAAAAGAAATGTGAGTCGTCTAGTGAAATATCTAAGCGACCTCGGGAAGAAGAAAAGGAAAGTACACCTAATGAGGTGAATCCAAGACGTAGTAAGCGTCAAAGGATAACTACTTCCTTTGGACCGGATTTTCTGACATTCTTGTTGGAAAATGAGCCTCAAAAGTTTAAAGAAATATTGTCTTCCTCGGAAGCACAATATTGGAAGAGGCAGTCAATAATGAGATAGAATCCATATTAAGTAATCATACTTGGGAATTGGTTGATCTTCCTCCAGGAAATAAACTTTTGCGTTCTACGTGGATTTTTATAAAGGGAATGAAAGTTGATGGTACTATTGACAAATATAAAGTAAGATTAATTGTCAAATAATTTAGACAACGAGAAGGTCTTGATTATTTTGATACATATCGCCGGTAACGAGGATTACATCTACTCGGGTGTTAATAGCGTTAGCCGCCGTGTATGGCCTTGAAATCCATCAGATGAACTTAAAGGAAAACTTCTTAAATGGAGATTTGGAGGAAGAAATTGATATAGAACAACCTGAAGGGTTCGTGGTTCCTGGAAAAGAAAAAAATATGTGTCGACTTGTTAAGTCACTTTACAGACTAAGACAAGCACCCAAACAATGACATGCGAGATTTGACCAAATAATATTGTCAAATGGGTTCAAAAATTAACGAGTGTAAACGAATGTGTTTACGTTAAGAATACTTTAAATCATATAGTCATTATTTGATTATATATGATATGTTGATGAAATATTTAAAAAAAAAAATATTGGGGCTTTTAGCTTATTCATGACAAAAGCCAATGTTAGACGTAATGTCTAAATGATATAATTTTTGAACCCCATTGCTCTAGTAGTTGGTAAATTCTTAATGAAGACTAGTTGATGAAACTACTAATTCGGAAGTTGGTCACGTGCCTTTCTCGAAAGGTCATTTTCTTTATTGAAAATTTATATTGTTTAGTTCTTTTATGAAATGCTGTCACTTTGAAGGTTGTGAATTTTCATAGAAAGATACGTCTGTACGTTTTTGTATAGACATGACCGTTCATGAACGAATGTATTAATATGTTGGTGTATAATGAGGTGAACCGACCGATGAACATGACCAAAATCCATTGCAAGTTGGATTTGTTTCATAAATGAAGGTGCTATAATTTGCATATCATATAGACGTATGAATAAATAG
Organism: Nicotiana attenuata; assembly: GCF_001879085.1. NCBI lineage: Eukaryota > Viridiplantae > Streptophyta > Magnoliopsida > Solanales > Solanaceae > Nicotiana > Nicotiana attenuata. The sequence continues at coordinate 95,920,857 of NC_031990.1, read as the reverse complement.
CATACAAATGCTTGAAAATGATGGAGTGATTGATAAATGTGTTATATATTAAAAGGTTGTGGTCCCAACTGATGCCAATCATTCCAGCTGTTGTTATAATATACTATTACTACATTAAGTGTAGTCAATAATATGATATGCAATCGAAAGTCGAGACGTATTAGTCTACAACATAAGGAAGTTTGCATTGAACGTTCATGACAATGAAACGAGTTTTGAAGTATACTCCAAATTATGTTTTGCACTACAATAAGTATCCCGCGATAATAGAGGGGTATAGTGATGAAAATTAGATCACCGGTTCAACCGATTCTAAACAGTCGGTGGATGAGCGATGTATTGGAAATCGTCCAAACAAATGTGCATTGATCGCTCTACAGTGGAGGCTGAGTTTATAGTCTTAGACAAGGCCGGTGAAGAAGCTGAATGGCTCCGGAATTTCTTGAAAGATATTCTATTTTTGCCCAAACTTTTGGCACCTATATGTATAGATTGTGATAGTCAAGCGACAATAGGAAGGGCTGGGAGCATTATGTATAGCGGAAAGTCTCGTCACATAAGACGCAGACATAGAACCGTTAGACAACTACTTTCTAGTGGAATTATCACAATTGATTATGTAAAATCAAAGGATAATGTGGCGGATCCGCTTACAAAAGGCCTAACTAGAGAGGGAGTTGAGAAATCATCTAAGGGAATGGGACTATGGCCGAGGACAAGTCATCATGGCGGTAACTCTACCTAGATTTTTGGAGGTCCGAGATCTAGGTTCAAGGAGCGCAAACAAAGTTATGCATGACCGGTTCAACATTGTCAAATATAAAATTTTCGTCCATTCTCGTGATGAAGACAATGTTCAATAACAAGGATAAAATGTTAAGACATTTTTTAATGATTTCTAAGTTTGATACAGGGTATATCAAATAGTGTATCTACGGGATAACACGTTTAGGAATCACCTATGTAAGTGTGAAGTGTAAGCCGCTTCAAGGAGAATTCTGTAAGGCTAGTTCTCTACGCACTTATGAACCAGGTGGTGTTCATGGCTGAAACGAACACAACAATGAGAACCAAAGACAGCTAAGGGTTGATTATGTGACTTATGGTTGTCTAGGTATACACCAAAGCTCGACGGTTCAAAGATATCAATTCTACCGATTGACCGAGTATATCCGACATAAGTTCACTACGGAAAGTTCAAAGGGAAACCTACTTATCCAGATGCGATTAATCCTTACTTGCGAATCACACTGTATTTTCATGCATGTTTTTACACATATGCCCATTCCCCATTCATGTGGGGGATTGTTGCGTTTTTTCTTTAAAGGGTGTGAATGGGAAATGGAAGAGGCACCTTTTGGATTGCACCTCTCCATCTCATCCTTCCTTTGTCTATAAATTTAGAGGCTTGGCCTCATTTTTAAGATATGAAAAAATCTGAAAATTTCTCCCATCTTTTCTATTTGCATTATTTTCAAATAAATATAAAGTGTCAAGTGTGATCTGCTCCGTTTGTTGAGTTCGCTGAAATTCTGTAGTTTCGATTTCCAGTATTGCAGAATAGTTATTCCGTTCTATCCTGGGAGGAATTAATCCAAAACCTTGGGCAACAGTGAGGGGATTAAATTCCTTAAGGACACACAAGCAACTTGTGGGCTCGGAATTATAATTTTTTTCTGTTTTGTTTATTAAACTAATGTTTCTCTGCTTCTCTGATTTTCTGATTTTGAACACAGTAATACTAACAACCAACATACGGTGAGGTCAAAAGTTCCTCTTTTTTTTTTTTTTTTGAGTTCCTGATTTTTATTGAAAAAAGAATACTTGCAAGAAGAACATTTAGGTTATTGAATTGGTTTACTCAATCAATCTATTGTGAAAGTAGTTAGCAAGATGCCCACACATATTATCGTACGAAAACAAATTATTTGTACCCAATATTTATGCAAAATAATAAATGTGAAGCTGTAATTAAGTTATATTGTTCAAAATGAATTATCTCTTGATGTTGAAATCCAGTGTAACTTGATCTTGTAGTTATGCTTGTCCTCCTCAAAATACCTATAAATTATCCATACAAAAGTGTATACGGGTAAAACCAAGCCCGTTGAACATTTGGATTTTTCGGTAAGCCAAACGGAGCAGGAACATGATCGTAAGGAATCGGAATCCGGGCAAGGAGCCTCTCGTGTCGAGGTTCCGGCAAGGCTCCTACCCTCGGAGGCATCGGAACCATGTCCTCCGGGTCCGGTTCAGCCCTCGAGACTTTGGAGAACATTATCAAACGACTGCACATGACTATCAAAGGGTCGTGATATCCGTGCCCAAACCAGATATCCTGGCGTGCATCTCGGCCCGTATCGGCAGAAACTCAGCGATTAGCGAAACAGAAGATTTTTACCTTTTTAGAATTGTACTTAGGGTAAAATTTCCCTATTATATAAAGGGGAAAATTTATTAGTCAAAAAATACATTGTAACACGAACATCAAGGCAATTTAGTTCCATTCTCTCTGTTATTCAAAGTTATTTTTGCTTTATCAGTTCTTCATTGCGCCATTAACCAAGCTTGGGATCACTCTTATCACTGGTTTGGTTACTTATTACGTCTTCCATTTGCTTAATCTAACGCTACTGATTATTTGTATGGAATTAATCCGCATATCCTTAAAACCACATATAAATTCAATTGTTATTAGTTTTTGAGGGTAAACAAAAAGTAACATCACGACTCTTTCATCTTGTGCAAAAAATTACTCTCTTCTTTACTCTGATTTTATATGGTGGAGTAGCGGTGTTTAGCAGGGCAAGAACGTAAATGTTCCTTTTGATTTATATATCAGTACTTGGGAAGAAAACGTTAAAATGATGATTGAAAAATCAATTAGATAGTAACAAATACCATATTACATTTGAATTGTTTAAATTGTGAAAATTATTTAGAAAGAAATACCATTAGTAGAACAATATTGTTTAACTTTTTAGGAAGTTCTAAAGTAAAATAATGTCATGTATACTGAGATGAAGGAAGAACTTCTTTTGTGTGTGCTTATATCTAAAAGAAAAATGGCAATACAAAATAATAAGCCAACGCGGAGATTCACACCCCAGCACACACACACACACAGAGGCAGTTTAGCCAAGGCGTGACACTATGAAGCTTTTTCCGTAAGTTTATTTTGTCGTCTAACATTAAAACGTGTAAAACTTGAATTCTATTAAAATTCGTCTCCAAATAATTTTTTACTTTTTAATCTTTATTCTCATTATTTGACTATAATAATCTATAATTTTGTTCTACAATCGAGAATTAGGCAATTTACAATATTATTATGTACATATATTATGAATATCAAGATATATAGTTAAATCAACGTTTGATTGGATTTTACACAATTTTTAGACATATTTTACTCTACAGAATTATATAATAATACACTCCACAAGTTAACTTTACAACCGGATGACCCAGATTTTAGTTTACAAATATGTAGCCCAATATTAGTTGGCTCAGGTCCGAAAAAAACCTTCATGCCCTTTTTTTTCTGACGCAAATTTTTTATGGTTTTTTGTTCTATTTCTTACCCAAGTTTATACATTCCCATTCCAGCTATAAACATACAAAAAAACAGACCTAAAATCTTATTCTCCAAGTTCTATATAGATGAATGTGCTCCAAAGTTTCTGATTTGACAGAAAACTCAACAAGGAAAGAAAAATTTGAAAATTCATGATTTAGTAGAAAATCAACGAAAAAATTAACTTTATATATAAATTGTTAGATAAAAGTGAGAAAAATACAAAAAAATTATTTTTCAGTTTTAACTGCATCTGTACAGTAATGTATATTGATGTATAAGTTTGTATATGAAATGTTGAATAATGTATACCTGTATTTTGCTGGCAAAAAAAAGCAAAATCGGTGTTAATAGAAAATATAGAGAATACGAAGTAAAAGCAAAAAGAAAAATCTAAACAAAAAGTAACCAAAACAAAAGCAAAAGGGAACTGTGGAAAAACTAAAAATAAAAAACATGCAACAAAACTAAAATTACTACCGTGAAAGAGAAACTTACTTCAAAAGAAAGATCAATCTCGTATAACATTATTTTCACACCCAATATACAATATTATACAATATTATACCCTTATTATAATTTTGTATAATGTTATAATATTGTATAATGATGTAGAATGGTGTATACAAAACTGGATTTCATCTTGACCTTCCTTCTTCAACTAGTATGGTTCCCAAAACCAATGTTAATCAAACACAACTAACCCAGCACTCAAGATTCTTATCATTACAAGCTTTTACAATAATTTTTAACTTAACCCTATCACTTTAGAGTTAGATTTTCCAAATCTGAGTTGAACTTAGAGCTTCAAAGCTTCTTCAATGGAGTTTAGAATATGGATGCAACAAAACTTCAAATTTAAATACACACATAAATCGAGATTCAAATATTTGTGATCTATAAAAATTTACGAAGATTAAGCAACTTAGTAGAGAAAATGCTTTAAATCAAGTTTGAGTTCTATAAATATTCAGATCTATGTGAGTGAGAGAAGAGAAAGAAGGGAGAAAGCAAAGAGAGGCGGGTGGAGAGTATAGAGTGTGCTGGGAATGAAGAAAAACGAAAATAAAGAAACCGTAAAAGTGTGTTTGTAATAGTGGCTAAAGGCTGAAAATTTTCTTCNGAACATGACCAAAATCCATTGCAAGTTGGATTTGTTTCATAAATGAAGGTGCTATAATTTGCATATCATATAGACGTATGAATAAATAGCATACAAATGCTTTAAAATGATGGAGTGATTGATAAATGTGTTATATATTAAAAGGTTGTGGTCCCAACTGATGCCAATCATTCCAGCTGTTGTTATAATATACTATTACTACATTAAGTGTAGTGAATAATATGATATGCAATCGAAAGTCGAGACGTATTAGTCTACAACATAAGGAAGTTTGCATTGAACGTTCATGACAATGAAACGAGTTTTGAAGTATACTCCAAATTATGTTTTGCACTACAATAAGTATCCCGCGATAATAGAGGGGTGTAGTGATGAAAATTAGATCACCGGTTCAACCGATTCTAAACAGTCGGTGGATGAGCGATGTATTGGAAATCGTCCAAACAAATGTGCATGGATCGCTCTACAGTGGAGGCTGAGTTTGGTCTTAGACAAGGCCGGTGAAGAAGTTGAATGGCTCCGGAATTTCTTGAAAGATATTCTATTTTTTGCCCAAACTTTTGGCACCTATATGTATAGATTGTGATAGTCAAGCGACAATAGGAAGGGCTGGGAGCGTTATGTATAACGGAAAGTCTCGTCACATAAGACGCAGACATAGAACCGTTAGACAACTACTTTCTAGTGGAATTATCACAATTGATTATGTAAAATCAAAGGAATAATGTGGCGGATCCGCTTACAAAAGGCTTAACTATAGAGGGAGCTGAGAAATCATCTAAGGGAATGGGACAATGGCCGAGGACAAGTCATCATGGCGGTAACTCTACCTAGATTTTTGGAGGTCCGAGATCTAGGTTCAAGGAGCGCAAACAAAGTTATGCATGACCTGTTCAACATTGTCAAATATAAAATTTTCGTCCATTCTCGTGATGAAGACAATGTTCAATAACAAGGATAAAATGTTAAGATATTTTTTAATGATTTCTAAGTTTGATACAGGGTATATCAAATAGTGTATCTACGGGATAACACGTTTAGGAATCACCTATGTAAGTGTGAAGTGTAAGCCGCTTCAAGGAGAATTCTGTAAGGCTAGTTCTCTACGCACTTATGAACCAGGTGGTGTTCATGGCTGAAACGAACACAACAATGAGAACCAAAGACGGCTAAGGGTTGATTGTGTGACCTATGGTTGTCTAGGTATACACCAAAGCTCGACGGTTCAAAGATATCAATTCTACCGATTGACCGAGTATATCCGACATAAGTTCACTACGGAAAGTTCAAAGGGAAACCTACTTATCTAGATGCGATTAATCCTTACTTGCGAATCACACTGTATTTTCATGCATGTTTTTACACATATGCCCATTCCCCATTCATGTGGGGGATTGTTGCGTTTTTTCTTTAAAGGGTGTGAATGGGAAATGGAAGAGGCACCTTTTGGATTGCACCTCTCTATCTCACCCTTCCTTGCTCTATAAATTTAGAGGTTTGGCCTCATTTTTAAGATATGGAAAAATCTGAAAATTTCTCCCCTCTTTTCTATTTGCATTATTTTCAAATAAATATAAGTGTCAAGTGTGATCTGCTCCATCTGTTAAGTTCGCTGAAATTCTGTAGTTTCGATTGCCAGTATTGCAGAATAGTTATTCCGTTCTATCCTGGGAGGAATTAATCTAAAACCTTGGGCAACAGTGAGGGGATTAAATTCCTTAAGGACACACAAGCAACTTGTGGGCTCGATTTTTTTTTTTCTGTTTTGTTTATTAAACTAATGTTTCTCTGCTTCTCTAATTTTCTGGTTTTAACACAGTAACACCAACAACTTCGTGCTATTAGCACCAAGGGCTCCATCATTTTTTTTTGCAGGTTTTCAACAGATTGCAAGATGTCTGATATCACTAAGAACATGCACGAGATGTCACAATGATTTGCAGCGGAACACTCGTCTCTTTGTTGCGGCTTGGTGCGAGAGACACATGAAGTGTCCTTCCGACCTCGGAGACGAAATCCCTACTCTTGGAGTCTCGGAGAGACCATATTTTATCATTGGTGAGTGCAATCGCATCGTTGCAGGCCGGCGAGGAAGACAACTGGAATAGGCCTTTCCAACTTCGGCAAGCAAGCACCTAGCGCATCTCTGCTGCTTTGACTTCATAGCATTTCATGCTCTCATCAAAAAATTGTATCTCGACCTAGGAGTGTCCAAACTGCAATCCGCTTGATTCTACAGAATCAAAACTTGCACCACAACGTCATATCCAAAACTTAGGGCCAAATTTTATCAGGACAGGTCGGAATGAACTTTCAAAGGCGATGCACAAGTCTGTCATTTCGTCTTCACAGCACTGCATGCTGTCATTGGAACGCACATATCTCAAGCTAGGAACGTCCAAATCACTAGCCGAGATAAGGAAATCCCCAAAATATCATGGAAGGATTCCAAGCAGATTAGCCGCAGCAATATTTTGAAATTGACCCATCTGTCTGCCGAACTTGCTATTCAGCTTTGCGCGCATTTATAGAAAAATTTGTATCTCGATCTACAGGTGTCGGAAACATGATCCATCTGTTTCTCCGGAAAGAACACTACAATTTTTGCAACACTTGAAGATATCATAGACGAACTCCTTTCGGATTGCCCGCAACAGTAGTTTGAAATTGCTCCTAACGTCTGCCGCACTTGCGATCCAGCTTTGCGCACTTTTGTAGAAAACTTCATATCTCAAGCTATAGGTGTTGGAATCCCAAGACGTCTACAACATCGGAAAGATAAGCTCGAGACCTACAACACCTGAAAATATCGCGGTAGAACTCCTTTTAGATTGGTCGCGATATTACTTTGAAGTCGCTCCTGATGTCTGCCTTGCTATTTTTTTTCCAGCTTCGTGCCCTCTTGTCGAGAAATTCATATCTTGAGCTTTGGGTGTCAGAATCGCGAGCCGTTTACGTCATTAGAAAGAAAACACAGAGAGAAAGAACAACTGAAAATATCATTGCATAATTCCTTTTTGACTGGCCGCAACAATTTATCGAATTCGTCTAGGTGTCTGCCATGCGTTTGTTTCTTCCTTTCGCACTCCTGTCGAAAGATTCATATCTCGATCTAGAGACCCCAAATTGTGATTCGTTTGCGCCGTTAGAAAGTACACTCATAGAGCTGCAATACATATGAGTTTCGTGGCAGAACTCCTTCCGAACTAGAAACAAAAAATTCTCAAATTCCACCTAGCTGCAGTAACTTTCAGATTCGTGTAGTTCCGGCGAACAAAATCATATCTTGAGCTAGGGGCCTCCAAATAGCAAGCGGTTTGTGTTCTTACAAACTAGACATCCAAATCAACAACATATAAAATGTTAGGAGCAAAACGTCTTCAAGATGGACTGCAGTAGTTTTCCAAAGTTGATCCCGTCGTCTGTCGAGCTTGCTTTCCAGCTCTATGCTCTCTGAGTTGTCCTACAAATGTTTGTTTTCTTCTTGAAATTGACTCTACAGTCTTGCATGTAGTAGCTTCGGCTATATGCATCACAAATCTTATCTCTTCATTTATTTCTTTTGCAGACTCGCAAAGAAGGTCAAAGAGTCTGGGTATTAGACCGAGGTGTCATACAAGATGTGGAGCCACCCCTTCACCAACTATTGCACTTGATTTTTTGATAGTCTTGAAGTTCATCAATGGCGGCTCCCATGGTGATAGGGACCTTCAACCAACAATTGAGGATGGCATCAAATGTGGAGACGTCATACAGACTTGGAAAAGCATTTAGACGCGTCAGCAACAAAGCCCAATTTAAGATCATCTTCATGATTTAGGCTTTTGTATAAAAAAATGTCTAGTTCCTGTTGTCTCTAAATTTTTGGATGTATCAACTTTTGTACTATTGAAGCAATAAAACATCTTTTATACTTCAACGTAAATCGTCTCCTTTTCCTCATAGATATGTGCCTCTATACTTGGAAGAATTAATGTAATGATCTGATGATGCCAAACTTTTATTTTTTTAAAACTCATGCGACTGAACTTAGAATGAAAGTCTAAGATGCCTATGTACCTCGGTAAAGAGGATCAAGTCATAACGTGGTTCCGAGGGATAAATTTTTTTTTATGCCCTAATTTTTGCCTAGGCCGCCTCTCGCGAGGTTTTCAACCTAGCGGACTTTTTTTGTTTTTGTTTTTTTTCTGTTTTTTGGCCGTACACAGTTTAGACTCATGAGGGTCAGGAGTGTAGAAACGTGTAGTTTAGGCCCATGCATCAAGGAGCATCTTGACTTGCAGTTTAGGCTCGTACGTCGAGGAGCATAGGTGACTTTCATGGGAAGTACTGCTTCAGAAATTTTTCGTTGATCGGACCGACTCTGAGACCTTCCTTATCGACAATTTTGTATGCACCTCCTGAATAGGCTTCCTTCACAACATATGGCCCATCCCATTTTGAGGTGAACTTGTCGCCTATGCGTTTGTTGAGGATTATGGGTCATCGAACGGCTAGGACTAAGTCTCCCACTTGGAATGATCGTGGCCGCACTTTCTTGTTGAAGGCTCTAGCTAGTCGAGCTTGATAGCACTCCAATTTTTGTTGCCCTTCTAATCTTTTCTCATCCAAGGCCTCTAACTCTGCTAGGCGAAGTTGAGCATTCTCTTCGGATGTGAGCCCTTCTTGGATGTTTCCACAACTCTGATAGGATGTTTCCACAAAGTCTGACTTTTCTCTTTGACTTCCTTGGATGGTCGGCATGGCTTCTTTCTCTTTCTTTGCTTCTTTACGAGGTTGGCAAGTGTAAACAATGGTTCTCCTTTGCACTTTCAGCGGACCATCTGTGGATATTGACAAAATAGACTTCCTTTTCATACGTGATGGGAAAGCACTACAGATTTCTTTGTCAACAACTTCAAAATGACCCGCTCCTCATGGACTTGCTCCTTATGTTTTGACAATATCTTTCTAGATGGCGACTTCCTTGTGGTCCCTAGGCGACAAAAGACAAAGGTCTTTAAGGTAGTGGAAACTTCTTTTAGATATTTGGAAGATACACGTTCACCTTTGTGACTTTGCCTTTCAAACACTGAGACCGAAGGGGTTGAGCCTCCAATGCGATCAAATACTGAAGCCTGATGTTTTCTTTTCTTGCCCTTAACTTCCTTCATCTCCTCTACCGAGGTGTATTGTGATGATGCTATCTCTTTGCTTCTCTTTGATGAAATTCGAAGAGGCTCTGCCAAACTGAATCCCAACCCAAACTTTGGAGTGGCGACGTAGTGCCCTTGCTTTCTCAACTTCATTTGGGACTCATTGAGCCCATGTATCTTTTCACCAGTGACTTCGTCTTTGAGTTCTCCTAGTTGTGATGGATTGGAGAAGTCATAACCAGACTTTTCAAGCAGTATGAAGGCCTTAGGATCATAGTGCCCTTTTATTTTATCATCTTGGAGATTGCCTTTAGCAGACTCACAAGTCACATATGTGATTTGTGCAACTGGGACAGTCATATGCTCCTTCAAATGTTGGATATCTTTGTGACTCATTTGCTTTTTTGGAGTACATTCCTGTAGCAAAGGTTGCCCTTTCTTTCAATGCTCACGTGGAACATAACGAAAAACCAAATGCTCCTCAGTCTTTGTCTGTATGCCACCTTCAGATGATGATAGCTTAATGGAGACTTCTTCCGTTCCCTTCTTAGGCAGCTTGGTGGTAGTCCATTGAGCCACATTTTCCTCTTCTGACTTGACATCAGCTTCATCATCTGATGATGGTTTCTCCACTTTCGGTTCACAAGAATCTAGGTAGAATTTTGTGTCTGCAAAGTATGACTCCGTCTCAATGAAAGACTTGATGTCTGCATCAATTTTGATGCAAAGTAGATGATATCACCCCATTCTCATGAATCCAAGGACGTCCAAGCATCAAGTTGTATGATGTTTTAGCATCTATGACGTGAATCAGGGTGTTTGAATCTATCTCACCAATGGATAATCCTACGCGGATCATACCTATGGCTCGTTGTCCTCCTTGGTTAAAACCTTGGATTGTTAGGTTACTTTTGGATAACTCATCGATAGAGAACCCTAGCTTTTTTAGCACCATCTTTGGCATGATGTTGACAGCCGAACCATTTTCAACAAGTATGCGATTGAGATGTTGTTACCGAATGGACCCTACAACAAGCAAAAGTCTGTTATGTGGCTTAGACCCCAGCAACAAGTCATCATCTGTGAATGAAATTGTTGGACAACATGTGACAACTTTTCGGTTATCATGATGTTCTTGTGTTTTCATTGGAGCAGGCTCATTGTTGCTTTCCGTTGTTTTGTGAGTACTAGAAACCACATGAGTTGCACCAACGTGACCTCCATGAAGGAATTTTCCAGGAAAGAATTCATGCAATGTGATGGGCTTTCGGAACTTCGGCGATAAAGCACTGTTAGTCTTCTTGCTAATAGAAGGTTTGATATTTCTTGGTGATTGTAGCCTATCTGCATTGCTCATCATCGCTCTTGAATTAGGAATTCGTAGCCTCAAAACTGCCTGATTTTTTCGCTTCTTGTGAGTGACTAGAATCCAGCCTTCATCGTCTTTGTCTTTGGAGTGTTTGTCTAGCTCTAGTGAACCTTCAAGAGTTTTCCTTGGAAGATCAACTTCAACGGGCTTGAAACGTCCATATTGTAAGAAGGCAGTGCTTGATACGTTATGCAACTTCGAACACTTCTTTTCCTTGAGCGCGATACTTGCATGATTTGCTTCTGCTGTTTCATCCATGTCTATGATGATTTTTCCTTCACTTACAAGAGCCATGATTTTCTCCTTCAAGACGAAGCATTTCTCTGTAGGGTGGCGATGACGCGATGAAACTTGCAGTATTTCGGATCGCCAACTTTTCCAATTTCCCCTTTTTGATTCTGGGAGATCGATGACTTTCTTGTCCAGCAGTTCATCAAGGATTGTGGGTACGTCTGAATCTGGAACTGGATAAACCTTCGCCTCTAATTCCCTCAAGGTGGAACGACGCTTCTCCTCTTTGGGGTATTGACTCGGGGTCTTATCCTCCTTCAATTTTTGCTTAATAGTGACTTTCACAGAAGTTGCTTTCACCGCCATTGATTCTTTGGTTTGGTTCTTTATTGCAACATTTTTCTTGAACTCCTTTTGATCAGCAAATGGAGATGCCTTTCCATGACTTGCGATGCTTAACTCCATGTCGTGCGCTCGTGTTGCAAGTTCTTCAAAAGTTCGCGGTTTGATCCCTTGTAGGATATACAAAAGGCCCCAGTGCATTCCTTGAATGCACATCTCCATAGCAGATATTTCTGAAAGGCGGTATTTGCAGTACAAACTTAACGCCCTCCAACGATTAATGTAATCCACCACGGGCTCGTCCTTACTTTGCTTGGTGCCTGTCAACTCTATCATGCTTACAGTTCTTCGGGTACTGTAAAAACGATTGAGGAATTCCTTCTCAAGTTGCTCCCAGCTATCAATGGACTCGGGCTCCAAGTCAATATACCAGTCAAATGTGTTCCCTTTCAAAGAACGAACAAATTATTTTACCAAAAGGTCACCATGCGTTCCAGCATTGCTACAAGTCTCGACAAAGTGGGCAATATGTTGCCTTGGGTTCCCTTTGCCATCAAATTGATGCAGCTTTGGTGGTGGATAATTGGTTGGCATGGTTAAACAATCAATCCTTTTAGTATAAGGCTTAGAGTAGTATAACGAACTTTGCGATGGTCCGCCATATTGAGCTCTAATGGTGTTTGTTATCATGTCTTATAATTGTTGGACAGATAACGTCGGAACTGAAGTAGATTGCTTTTCCTTTTGAATGTTTAACTTTGCAAATGATTCCTCAACAGTTGTTTTCTGGGAGGTGAAGACAAGTGAACGAGGAGGGACATGGCTTGACTCTCCAGGTGCATAAGCCTCCAATTTGTTCATGAGTTGAGCGATTTGAAGGTCTTTGTCTTCAAGACCTCTATAGTTTGTTCCATCATGGCAAACTTTTCGTCCACGTTAGTTGCGTCAGTCATCAAGGCATTGACTTTCGTTGAAACTGAAGAATCCACCAAATCCTCAAATCTGCCAAGGTTTGAGGCTGTTTGAGAAAGTTCGTCAAACAGCGAGAATGGGGTGTTGCCCCCAGAGATTGCGGTTGCGAACGTCATAAAAGATCTGCTCTTCTTTGCCATCGCCAAGGAGGTGAAGTATTCGGATCCATCGCCACTAGACTTGAACTTGCTTCGAGTGATTGGGCCAACATGACTGAGCTGAACGTATGCGGCAACAGTAGCATCTTTGCATGAAAAATCACCCTTGCAGAAGGCCATTGTAGCAGTAGATCTGAAGTTTGTAGTTTTCAACTTGCAAGAATGAGAGATGAAGGGCAGAATTGGTCCCACTGGGCGTGCCAAAATTTGTGCGCAACAAATTTTTGTAGTATGGAAAATAAACTGCAACAAAAAAATAATACAAAGAAAAAGAGATTTTATTGATAAATATTTGTGAGTACAATTATATGTATCCCTTGATTCTCCTCTCTAAAATTCTCCGTGATTCGAGGGCTTGAGAAGCGTCTTTCTCGAATGTAGGATGATGCAGACCTCCTTGTGATGTATTTAATCACCAAGAACGTCGAGCAACACTTTGTTGTTACGGGTTGATCTCCGGGAAGAACTCCGTTGATCACTCCTTTGTTGAAGAACTAAGCACTTCATGATTGATCTCTCTGTTTGTGGATGCATTCACTAATTGCGGAGTGTTCTTCTCCAACTCTGGATGTCCTCCAGAGAGTTATGTAACACCTCTATTTATAATGGCAGAGGATGGACAGTCCAGCTACATATGAACTCTCTTGCTTGATTCTGATTGGCTCATGTGAGTCATCAAACTTATCACATAAGCTATGTGATAAGCTTGCTTGTGATTGGCCAAGACATGTCATTTTATACACTTGGCAACTCTTGATTGGTCATTGTTTTAGACTAGGATTGCAACATCATTTCACACGTGGCGTCATCCTGTTGGCTTTGAGTTTGACTGGATATAACATGTCACTTGACACATGGCATGAGTCTGGGCCTCAAGATGAAATGGACCTTGGGCTTAAAAATAATAAAATGGACTAATTTAATTTGTAAAGTCCACATTAATATTTAACCTAATTGAATTTAATCCAAATTTTGTATGAATTGGATTCAATAATTTTATACGTCTACAGGTATATAAAAGATGTAAGCTTATTATTTACATTTAATGTCTTTCAATCATCCTAAGAAATGTTGCATAAACTCGGTCTCTCTGATTTTAATGATGTCTAGATCTAAAGTCGATTATGTTTGGCTAAGATTTATCCTCTATTTAATCATTAATTTTTTTAGTTAAAAAGTTTAATACTTTTTGATCAAACAAAACTAAATATAAATAAAAGAATCAGTAATACCTTATACTAGAAATTTGAAGAAAGTATAATCATGACAATAACAACAAATAAGAGAAAAAAAGAAATTTATTTTTGTAACATTAATAATATTGTAATTTAATTATGCATGATACCGACAAACAATAAAGGAAAAAAAACATTTATTTGCGTAACTCTAACAGTATTCTTCCTTATTCCTATCATCTTTTTATAGCCATGATTTTCACTATATCGAAAGTACTAAAAGATTATCTAATTTCTGTTGGAATATGGAGGAAAAAATTATGTTATTAGGGATGGGACTAAAAGCGCTCCAATATGATGAACAATTAGGACGATTAATCCTTGATGTGAAAGAATAGGGATGATTTTGAATCTAAGCCCAAAGATGAGGGATGATTTTGGGCTTTTTAAATTTGTTGGTCGCCGAATATAGAAGCGTCACTGAGGACGCCGAGTGCACCAGCGACCTAACAATTAGGACTATTAACGTTGTATGCGAAAGAATAGGGATGACTTTGAATCTAGGCCTAAAGATAAGGGATGATTTTGGGCTTTTTAAGTTTTTTGGTCGCTGAATGTACAAGCGACACAGTACTCCATCTCTTCAAAATTGGGGTCGTTCTGATATTTATAAAACTTGTGGGGAATATATTTTTCCTCCTCTTTTCCTCTTCACACAGTAGTGCGTTTTTCCTGCTCGTCCCTTTAGCTCCGCCGCCGTATTTCCTCCACCGACACTTTATTTCTTCCACCACCGTAAGTTCCGCCGTTGAATAAATCAAGCTAATTAGGTACTCTCTATTTGCTATATATTATTAGCAAATTAATAATTTTATTGCAGTGTATCTGTTTGAAAAAAAGAAGCTTCAATTAATCTTTTTTTTTTTTAATTTAGTAATAAATGGCGCATAGGTTGCTGAGGGATGCAGAAGCAGATGGATGGGAACGATCTGATTTTCCGATTATTTGTGAGTCTTGTCTTGGAGATAGTCCTTACGTACGAATGGTAATATTTTTGAACTTTTTGTTTCCTTTAATTTGCTTTTATTGAGTTTAAGTTATATGCACGGTGTAATTGATTCATCCTTTTTTGTTAGTGAGGTGCAATTTAGCAACTTATTTTGGGCTAAATTTCTCCTAATTTATTGAGCTTCTCCATCCAAATCTAGTTGATTTTGGTTTTAAAAAATCACCTTTTTGTTATTTTCTTCGTATGAATTGGAAGGTGTTTAAAATATTTATACCACCAACTGAGATAAAACACCATCTGCCTAAGCCTTGGTAGGCGATTAACACTGTGCTAGTGGAGATAGTACTTGGTAGAATGGTCGAGGTCCCCCAAGTTGGCCCCGCCAACACCGTCATAAAAAGAAGAAGAGATAAAACAGTGTGCTAGCAGGGAGAAGACCAGCATGAAAGTTGGACATAATTTGAGACTTAGTCTTCCCATGTTCTCCTTAACCTCTTGGGCAAGGTGGCAAAAAGATTAAAGAGAAAAGCTTAACTTTGGTAACACAAACTAATGTTTGAAAAAGAACTTGCTGAAGTTATCTTCTTTTTTGTTTGTATGTTTTGTGGTAACCAAGAAATCCGTTGGGTCAATTGAGTCTTCAACATTCTATGGATACTGGGTCTGCCCTCTATCCTTCTCCACTTAAATACTAGACTTGGTTCACAAGCAGGGATTCAAACTTGTGATGTGTGCACCTACCACACTTCCTGTGTTTTATTAACTTGAGGAAGTTGTCTGTCTTATTTAGGTGAATATAGCATTATTACATTGCTATAATATCCAGAAGTTCATTTCTGTGTATTTGGGATTTTGTATATGAGGAATCAGGGTTGCAGAGAACTAAGTTTTCCGTCAGCAGTTTTATTGATGATGGAACGATTTGTTACTCACAGAAGGATTTGCATTTCTACTTGGTAAAACTAAAATAAGCAGGACAGCTTTATTCAAATAAGGAACTAGAAAGTGTAGTTTTTGACATCAAATCGAACTTCAAAGGTCATAGTGTCGTTCTTTTAATCACAGTGGCCCAAGTGATTATAACGTGTGAGGAAGCTGGCTGCTCATATTTAATAGAGACAACAAGTTAACTTTTTATCCTTAAGTCATAGGGGAAGAACGAGTGATCTTATTTTCATAGAGGAAAAGGTTGCTGACCCTCATTATAATCCTTGTATAATGATTATTGATTGAGGTTATATACTTCCTTGGATCACTTTCTTAACATAATAGATTCTAAATTCAGTTTACATGTTGTTAACCAAGGAGTAAGGACAACTTTTCTAAATTTAAAGTTGTATCCTGCTTTATTGCTTCTGCTAGCCTTTCTATTGTCAAAAGGTCAGCCTTCTTCATACAAGTAAAATGATTATCTGAGTTTTATGACGTGGTTACTGCTGCCCCCTTATTGTCAATTCACCTTTTCCTTTCCATGCTTAATTATTGATTATTTTGATCTTGCCATTGTTTCCTTACAGACAAAAGCAGATTATGACAAGGAGTGCAAGATATGCACACGGCCCTTCACAGTGTTCAGATGGAGGCCTGGTCGGGATGCAAGATACAAAAAATCTGAGATCTGTCAGACCTGCAGCAAATTGAAGAATGTTTGTCAAGTTTGTCTTTTGGATCTTGAGTATGGTTTGCCAGTTCAGGTCCGAGACACTGCTCTCAGTATCAATTCGAATGATGCAATTCCCAAGAGTGACGTTAATAGAGAATATTTTGCGGAGGAGCATGACCGCAGGGTATGTGAAGTTCTAACCGGAAGCTTATTTTTTGTTATAACATGCATGTGTGCACCACCTGCATATTCACAGTTTACATGTATAAAAAGATCATAGTTTTGTTCAAACATTTGTCCTTCACTTTGTCTTTTATTATTGTTCCTACCCCCCCCCCCCCCCCCCCTCTCTGTCTCTCTCATATACTGTTTACTACTGAAGACATCTGCTTGTTCCTATACTATCAGTGAACAAATTTTTACTGGTGACTTTGAGGGTGCAAAAGTGGATTAGCTTATTTGAGAATTTGCTGAATCTTTGAGCCAAAATTTTCTTTTAGCCCAAAAGTGATTTATTGGGGTTGTGTTATTATTGGGTTTTCTTCCTTCCTCACCCCTAGGGAGGAGTACATCATTTGCTTCAGCCAAAACTGTTGTATGCTAATCACTCAGCATTTTCTAATTTTTTCAATCGACTTACAAATATTTCTGACCAGGCGAGAGCAGGGATTGATTACGAATCTTCATATGGGAAAGCTCGTCCTAATGACACTATTTTGAAGCTCCAAAGAACAACTCCATACTACAAGAGGAATCGGGCGCATGTTTGTAGTTTCTTTATACGTGGTCAATGTACAAGAGGTTTGGAGTGCCCTTATAGGCATGAAATGCCCGAGACTGGGGAGTTGTCACAGCAAAACATTAAGGACCGTTATTACGGGTATGTGCAACCTAATCTTTATCCTGTCAATTTGAATGCTATTCGTTTTCTTTTTCTTTTTCAATGCTCGTTTGACTCTGGATATGTCTAATCCGCATGTAGGTTTTCTGTTTTGTAGTAGAAGTAGACATAATATTGACATTTAATCTCCTGGTTTCAACTGTCAATATGTTCCTTTTAAATATTGGCTGTTTAGAGTTATTCCCTTGTAACTTTGGTGGTCTATTCCTTTTTGCCTGTACTATATTCATCCCAGTGAACACCCAATAAAAATAAAATAGCTTTTTCAAATCCTTGCACTCTTCCCAACCATGGAGTTTAAAAAGAAAATAAAGGTTTTGCTTGTTCATACTTTTTGTTGAGGACTGTGTTGCATAATGCAACAACAACAACAACAACATACCCAGTAATATCCCACAGTGTGGGGTCTGGGGAGGGTAGCGTGTACGCACCTTACCCCTACCTTGTGAGGATAGAGAGGCTGTTTCCAATAGACCCTCGGCTGAGGAAAGCATAAGCAACATATTAATGAAAATATAGACAAGAAGGGACAATACCAAAAAGCCATATAAAAGCAGAATAAGAACAACAGGACAGAAAGGTGATCAACAATGAAAAATAACTATTAGTCATAAAAACCTACTACCAACAGAAAGCGAGACTGCATGCCAATACTACTGTTATGAACACTCAAGACTACCTACTTTACTACCCTAATCCTCTACCTCCATATCTTCCTATCATAGGTATGTCCTTGGTCAGCTGAAGCTGCGCCATATCTTGCCTAATCACCTCTCCCCACCTCTTCTTTGGCCTACCTCTACCTCTCCGTAGGCCCTCCAATGTCAACCTCTCACACCTCCTCACCGGTGTGTCTGTGCGCCTCCTCCTCACATGACCAAACCACCTAAGCGCGCTTCCCACATCTTGTCCTCAATAGGGGCCACACCCACCTTGTCGCGAATAACCTCATTTCTGATCCTATCTAACCTGGTGTGCCCACACATCCATCTCAACATCCTCATCTCTGCTAGCTTCATCTTCTGTACATGAGCGATCTTGACTGGCCAACACAGCCCCATACAACATCGTTGGTTTGACCACCAGTCTGTAGAACTTACCCTTAAGTTTCGATGGCACCTTCTTGTCACACAAAACACCGGAAGTGAGTCTCCAATTGAATGCGGTGAGCCTGGATCGAACACGCGACCTTCAGATCTTCAGTCTGACGCTCTCCCAACTGAGCTATCCCAGCAAATAAATGTTCCTGTGTTGCATAATATTTTTTGAAATAAACAAAATATTTTCCTAAAACCTCGTCCAATGTTAATATCTAATAAATAAGTAATCTAACAATCTAAAATCTAATAATAAGTACTCCCTCCGTTCCAGTTTATGTGAACCTATTTCCTTTTTGGTCCGTTCCAAAAAGAATGACCCCTTTCTAAATTTTGGAAACAATTTAGCTTAAACTTCCAATTCTATCCTTAATGAGAAGCTTTTGTAACCACAAATACTCTGGGCCCCCTTTTGACTTATTTAGGATCACGAATTCCAAAAGTCTTATTTTTTCTTAAACTCCGTGTCCAGTCAAACCAATTTACATAAATTGGAACAGAGGGAGTATTAGTTAGGTTCTATTTGTACGAGGAACAAAAAGAACATACAAGATGGATGGAAAGAGTTTTGATAATTGGCTTAATCAGGGAAACTACAGATAGAAAAGGATATACCTATCCTAAGGATCCGTCATCCAAGGAATGAGCTTCTCTAGAGACAAATCCCGTGGACTGCACTCGGAAACAGCAGCTGATTCAACAGCCATGCTGGCCTTTTCTTTTTGTTTTAATCCTTCACTAGTTCTGAACTTATGGAGATGAAAGTAGTTGCTTGATGACACACGTGGTTAAGGATTATGTTGCC
Source organism: Nicotiana attenuata (assembly GCF_001879085.1). Taxonomy (NCBI): domain Eukaryota; kingdom Viridiplantae; phylum Streptophyta; class Magnoliopsida; order Solanales; family Solanaceae; genus Nicotiana; species Nicotiana attenuata. Next base: position 95,901,360 of record NC_031990.1, on the reverse strand, counting down.
TTGACTTTGATGATGCATAGCTGAACTTGTACCTGCGCCTCAGTATAGTCTCGAGACTAAGCCACATTTTTTCCTAATCGTTAATTGTTATCACAACAAATATCTCTGTCCAGGTAAAAGACCATTCACCTTCTCAGTTGAGAAGATTTCATAGTGAAAAATCACAGACATTCTTAATTTGCTCGCCTATTAGTCATATCCTCGCATCAGTGTGAATGATCTTTTTTTCATTTATTTATCAAAATCAGTGCTATCATCTTTTGGTTTCCTTATTTCCTAAATAAGAAACCTTCGGAAAATCAGACACCTCAATAAACTTCCATATCTGGCACCCTTAACGAGTCTAGGTAGCATTCATGTCAAGTATATCAGAGAAGGTGGGACTAGCAAGGTCGCCCTAAAACCATAGTTCGCCTTCTAGATTAAGTTAGCCAAGATTGGAAGGATCCATTTCTTCTCATACTCTAAGCAGCTAATGCCATACCATTTTACATCTTTGATATATGTCCACCTGTTCTTGTCTCTTTAGGTTCTCATCGTGACTAGATTAATGACATCTTGTTGAATGTTCTCTTTCCTTAAGATTTATTGTCCTAATGATCTTCATTAACTTAAAAGAGCTATATTACTATCTTATTCACGTTTTTGGCTCATGTTGTGGCTCAAGAATTGTTGTCATTATGTTACCTGCAATGCTTGCAGAGTTAATGATCCCGTGGCTATGAAGCTACTTAATAAGGCAGGTGAAATGCCTTCATTGGAGCCCCCAGATGATGAGAGCATTAGAACCCTCTATGTGGGTGGTGTTGATGCAAGAATCAGCGAGCAGGATCTAAGGGACCACTTTTATGCACATGGAGAAATCGAGTCTATTAAAATGGTGTTGCAGCGTGGTTGTGCTTTTGTAACCTACACGACAAGAGAAGGTGCAGAGAAGGCGGCTGAGGAACTAGCGAACAGGCTAGTGATAAAGGGCTTGAGACTGAAGCTTCTCTGGGGGAGACCACAAGCTCCTAAACCAGAGACCGAGCTGTCTGATGAAGCAAGACAGCAGGCTGCAGTGTCACACAGTGGATTGTTGCCCAGAGCTGTCATATCACAACAGCAGAACCAGCTTCCTCCACCCCCAGGCACACAGGAACAACCCCCACCCATGCCATACTTCAACATTCCGCCAATGCCTCAGCAAGAAAGAGCATATTATCCGTCAATGGATCCTCAGAGGATGGGTGCCGTAGTTCCATCTCAGGAGGGGGCTTCTAGTTCAGCTACAGGGTCAGGTCCTGAAAACAAGAGTGGTTCTGAGAAACAACCACAAGTACAGCAGCATTACGCGTATCCACCGGCGCCCCCACCTCAAGGTCAATTTTACCCGCCTTATTATCCACCCTATGGCTATATGCCTCCACCACCGCCTCAACATTATCAGCAGTATCCCCCGCCTTATCAAGCTGCCAGACCTCCACCACCTCCTGCTGGTGAGCAAGCAGCTTATCAGCAGAAGCCTCAACCAGCAGTACCGGCAGCACAGCAACCTTGATTCAGTTTTATCCAGCTGCTACGATCAAGAAGAATCTATGTAAACTGACGTTCTATATTTTCAGTACTGCAAAAAAAATTATTACTATGCGAGCATTTGAATTGAGTATTTGATTCTGTTCTGCCAATGCAAATTTCTATGGTATTAGGTGCCTCTGTTGCAGTCGTTCATTTCTGTTCAAGCTTTGATTCAATCTCTCCATACTCTTGTATTGTTCAGCCTTAGAACCAAGATTAACTGCTGTTTCTCATCATTTTTCTGAACTTTACATTCTTACTACATGTACACAAAAGTTTATTTTCGAGTTTCCTGCTATTGGTCCATGTTCCTTGGGAAATAAAAGAAAATTTCTCACTGAAATTGGAACCTGTGTCTTAATATTGAGACACGGCCTGTTAAGTAATGTAGTTTGGTTTACGCACGGAGGTACTTGGATAAATTTGTTACACCTTACTACAGGAGCGGGGAATTGACATAATATAGAACTTAGTTCGATGCACTAAGCTCTCGCTATGCGCGGGGTCCGGGGAAGGCCGAACCACAAGGTCTATCGTATGCAGCCTTACCTTGCATTTTTGCAAGAGGTTGTTTCCACGACTCGAACCCATGACCTCCTGGTCACTTGGATGCAGCTTTACCAGTTACGCCAAGGCTTCCCTTCACATAATATAGAACTTGTCATATTAAAATATTATGCTAGAACATGAAATCGTTCAATCTTAGTCCTATTACGATATATACAACAATTTTGGCCCTATTGATTGACAGCAAGCTAAAAGGGAAAAAATATTGGTTACATGATTAGTCACGAGACTACTTTAGGGAACCAACATACCAGAATCTGCTACTTTAGGGAACCAACATGCCAGAACCAACACTCCTAAATTCACCAACTTCCAACGCAAAAGTTAAGAACATAAGATAGCAAACAACCAGAAATTTTTTCCTGCGTAATGGTAAATGTATTTTATATGGTTCACGAGAAGTTTGAACTCAAGGGTATGATTTTTTTTTTTTTTTGGTTTTCTACCCGGTGTCCAGTACCCCCGTTGGAACCCGGCTATATCCTCGTTCGCGCCGCGTAGGGTCCCATACGGGGGGAAGCGCTCCCTGCCAAGAATTTTTTCATACCTAGTACAGTCCCATCTACTGCACCACATCCTTTGGTTGTAAGGGTGTGACCTAGTTGTTGATAAGTGAGTGCAAACTTTGGAAATCAAGATTCAGTTTCAGTATAGACAAAAAACTCTAGGCGACTTTCTCCTATTAGCATAAGCCTTGTTGGATAGAGTTAACCGATACTATCCAAATACCCTGCTGGTAGGAGATAACATTTACTCGGTAGAATAATTGAAGTACGTGCAAGATGGCCCAATGCCAGGTTTCCAATGGACTCGGTAGCAAGTACCTGGTAGAATATGCGAGATGCGCTCGAGCTGGCTTTAAGGTAATACCCGACATATGTGACATCAAATACTTGATGGATAATCGAGGTGCGTGCAAATTGGCTAAACTATCATCTAAAAAGATGGTTCACAAGAAGGTTGAATAGATTGTATATAGACTGAAGGCTCTTTCTACGCATTTTCAATCTTCCTACCACCTGTCTATGACAAAATCTTAGAGCATATTATTTTGAAGATAGAGTTTGTTTTTTTTCTTTAGAATATTGCATAGTTTTTAGTAGTTTGTATGTGTTAGGCCTTCAACACATTTGTAGACCTCTAATAGCCCGTTTGGCCAAGCTATTTTTTTTTGGACAAAAGTGCTTTTTTTGGCCAAAAGCACTTTTGGACAAAAATTGGGGTGTTTGGCCAAGCTTTTGGAAGGAAAAAACGCGCTTTTGAGGAGAAGCAGAAGCAGTTTTGGAGAAGCAGAAAAAAGTAGCTTATCTCCAAAAGCACTTTTCTGAGAAGCACTTTTGAGAAAAATACACTTAGAAGCAGTTTTCAAAAGCTTGGCCAAACACTAATTACTGCTCAAAAGTGCTTTTCTAATTAATTAGCCAAACACAAACTACTTCTCATCAAAAACACTTTTTTTAAAAGTACTTTTGAGAAAAACACTTCTCAAAATAAGCTGATTTTAGAAGCTTGGCCAAACGGGGTATAAATCTTATTGGGGACATGTGAAAGTGCAAACATGTGAAGGTTCTTCTACTTTCAATTTCATTCTGGATTTTAATCACATGAAAGTTTGGCTGTTTTCCCTATGTAAATTGACCACCAACTAGCTTTGCTTTGTTTTATGTGTTTTCTTGTTTGTTATTTTTAATAGATTTAAAATATATATATGGTAATGGTCAGTGGCAAAGCCAGAAAATTTAATAAGGGTGTTCAAATTTTGAACACCCTTTGCCAGTGGGCTATGCAAGGGTGTTCAAAGTATATTTTTAATCAATAACAAATAATGTTTTACTTTATACATAGTATAATTTTTCGGCGAAGGGTGGTCAGTTGACCACCCTTGAGCCAACATAGCTTCGCCCTGGTAATAGTGTCAAGATCTTATACACAATCAGTGCAGTTTAACCTGTAATAGACGGTTAGTATCATTATTAACTAACTAGGTTCCCAATTAATACTTATAATGAATAATATTTATTTGAAATCACGCAACTTCATAGGTGATTGATTTACTAAACCACCACACCTCCATATGTTAGGTTAATTTTGCGCCAGCCGTTGAATTTTATCCAATATAACATTAAACTCAAAATATTATCTTTAAAAACATTTTTTTACTTAAATCATCTAGCATCCGGAACCCATTGGCTCGATTGAAATGGATACGCGCCGTTGAAAGCCCACTAATAGGGCCGGGGGGTTTAGAGCTCCTCATTCACAGAATTGGAACTCGAAACCTCTGATTAAGTACGAAAGAAACTTTACCATTCCATCGTAATTAACTTTTGCAGTGTCTTTCCATGCAGAAAACATTGTAAAATACCCATAGAATTCTCCAAACCTCAGAGTTTCCAACTACCTATAAATTTATCAGCTAACATTCCCAAACAACATAAACTATCATACATTTTTTTTTTCTTGTTTCTCTTTTGGTTATCACTGCCTCAGTTAATACATAAATTCTTATCAACAAAGAACAAAATGGAGAAGATGCCTAGTTTAGTACTATTCCGAGACGAATTTAAAATTTAGAGTTAGTGAATAGTACGTATATATTATAATTTTTAAAAATATATGTGTACATAATTTAAGTCGAAAATAATAGATTCAATTGAATCCGCAAAACTTGCTCTAGATTAACCTCTCGAACATCATCACTTCCCTCTTCTCAAAGTTTTAACATTTAACTGATTTTTTACAAATTTACTTTTTTTAATTTAATATTTGGCATTGGTTTTGGACTTATGGTTACCAGGCAACAATTGAAGAATCTCCAGCACCTCAGCCTCAACCTCCTAGCAATTTTCCAATGGTGATTCATGTTATGAGCAATCTGAATTAATTCTCATTTTCTTTTTTTCTATTTTTGTTAGAAGTTGCCAATTCTTACTTATAATATTGTTTTTTTCCCTTGCAGAATGGTACTACTCCAGGTAGTCTCCATCCACAAGGTATTAAATGAGTTCTTATTTCACATATTATATAATTTGGATACTGAGGGCAAAGCTACATGTCTTGAAGAGTGTTCAATTGACACATTTCGTCGAAAAATTATACTGCGTATATAAGTAAGATATTAGGTTTTATAGGTATACTATAATATATACCGAACACCTTTTATGGAGAAATTTTTTTCACTTATTCAAATTTGAACACCAGAAGGGGAGCCTTAGCGTAACTGGTAAAGTTGCTGCCGCATGACCAGGAGGTCACGGCTTCGAGCTGTGGAAACAACCTCTTGCAGAAATGCAGTGTAAGGCTGCGTACGATAAACCCTTGTGGTCCGGCCCTTCCCCAGACCTGCGCATAGCGTGAGCTTAGTGCACCGGGCTGCTCTATTCAAATTTGAACACCCTTGAAAATTTTTGTGGCTTCGCTACTAACTGAACTATCCCTAAATAGATGAGTGGAATTTGTAATTCCTTCTTAATCAAAGTGTCATGTTATACCATATGAACTTAAATATTTTTTAATATTTTTTTTGGCTACATTTTGCAGAATGTCTACCTAGGTGCACATATAGATGCTCAAAGACACAGTACAAGAAGCCATGTATGTTCTTCTGCCAAAAATGTTGTGCAAAATGCCTTTGTGTTCCTCCAGGGACTTGTGGGAACAAGCAATTTTGTCCTTGCTACAATAACTGGAAAACTAAGAGAGGAGGCCCTAAATGCCCTTAGGGCTTGTTTGGTATGACAGATAAGGGATAATTAATCCCGAAATTAAATTTGAGATGAGTTTATTCTATGTTTGATTGAGATAAAATCGTGGTATAACTAATCCCGGGATTAGTTATTTCCGGATTGTAGTAATTTTTTCATCCCTATAGGAAGGTGAGATAATTAATTATCCCGAGATCAGTTATCCTGGGATTAGTTAAAAGACCTTAAGATCATAGAGACCTTAAATGAACCTTTACATTATCAGTGTAATTTTAACCCGTTATAACAGATTGTTGTTTTATTTTTTCATATTATTAGTTTTACTTATTACGATTAATTTTCTGTAATTTTACTTTAAGTTGAAATCCTAGAAAGTGAACTGTAATCTATGTGGACAGCATTTTCCTTTCTTTTTTTTTGGGCAATAATTTTTATAAGTACACATTCTAGAATAATCAGCACTTCTCTTTCTTATTTCCATTTTTATTTAATCTCTTTCGAAAGGAACATTCGAATAAATTTTGAATTGACTTAATGGAAGAAAAGAGGGTACATAAGCTGTTTTTGCCTCAAATCTTATTTTCTATTAGAATAGTCTTATTGTGAAAACACGTCTTGCTTGACTAAGGACCCATTTGAATTTCGTTTTTTAAATTATTTTTCCCCACCTAACGTTGGTGCTCTCTTGGGATCTTGACTAATCTGGATTTTTGTTGTATAAGACCTATTAAAGGTGAATCGTTCTCTACAGATTTTTTTTATATATATAATATTCACAAGGCTCGAACCCAAATTTTTTTCTTTTTGATAAATAAATTTTTTATTTCACCAAAGAAATTATGTACAGATATCTAAGCAACAAAAAAGCTCTAGAGTTAGGCCTGAAACCTCAAAACTCTCAGCAACTACAGAACTTCTAAGCAGTTACAAAAATATGGGAGAAATTTAAAAATAGCCAGATTTACAAGTGGTCATTCAAAAATAGCCACAGTTTCAAAAGTAATCGAAATTTAGCCACTTTTCATGTAAAGATAAATTTGAACGAAAACACTGTTCAAAATCCGGAAAAATACTCCAGTATAATATACTGGTCCAGCATAGTATACTGGAACTTTCCGTGTGTTGGAGTTCCAGCAAGTTCATACACAGGTGCACCGATCTCCAGTATATTATGCTGGAACTTTCCGTGTTGCAGCAAAATAGTGGCTATTTTTCAATGACTTTGCAAACGCTGACTATTTATGAATGACCTGTCCGAAAACTAGCTAGCCCGTGCTATTTTTACCAAAAATGTCCGCCTACTACTATTAACTAATAGTAAATGAATTCTATTCATCACCACAATTCTAGTTGTTTTATAAAGTAAATTGATCATGTTTGGTTTCATTTCAAAATTTGGTTAAATTGGAATAGAAGATGGGAACTAGTCAAAACAAAAAAGATGTTGGAACAGCAAAAGCGCCAATTTTCTATAGGATTATATATATTTTTTGGGTTCCCACCCGCTATTCGGTATCCGCATTAGAGCCCGACTATATCAGGATTCGCATAAGGTAGGGCCCCATTCGGGGGTAGCGCTCCCTACCAAGGATTTTTCCATACCAAAGGCTCGAACCCGAAACCTCTGGTTAAGGGAGGAGCAGTCTCATCCACTGCACCACATCCTTTGGTGAAAGGGTATGTGATATTATTTGATAAACTAATCACGTCTTGATTGGGAATTAAGCTATCGTCTGAACAATTATAGCCGTCATTATGAACTATATCAAAGACTAAATAATTATAACACGTGATTTGCTGTTATTATTAAATCCCAACAAGCAAAAAACTACTAGCTTAATTAAAGGGTAATGATATTTCTTATCACTATTTATATTAAAGAGTGATATATTTTTTTTATGGTGATGTTCTGATAAAACTTACCTGTTACCTCTCATTCGTCACATGTATCTCTTTCTCTTGTATGATTTTTATTGTTATACCAAAATCAATTTTCAAATGCAAAAGAAAATTAGCAATAAGTCTTTTAGCGTTAGTAGACAATATTTATAACAAATTATCATTTCAGAAATGAAAGAAAAATTAGAAAAAGAAAAAAAAGTCCTATAACCAAAGTCAGAATAACATTTTTGTTCTTAATCATTTCCAATCTTTTCTGTTTGAAGAATCTGAATATCTTGACAACACTAATGTAATGCTTTAACACCCAAAAGAAAAAGTAAAAAAATGAATAAATCCGGAGTAATTCAGAAACCAAGAAACAAATGGTAATTATAGTTAAAGTAGTACTGCACTTATTATTCAAAGCCAAATTACTTTTAATACGATACGATACATCACTAATCTTAGATGATCTTGGAGAAGCATACATATATATATTCATCAACAAAATAAAAAGATGAACCATGCGTCAGCTGCCCTCGGAGATTTCTCAATTATTAAGAACAACACAAAACAAAAAGTTGAATAGCAAACAATAATACTTATCTTAAATTTAATATATGATCTAGAAGAAGTTTCTTTTCCGTCTATTGATGACTAGCTCGTACACGCATATATTGCTATTAAATTTGTCGATGAATCTGGTCTTGTTGAACATGTCAGGATTCGAGGTTTGAACACAAAAGCCCACTAACCGAGCAAATTAATTGACTTGATCTTGATCTTGATCTTTCTTGTTCTTTGGGATAGGAGCCAAAGCAAAAGAAGAAGAAGAAGAAGAAATGGCTTTAATGGTCGTCGTCTTGTTGTTGTTGTTAATGGATTTGTTTTGTGATATTGAATCATCTAAAGATTCATCACTATTCTTTCTTGTTTTGATTAATAGATTGCTTTGTTGGGAAATGTTGATTTCTCTATTTGTTTTTTGGAGAGGATAGAGGAGATCTGTTGGAAAAAAGTTGTATTGAAGGCCAGCCATGAAAAGTGTTAAATCTTTTTGTGTTCTTTTTTAATGGATTTTTTGTTGTTTTAAAAAAGGAGGGTTGTGCACTTATTTATAGACACATTAAAGGTTTTTTTGAAAGGTCAATGGCTATAGGTTGGTGCGAAGGATCCAAATAAGAGAAAAAAAGGAAAATAAAGGAAGAGAGGTGGTGCGAAAAAAAATATATTTACTCGGTGTATTATGGTTTATATCAAATTAAATAATTTAATTTTAAGAATTATAAGCTACATGAAGATAAATATTATTTAACTATGATCAATTGAACTATGATCGGCTAAAACGAGTTAAACCAACACAGTCGTTGGTTAGAGACGATAGGTATCTGGTAAAACAGTTGACACATGCACAATTTATACCAACATCACTATTATTGAAAATATATCGCTACTTTATTATTTCACAAAAAAAAAAAGGGTAATTACTTGACTTACTTATCAAAAGAAGGAAAAAATCAAGTAATGAATGTTGATTGGCTCTACTTGTGACACCATTCTAAAGGAACACTTGTCAAGGTTAGCAACCACTGCTTTTTGGTAGTTGGATAGAAGCAGGCATGATTTTGACTAGCAATTTCTTGTTGATCAAATTTAATTCGCCACCAAATTTATTTAATTATTTTCACCAAATTTATTTAATTACTTTATAATCTAACTTGCATTGGCTAGTACATATATATACCTGCTAATTAACATGTCATTTTTTTTGTTGCTAATGAACATGTCACTATAGGCATGTTATACACCTTTTCGTGGTAAGTGGTTGGAGTTTTCAAGAACTATCATTCTTAATTTTAGTCAACTTTATTTATTTATTTTGAACAGAAAATAAATCAAATTCTATATATAAACAAACTGTAAAAGACATATGTTTACCTCGAAAATACACGAAAATACAAGTAACAATTAAAGTTGATTTGTGGTTTTAAAGATACGTGATTAAATTCTTTACTCAATGATTAGATAATCTTACAAATGATTGGGGTCCCCTTTATATAATAGGGAAATTCTAAATATGGTATATTTCTATTTACAGTAGGGAATATTCCTGATACAGCTGTCTAACCGTCTAGTACGGAATCGTACAATCATATTCCGGGATTTGCGCCATGATCTTGGGGACGTGGCAGGAATCTAGCACATTCTGTTACAAGTCCATAAAGGTACTATTCCGGGGTCGAGCATACTCGACCCCGACAGATGTTGTGCTCTGTCTTTGAACTCAGATCTGGTCCCTCGAGCTCGAACTCGATCTTGCTTGAGCTCGGACTTTGGACGGCCCCTCGAGCATATAGATCATAGGCATACGATCTTGACCGTATACAGATAGTCTCCGCATTTCTTAGAGTAAGATGATAAGAAACGATATGACCCTCGCTTTCCCGGAGTCTTTAACGATGACGTCATTTCCGTGACGTAGGCGCTTCGAAGTGACTGAAACGTCCCATCGGTCCACTTCCCCAAAACATTGAATGCACGCCAGTACTGGTGAGCCACTAGCGCCCCCGAACCGCCGTTGCCCTTCTATAAATATGAGGCTGTTCCTTTGAGTAAAGAACTTTACTCTTTCAATACATCTTTCTCTTCTTCATCTCTTTTTCTAATCGTCTGTTTCCACCGCCTCTTTGCCGGAAAATGCCAGGTTCTTGTAAAAATACCACATTCCGACACAATCTGCATTCTTTAGCCTAAGATCATGGCTAAAACTTCCAAAACGGTCCCCAAAAAAGATAAAGCGTCGACTTCTTCTACCTCTCAGCCGTCCAAACCGGTAGTGCCGCCGACTCTTGAAGAAATCATCCCCGGCCCTTGCATAATTAAGAAGGATTTTGGTATAGAAAATCCCCCCGATGTCCCGGGCTGATGCGAGCATGCATCTAGATATATTAGTCTAATATCGGAGAAGAACCTCGAAGCAATGAAGAGGGATTGCGGTTGGGGCGACGAGGTCTTGGTTCAGATCCCGAGCCCCGAGGAAAGCATTACTACCCACGTGGAGGGTTTTTTAAGTGTTTACACTTACCCCTTCACACTGGGTTCCCTCGATCCCGTGGTGATCGACTTCTGCAAAACATACGAAGTCACCCTCGGCCAGATTCACCCCTCCTTTTGGCGCATCGTGATCATGCTGCGCTACTTTTCCGAGAAGGCCGAGGGGTTGGAGTTCACCCTCAACCACCTGATTCGATTGTATCAGCCCCAGCTATATCGAGGGCTTATCAAGATGCAATGTCGAACAACGAAAGCCTTCTTTGCTAGTAATGACGAAACCAAAGATCAAGGCTGGATGAGCTGGTTCGTCAAAGTAAGGACTTCGGACGTCATCCCTAGGGATAAAATGCCGCTCTCAGAGAGATGGAACTTTAATCGTAAGTGGAGTTCTTCTTCCCAGTATTTATTCATATTCAGCTTTCATGTCTTACAATGCCTTCACCCTTTCTGTAGCCACTACCTGGGCACCTCATGTGGTCCCCGACCTCGAGGATTGGGTCGGAAAATTAGCTGCCACCTCCTCCTACGATGAGCGCAAATGGCGTGAATTATCGAGGGGCAAGTGGAGGTCAAACATCAAGGTAAATTCTCTTCCCAAGTTTCATATATTTTTCATTTGCTGGTGGCGTCAACCTATTCACGTTTACTTGTGCAGGCATCGGAGATGTATCCGAAATGAGGCCGGCTCCGCCCGAGCAAAAGACTGCACCCTCGATCCCAAAATCGGGGAAAGACAATAAAAGAAGGAGGGCTTCGAAGCCCGAAGACTCCCAAGACGAGGTGGCACCTGCCCGGAAGCCGAGGGGAAAACTCATTCGTGTGGACTTGGATTCAGCCATCCAATGCCTGGAGGATGAAGAGAACGATGGTGGAGAATCGGCGCTTATACCCCGAACCAGGAGATCAATCGAAGCTGTCGATGCCTTCGATCCCGAAGCCTTGCCACTTGATGAAGGGACCCCGAAGAGAGATTCGAAAAAAGCCCTCGAGTCCCCTGAGATCGAGATTGTACCTCCTTCTTCAAAAAATACATCGAAGGGGACAAGCGGTGAGAGGGCCGAAACTAGCTAGAGCGCCCAAAGCGAGGAGCTCAGGGCCATGACAATGGGTCATTCACTTTCCCTTCCAGCTTACTCCAAAGAGACAATAAAGGATTCACGGGCTTTGCAAACACCTGATCCGAGCAAGATCCTCGAAGAAAACCCGTTTCGGGATTGTTTCACCGGGGTTGGCAACGTTGCTGACCTTAACGATGCATCCGCCCTTTTCAAGGAGGCTCAACGTCTTCTTTCTTAGATAAATGCTAACTTTCATTGTCGTAACATCCTCTTCCCTTCCATCCCTTTGACTGACGCATCTTTACCTCGTGTATAGGCCATCGCCAAGTTTAGAGCTGAGCTGAGCCAATGTGAGGCCGAGCTCAGGAGGGTTTCAGACGAGGAGAAAGCCCTGAGGCTCCTCTGTGGCCAGAAGGAGGAGGAGCTTAAGGATCTTCGAGCTGAGTTGGCCAAGGCTCGAAAAAACGAGACTGAGCTGGATGAGCAGGTAAATGTGATTTTCACAGAGTATGGTCTTCTTGGCGTTACTGCGGAGGCTATTACTTCGGTGTCTCAGCTACAGCAGAAGTTGGAGATGATTGGGCAGCTTCGGAGTGAGGTCGATCAAGTTAAGGCTGATGCCATAGGTAGAAATAAAACATGGATCAGCTCGCTTCTGATAAGGGAGCTGTCACAGTCCAACTGACCTCGGCTGAAACTCAACTCCGAGGTATTAATGCGAAGGGTCTAGCCCAGGCCAGGAAAATCGAGGAGTTAGAGGCGGAGCTTGCTAGAGCCCGGACTAAAGCTGCACAAGCTAAGGCTGAGGTTTAGAAGACGAAGGCCACGGCTAACAAAACCATTGCCGTGTACTTAAAAGATGCTACGGCTGTTCAAGCGGAGCTGAGGGAGGCCTCGAGAAAAACGGAACAACGATTTGGCCAAGTGTTAAGTCCGAAGGGAGACTCTCGAGGAAATCCACGCCCGAGGGTTCGACCTAGAGATAGTCGAAGCAAGGGCGCGGGAAATCAATGCTAGGAATCTTGTCCCTACTGATGACAAAGATGTTGTGAGCGGCTCCGAGGGCGGGGAAAGTGAGGAAGGTGTTCCCGAGGAAGAAGAGGATCCCGAGGGTAGAGCTGCCGAGGGTGCGTCTCTCGAGGAAGCTGCTTCCGGGGACGTAACCCCAAAATAGACTAAGCTCTTTTTTTTCTTTTTAGTGTAAGGGCCCCTCGTGGGCGTTGTATATGTACTTTTGTAAAACACCCTTTGTGAATATAAAGAACCTTTTTTGCTCTATCCTCAACTTGTGTTGAATTTCATTTTGTTCTCACTTATGGAAGATTCGATTGCATAATTTGAATGATCGGTCCGAGTATTGGTTTGGACTAGGGACATAATAAACCCTTAGGTCTTTATTGATAAATATAATGATCCTCGAGCTAAGTTTGAATCGATTCGATGCGAGCTCGGGATATCGGGACTCTTGAGTTCGAGTTGAGTGAGAACGGAGTTTCGAACTATATTTTTTGGCCCTTAGGCTCTTATATATCGACCCTTAGGCTCTTTAAGTTGGCCCTTAGGCTCTTTTAGATCGTACCTTAGGCTCTTCAAATTGGGCCAAATTCGGCCTCTAGGATGGCTATATAATTATTCCCTCTTTTTGGCTAAAAGACTTAGTGAAAATTTTAATTATGCCTTAGCATTTGTTTTTTGTACCTATTGGGTTTTTCGAAGGTTCGATGAATCGGAACCTTATTAATAGTTTGTTTGTGTAAACATAATTGAATACGTCTTGCGGTTTTTTCGAAGGTTGATGTTATCGAAGCCTTTAGATTATTCGAGGGCTGAATTTATCGAAGCCCTTTTTGCTTTTGCCAAGGGTAGCCTGATTTAACCGGTTTTTTCAAAGTGTTTGAAGGCCTTGAATTTATGGAGGAAGTCGGTCGTCTCCAAGCCGCATTATTTCGGCCGTATCCTTTTATATGACCGTAGTCTTTAGTATGGCCGTAGCCTTTTATACGGTCGTAGCCTTCGGGCGTGTCTCTTGGACTTGTTCCCCAATAACTTTTCGAACTTGTTCGAAAAGTTAGTCCCTGAGTATATTGGCCTTGGCCTTTGTTTCGGGGGGATGCCTCTTTGAGGTCTTATGAGTCCGAGTTTTCGATGCCTCGGGCGAGTTGACTGTCGATGACAGTTCCCAAGTATTTCGGGTTTACATTCGTGCTTTGGCCCGTGAGCCGTTTCCCGTAAGATTATAAGTGTAGAGCTCATATAATAGTGGACTTCTTTGAGACACAAAGTGTTTTCGATATAAATAGGAAGCTTCTTAAAATAATTGATACATGCGTACACGTTGCCATCGAGGCTCGACTATTCTATACGGACACGGTTCATCTGACGGTTTGGCCATTACAAAGTTTTCCTATCGAGGTCCTCTTAGGAATGAAGTATTTTCCTCGAAAATATGACCTCCGAGGGTGATGCCCCCCAGTATTCGAGGTTGATTGAAGAGAAGCTTTGGATACTGTTGAGTCCTCCTTAGGTATCATATAGTTGTTGCCTCGTTAAAAACCTTGCCGGTAAAACTCGTTAAGGACAAAATCCGATCTAAGGAAAAAGAGTGCAACGCATGCTTTAAAACCTAAGGCCTTCGTGCATAAAGGGTGTCTTCGATAGCTTCGATCGAGGATCTGCAATGAGTTAGTTTTAAACTCAAATAGACAAAAAAGACAAAGCCATACCTTAGTAGTAGTACCGTTTGAGCAATGATACGTTCCAATTATTTGGCAGTTGTTCGCCTTCCATCATGCTAAGTTTGTAAGATCCTTTGCCGACAATCCCCAGGACTCGGTACGGTCTTTCCCAATTCGGGCCTAGTTTCCCTTTATTTGGGTCTCGAGTTTTGAGGGTAACTTTTCGTAGAACTAAGTCCCCGATTCTGAAGTGTCGGAGATTGGTCCTCCTATTGTAGTATCTTTCGATCCTTTGCTTTTTTGCAGTCATACGAACAAGTGCTGCTTCTCGTTTTTCATCTAGTAGCTCGAGGCTGGTATTCATGGCCTTGTGGTTTGACTCCTCCGATGTGTGTCGAAACCTGGCGCTAGGTTCTCCGACTTCGACAGGGATGAGGGCCTCAGATCCATACACCAAAGAGAATGGGGTAGCCCCCGTGCTCGACTTCGATATTGTTCGATATGCCCAAAGGACCTTGGGTAGAACTTCTCTCCATTTCCCCTTTGCATCGTCTAACCTTCTTTAGGTTTTGGATGATATTTTTGTTTGTTGACTCGGCCTGTCCATTTCCAGTTGGGTGGTATGGTGTCGATAATATCCTCTTTATTTTATGTGCTTCGAGGAACTCCATCACCTTGCTGCCAATGAACTGCTTTCCATTGTCACACACAATCTCGGCAGGTATCCCGAATCGACGTATGATGTGGTCCTAGATGAAGTCAATAACTTCTTTTTCTCGAACCTTCTCGAAGGCCTGTGCTTCCACCCACTTAGGAAAATAATCAGTCATAAATAAAATAAACTTATCTTTACCTAGGGCCGTTGGTAGAGGGACGACTATATCCATTCCCCATTTCATGAAAGGCCACGGGGATAAGACCGAATGGAGTTGTTCTCCGGGCTGATGGATCATCGGTGCAAATCGTTGACACTTATCATATTTTTTGACAAATTCTTTGGTATCTTTTTCCATGATATCCCAGTAGTAACCTGTTCTGATGATTTTGCGAACCAAAGACTCGTCGCCGAAGTGATTCCCACAAGTGCCTTCGTGGATCTCTCGTAGAACATAATCGGTGTCCCCCGGTCCTAAACATACCTCCAATGGTCCATCAAACGTTCTTCTATATAATGTTCCATCCCCGTCTAGGGCGAACCTAGCAGCCTTGGTTCGTAGAGCCCTTGATTCTTTGTGATCTAAGGGGAGCTTTCCATTTTTCAAATAGTCGATGTACTTATTCCTCCAGTCCCACATCAAACTTGTTGAATTTATCACGGCATGTCCCTCTTTAATCACTGATCTCGATAACTGAACGACAGTCCTCAGGACGATGTCGTTTTCTTCGACCGAGGATCCCAGGTTAGCAAGTGCATCGGCCTCACTCTTTTGTTCCCGAGGCACATGATCCAGCGTCCACTCCTTGAAGCGGTGCAAAGTTACATGTAGTTTATCCAAGTACCGTTGCATTCTATCCTCTCAAACTTCAAAACTTTTGTTTACTTGATTTACCACCAATAAAGAATCGCACTTGGCTTCGATGACTTCTGCTCCCAAGCTTTTAGCTAGCTTGAGACCTGCAATCATGGCCTCATACTCGGCCTCATTGTTAGTTAATATAGAAGTTTTAATAGATTGTCTAATGGTATCACCCGTGGGTGGCTTCAAAACTATGCCAAGTCTGGACCCCTCACATTCGAGGCACCTTCTGTGAAACCCGATGATGTACCCGAACTTAGCAGGAGTTCTTTCTCCACTTCAAGTAAGAGGGTCGGCGTAAAATTGGCCACGAAGTCAGCTAGGATCTGAGACTTGATGGCCGTTCGTGGTTGATATTCGATATTGTACCTGCTAAGTTCGACGGCCCATTTGGCCAATCGGCATGATAGCTCGGGCTTATGCAAAACATTTCGAAGAGGGTAAGTGGTTAATACACATATATAGGATGACATTGAAAATATGGTTTTAGCTTTTGAGATGCGCTTATTAATGCAAGTGCTAATTTTTCTAAGTGAGGGTACCTTGTTTCAACATCCGCTAGAGTTCGGCTTGCATAATAAACAGAAAATTGCGTACCTTGCTCTTCTCGAACTAGTACCCCACTTACCGCTATCTCTGACACAGCCAAATATAGGTAAAGTTTTTCGTCTGCCTTCGGGGTATGAAGCAAAGGCGGACTCGATAAGTATCACTTTAGTTCCTCCAGGGCTCGTTGGCACTCTAGGGTTCATGCAAAATCCTTTTTCTTTTTGAGCAAGGAGAAGAAACGGTGACTTCGATCGGACGACCTCGAAATGAACCAACCCAAAGCAGCTATTTGCCCTGTTAGCCTTTGCACGGCCTTCACGCTATTCAAGATTGTGATATCCTCGATGGCCTTGATCTTATCGGGGTTGATCTCGATACCCTGATTCGACACCATGAAGCCGAGGAACTTACCCGAGCCGACTCCGAAGGCACACTTCTCCGAGTTAAGCTTTATATTGTATTTTTTCAAGATTTTGAATGTTTCCTGCAAATGAGCTAAATGGTCCTCTGCGCGCAGGGACTTAACCAACATATCATCAATATAAACTCCATTGTTTTACCTATTTGTTCTTCGAACATTTCTTAATTAGGCGTTGGTATGTAGCTCCTGCATTTTTAAGCCCGGAGGGAATTACGTTGTAACAATAAGTTCCAAATTTAGTAATAAATGAAGTCTTTTCCTGGTCCTCCGGGTTCATCTGAATTTGATTGTAGCCGGAGTAGGCATCGAGAAAAGTTAGGGTCTCGTGGCCAGCCGTGGCATCGATCATTCGATCGATGTTTGGCAATGGGAAAGAATCTTTCGGACATGCTTTGTTCAAGCCCTTATAGTCTACACACATTCTAGGCTTGTTTCCTTTTTTAGGAACTACAACTACGTTGGCTAGCCACTCGGGGTATTTTACCTCCCGAGTGGATCCTATTTTAAGAAGTTTGGTTACCTCGTCTTTTATGAAGGCATGTTTTACCTCGGACTGAGGCCTCCTTTTTTGTTTCACCGGTTTAAACCTAGGATCGGTGCTCAGCCGATGTGTGGTGATTTCCGGTGGAATCCCTGTCATATCTAAATGGGACAAAGCAAAGCAATCCATATTATCAATAAGAAATTGAATGAGTTTTTTCCTGAGTTCGGGGGTCAATCTCGTTCCTAGGTATAACTTTCTCTCGGGCAAGTATTCAATAAGTATGACCTGCTCCAGTTCCTCGACAGTTGACTTGGTTGAATCGAACTCTTCGGGAACGACGAAGGTTCGAGGAGTAAGGAGATCCTCTTCTTCATCTTCGTTTACCTGTTATTTTGACTCCATCGAGGCCGGGGTCTGTGATTGCTATTTAGCAACCTACTTACCTTTGGTGCTCGATTTCTCCGAGGTTAAGGGCTCTGATATCGGCACCACTTCCTCGATTGCAAACATCTCTTTTGCTGCATGTTACTCTCCGTAGACTGTTTTCACTCCTTCCTCTGTTGGGAATTTCATCATCTAGTGAAGAGTTGAAGGCACTGCCCTCATGTTGTGTATCCTTGGTCTCCCGAGGAGTGTGTTATACCTCATGTCACCTTCGATGACATGGAATCTAGTGTCTTGTATGGTCCCGACTATGTTTACTAGCAAGATAATCTCTCCCTTTGTTGTTTCGCTTGCCATGTTGAAGCCATTCAAGACCTGGGATGCAGGTACAATCTGATCTTGTAGGCCGAGTTGTTCCACGACCCTCGATCTGATTATGTTTGCTGATCTACCTGATCCACTAAAACACGTTTGACTTGAATTTTATTTAAAAAGATAGAGATTACCAGGCCGTCGTTGTGAGGATGAGATATGCCTTCTGCTTCCTCGTCACAGAATGATAAGGCGTCCTCGGGCACATAGCTCCGAGTTCATTTTTCTCTTGTGATCGATACCTTGGTACGTTTGAACACGGGTCGTTGAGGGACATCGACTCCGTCAATGATCATGTGGATTACATGTTGCGGTTCTTCTTGCTCATTTTTCCTTGCATCCCTCTCCCTAAAGTGGTTTTTGGCTCGATTGCTAAGGAATTCTTGAAGGTGACCCTCGTTGAATAACCGAGCCACTTCTTCCCTTAGCTGCCTGCAATCTTCCGTTCTATGACCATGCATGCCCTGATACTTGCACATTAAGTTCGGGTTCCTTTGAGAAGTATCGGTCTGTATAGGCCTGGGCCACTTGGTGTCTTTGATTCTTCCAATAGCAGATACAATTCCTGATGCATCTACGCTGAAGTTGTACTCCGATAATCGAGGTGCCTCTGCGTGATCGGCATGCTTATCGAATCCGCTTTTACTCATGTGTCCCCGAGAACTTTGACCTCGATCGTTTCTCCGATCATTCCGATTAGCGTTCCGGCCTGAACCGTTGTTCCTTCGATCTGATACCGTTCCCTGTTCGATCTTGATTCCCCGTTCGTATCCCTCGGGGGCTTGGCTGCGAACCTGTTAGGATGAACTGAACCCGAGGAGGCTCCCAATTGGTCGTCCTCGACCTGATTTTTGATTGATATCGGTTGTGCACAAGTGACCACGTCATAGCTAGATACTCGATCAAGTTCTGTTTTAATTGTCTAGAAGCAATCGAGCTCCGCTCGTTCAAACCCTGCATAAAGGCCTGTACTGCCCAGTCATCAGAGACCGGTGGTAATTCCATTCTTTCCATCAGAAACCTAGACACGAACTCCCTTAACATCTCGTCGTCCCTTTATTTATCTTGAAGGCGTCTGATTTCCTAGTGGCCACCTTTATGGCCCCGGCATGTGCTTTCACGAAGGCGTCTGCTAACACAGCAAATGAGTCAATAGAGTTAGGAGGTAAGTTGTGATACCAAATCATGGCTCCTTTCGACAATGTGTCTCCGAACTTTTTCAACACGACTGATTCAATCTCGGCGTCATTCAAATCATTTCCTTTGATCCCGCAAGTATATGAAGTAATATGCTCGTTAGGGTCGGTTGTTCCGTTATATTTGGGTATGTCGGGCATGCGAAACTTTTTAGGAATAGGCATCGGAGCCGCACTTTGGGGGAATGGTTTTTGTATGAACTTTTTGGCATCCAACCCCTTTAGAACAGGAGGTGCCCCAATATCTGGTCTAGACGGGAGTTATAAGTCTCCACCTTCTTATCATTGTCTTCAATTTTCTTTTCTCCAGACTCGATCCTCTTAGTGAGCTCTTCGAGCATCTTCATAATCGTGGGGTCAGTCCCCGAGCCGTTTCCATTTGACCTTTCTGGCGTTGGCTCAGCATGTCAATTGTTTCCATGTTCAGCTACGCTCGGAGTCTTATTTTGACTTTAAAGTTGAGCGATGGCGTTTTGCTGAGCCTGCAACATCTCGAATATCACTTGGAGGCTGACTCTCCCATCTCTTATTCCTGGTGTTGCTTGGTTCCCCAGTCGGGCTTCCTTGCTTTCATTCCCTATGGGGTCTGTGCTTGAATCCACGTTTAGAGCATTATGTGAGCTGATGTCAACTGGCTCCATATTTGGCACTTCCTCAAGGTTTATTGGTGGTACACCGACCCCTATACTACTATTTTCTTCAAGACCTTCGTTGTCGTGAACAGGTGCGTTTTGTGTGTTAGACATGTTTCAGCCTGAAAATCAAAAAATCTTGACAAGAAAAAGTGTAAAAACAACGTGTGTAACGAGAATCAGTAAAGAAATAATCACTATTATCTTTAGCCCTACGGTGGGCCAAACTGTTTACCTCGAAAATACGAGTAACAATTAAATTTGATTTGTGGTTTTAAAGATATGTGATTTAGTTCAATACCAATTAATAATCAGGAAGTATGAAGTAGAAATTAAAGAGAAAAGTGAATCAAACCAACGTTACTCAGCAGCAGTGACCTCGAGCTTAGTGACCTCGAGGTAGGCTTGGAATAATAAGAACAATTAAATAATAAAAGTAAAGTAAGAACAATAGAGCTAAAGGACAATGCTGATGTTGGCCCAAGTTCAGGTGAATTTTTGAAGAATGACAAATGCACTCAGTCATGGAAAAGGTCCAACATGTGAGACACAGTGTTTATCAACCTATACATGTGAGATGCACGTGAAGGAGATAAGTCTCAAGGATAAAGCAACAATATATCCTGAACTGATCGAAAAGGATGCATATTGGATAAGGAGAGGAAGTCTCCTTATGTGAAGAGAGCACAATCCGGATCAAGGATAGGGTTGGAGTTTGTATTGTTCAAGGACTCAACTTCGATGGAAGATCAGCAATTGAGTCTCAATCAAACTCTGATTACTAATTCTTTAAATAACAGTGATTGTTCTCTTTTACAAGTATTGCACAAACGCAGAAGTTAAACTAAATTGAAAGCAAAAGAGCGAGGCAATTTTGCAAGCAATTTATGTGAGATTCAAGTGTGCATTCCTGAAGCTACTTGGACAAGATAGAAGAACCAATTCCATTTTGTTTATTCTTATTCTAGTTCAATTGTAGTAGGTGGTTTAAAGTTGTACCTTTCTAGCTTTTGTAGAAGCAATTGTAATAGGTACTTTGAGTATTCAAGTTATAGGCTAACTTGAAGGTGTCGCAACAGTTGAGGCTGTGTGCCACACTGGGATTAGAGTTTAATCCTTAGGTTTACAAGAGTTTTGTTAATGTTGTTTTGGCTCAGTGATTTTAGTGGAAGTTTGGGAAAATCCTACTGAGTAGTAGGTCGTGGTTTTTTCACCTTTTGAGCCAGGTGTTTTCCACGTAAAAATCTCTGTGTTCTTTATTTTATGCACTCTTAATTCCGCAAACAGTAGTAGTAAGTACACCTAGAAGAACCTGGTTCTTCTAGAGCAAAAATTGGGTACCACACAAATCACCCCCCTCTTGTGTGGTATTGACGTTTAGAACATCAATTGGTATCAGAGCAGGTTATCCTTGAAGAGGCTAACACCTTAGGAGAAGATCAACATGAGTGCACCACCTGGGAACTGGGAAGGACAATCCACTGCTAGGCCTTCAGTTTTCAATGGTCAGTACTATTCTTGGTGGAAGAACAGGATGAGAGATCACATCGTAGGGGAAGACTATGAACTCTGGGACATAGTCATTGATGGTCCCCTAGCTACCACAAAGAAGATTGCTGAAGGAGTTGATGTGCCAAAGACAAGGGCTGACTGCACTGCTGAAGACCTGAGGAAGTGGGAGAAAAATGCTAAGGCCAAGAAATGGCTTGTGTGTGGACTAGGTCTAGATGAGTACAGTAGGATCCAAAGCTGTACTCCTGCTAAGGAGATATGGGACACTTTGCAAGTGGCCCATGAAGGAACACCTCAAGTGAAAAGAGCAAGAGGAACACTGCTGTATTCTCAATATGAGAATTTTACTATGAAGGAAGGAGAAACTGTCCAGGAGATGTATACTAGGTTCACTACGCTGACAAATGAACTTAAGTCTCTTGGAAGGGTTATTCTTGAAGAAGACAAGGTTGGGAAAATTCTGACAAGGGTACTGCCAGTCACATGGGAAAGCAAAATCACTGCTATTCAGGAATCCAAGAATATTGCTACTCTCAGACTGGATGAACTGATTGGAAATCTGACTGCTTATGAAATGAGAAGGCAAACCATGAAGATGGATACACCCAAGAAGGAGAGAAGCTTAGCTCTCAGAATTGCTGAAGGTTCAGATCTGGAAGATGAT
>NC_031990.1:95864676-95879115 GCF_001879085.1 Nicotiana attenuata | reverse complement strand
TCTCGGCATGACACATATAAAATAGATTACACACTTCTCTGTTTTCTAAATTGACCAAATAGATATATCATATATTGAAGTTTCGATTCTCTCAAGCAAAGAGCAATTGGAGTTAATTTCATAATCATAGTCAGAAAAATGTCTTTTGTAATACTAAAATAACTGAACTCTTGTTAATTCAGAAAATATAAATCACCATAAAATCAATTTTCATCTAAAAAAGACATGTTATTACTTATTACCAAAATATTATTACTCTCATAAAAAATATTTAAACAAAAGTATAAGAGAAAACTATTTGATCTAACAACGATTTAAAAATAATGGTGTACTACAACACTACTATTTCAAACTAAATAAATTCTAGTAGCATTCAGGGATAGAGCTACAGTTGGCGAAAGGTGGTCAGTAAATATATTTATCCAAAAAATTATTACAATATAATGTATAAAAATTGAATATTACTTTTATGCATACATTAAATCTTGAATATATAACTTTAGTGAAATTCCTGATTTTGCTTGAAGACCAACACTGGCTGGTATCTAATCAAGTTCATTGACAATGGAGTTGACACTTTAAGAATCTTGTCTTGTAACAACATGTCACGGCGGTCCCAGGCGGCGCCACTGGCCGGCGGCACCGCCGTCGCGGCGGCATCATTAGTAGAAATCTTGGTATCTCCATTGATCTTTGGTGGCCTTGGATAGTAAAAATCAGTGGGGAAGAAGTAGTATTGAAGCCCTACCATTGATTAAAAGCTCAAACACTTGAAACCTTGAATAGATGAATTTTCTAGGTGACTTGATATGTTTGTAATAGGTTTTCTTTTTATTTTTTATTTTTGTTGTGTTATATTAATAGAAAAAGAAATCCAAGTATAGGTTGGAAAAGGAAAATTATGACCAATTTTTAATGAAAGTAGGAAGTTTCTAATTAACCGACTTGTCCATCACGTAGTTCCTATTTCTATTCAATTCTTGTGTACACTGTTGTTTTTCTATAGAAACTTCTTTAAAGACTAACTAATAATATCTCAAAAATAAGATAATTTACCCTTTGGTTATTTTTGTGACTAAAATGTGTATTTTTTTTTACTAGTACTTACTCGGAACTTATGCTGGTGGGAGGGGACAATACTCTGTGAATTATTCGAGGTGGACACGAGCTGGCTCAATAGGCTAATACTATCGTTATAAAAAAAAACTTAATTTAATCAATACTGTTCACTGCATGTTTCACGTCTTTTCTTCTTCCTTTTTTCCCCTCCAGAATGGTAACATTACAATGTTACATATATTTAATTTTAATGTTTCACGTCATGGAGAACCATTAGTGGTATTTTTCTTATTATATGAAAACTTTGTGTAACTTTGTATGAGTAAAATAGAAAATATTCAAATAGTTACATATATGATAAAGAGAGATTGTATACGTCGTTGTCCCAAAGTGCAAATTAAATCAACTATCGTGAACTTGAAGTAAACTTGGGGATCGAATCGAAGAATATTAGAATATATCCACAGAATATACTTCTGTACTTTGATGAAAGTATATGAATAAGTATTTTATTAAAAATAAAAATTTACCCAAAAAAAAAAGAAAAAAAGAAATTTCTAAGCCGATGTGTCTCTTAATCAAGTGCTTATTATTAAGTTGCCAAATTTGGCCATATTATAAACGTGCTACAACAAAAAATTTCAAGAGGTTATCATATTCTATTTCACGCTTTTTATTATAATGTCAGCTATTCGTTGTACTTGAATATATCTACTTCATCTGTAGCGAAGGAATTTGATAAAAGGGAAAAGAAGTAACATGATTAAATAATTTAACCTACTTCATCTATATACCAAAAGCAAGATTTCCATAAATTCTATCCATCCATAAATTAAACCTACTTCATAAATTGTTTTATGTATTGTTGCAATGAGTCGGAGATAAGATTTGAAGTTTATGAACTCTCAACTTGTCATTGGTTTTATACCGCTTTTCAATTGTTGGGGTTTGACACTTAAATATTTATACATATTTCGCGAGCTAATGTAAATATAAATTAGGCATGCAGAGAAATAAGAAGGTAAAAAATGACATATGACTTGAGTTTTACGTTATCTAGCAAAGACCTTCTGGAATACAAGGAATCAATTGCCTTACGGGCTTCGAGAAAGTGTGCTCATCAGAAGATTCTCATAATCGGTAATCTAACTAAACGTAGTATATTAATTAGTTCCCTGCATAAATATTTAATTTGAACCAAAATCATGGCATAGACTAAGAGTGTACTGTTTGATCAAAAATATAGATTTTGGTTCAACCAATTAGATTCAAATAAAGAAGAGTTAATCTTAGTTAAAAATAATATTCTAAAGATAAAGCTATCGGTGTTGTGACAAATAATTAGTATTTTTGTCCGGATAGCAACGAATATAAGCAATAATAACAGTATTCAATGATCCAAAAAGATGGAATATGGTATTAAATAATAATAAATGGCAATAAATGACATTTAAGTAAATAAAAGTTGCGAGTCACCGGAAAAGGGATGAGATCAGTGGATATTCTTTCTGACAATGGTGAATGATTGATAAGCCTTTGAACATTTAGGTTGTTCTTGGATCCGGTGGAAATGTTAGATAAGAATCTTAGTAAAAAAGTGTTTTGTATGCTTGCAATAGGACCATATTCTCTCTATAAAACCAATGTGTTTTTTTACAAATGAATATCCCATGTCCCCACCTTTGTGTCCCTTTCTATTTATAGGGAACATGTTTCTACAAACCCTAATAGTACAATTACAGAGAATATCCACTAGAATATTCTCTTTAATATTCTATCTTGAAACTAGCCGTCATAACTCGGTCAAGGATGTTCGACCTCGACCTTGATCTTTGATGACTCCTCGTCCTCATTGTTTCTAGAGCCACTTCGACCACAACCTTCATTGTTTCTAGAGCCACTTCGACCATGGGCACGTCTCTATTAAAGTCGCATTGGTGACACATGACGACCTGCGAATGCCTCGTTAATGCTAACATGAATTAATTATATTAGAGATAATTTTTGACCCATACATGTACCAATCTCAAATGCCACTAAAAGGTACTTCGTCTGTTTCAATTCATGTGGCATATCCGCATATACAACAGATTATACCAAATCTTCTATAAAAGAGATAATTAAATCTAATACATTGAGGACACGTTTGGTACGAGGGATAAGGAATAATTAATTTTGGGATTAAATTTGAGATGAGTTAATTATCCCACGTTTGATTGGAAGAAAATCGTGGTATAATTGATCCCGGGATTGTAGCGTTATTTTTATCTCTAAAGAATAGTGGGATAATAATCCCGAAATAATCAATCATGGGATAACTTGTTTCCTAAATATTAGGAAAATTAGGGAAGGGGAAGGGGAAAGGAAGAAGGGAACAGTAGAAATTTAACCCACAAATATCACAGGTACAAAACCTAGCTAGAGTACGTGTAAATGAATGTTGTAACAAATTACCCTGAACAAGACCTAACAAAAGTGAAATATTAAACCAAAATAAAGACATCACGGACCACAAATCGTGTACAACTAAGTTAGATGCAAGAAATATAATATATTAGTATAAGGGATTATATATTCTATTTAAATCATCAAAAGTAACAACATGAATCAAACCTTGATTCAAGCAAGTTATACAAGAATTAACAATGATGTATGCTAAAGAATATAGATTACTAAATAAAAATTTGAAAAAATTGTTGCATTAAAGCTAGCTCTCTAGTAATTATGTGCAGTTCTCCTCACCAACACTGGTTGGTATCTAACCAAGTTCATGGACAGTGGAGTTGAAACTTCAAGAATCTTGTCTTGGAACAACATGTCACGGCGGTCCAAGGCGCGGCGCCAGTGGTCGCCGGCGTTTCAAGAACGCCACCACCCACTGAAGCTGGTGCCACCGCAGCAACGTCATCAGTAGAAATATTTTTGTTGTTGTTTCCGTTGATTTTTGGTGGCCTTGGATAGTAGAAATCAGTTGGGAAGAAATAATACTGAAGCCCTGCCATTAATGTAAACTTTCTGAGTGATTTTGTTTTTGTTTGTTGTGTGCGTTGATATTTTTCTTTCTTTACCTTTTTGTTGTGTATTTATAGAGAGAGGGAGATATTCCAAATTGAAGTAGGAGAAGGAAAGTGCATAACCTTGACTGCCTTGTTCATCAAGTAGTTTCCTATTCAATTAATGTCTACCAACGTGTTTTCTAGAAAAAATTTGGAAAAAGAAAAATGACATTGTATAGTCGTTCTCAAAATAATAGTTGAGGAAATATATATCTTTTGATAATTTGTGTATATATATACATTTTTGTATGTTATATGCAAAAGATATTACAAATTTTATTGTACACTTTTGCGGCTGCCAGATGTAAATAGTTTTTGACCGTGAGCTAAAATTAAAGTGATATTTCCCCAAATTGTTTTGGCTGAAATTAAACGGGCGTTTGGACATAAGAATTGTAAAACTCCAAAAAAAAGTAATTTTTTTTTCCAAGTGAAAATGGTATTCTTAAATCTGAGTTGTGTTTGGACATGAATTGGGTTGTTTTTGAAGTTTTGTGAGTGATATGAGTGAAAATTTTGAAAAATAGTTTTTTGGAGTTTCTCAAATTTTCGAAAAATTCCAAAATTCATTTTCAAGTGAAAATTGAAAATTTTATGGCCAAACACTAATTTCGAAAAAAGTAAATATTTTTGGAAAAAAGTAAAAAAATTCATATGTCCAAATGGCTCTTAAATATCCAACAGAGAAAATTGACTTTTATCGAACCTAGAAGTACTTGGAATCAAGAATATAATACTATATATTATCTGCATAGAATATACTTTACTTCTTTTTGCGCAACAGAATGGTCATAATATGTACGTACTCCTATAACAGTTGATTTTTCATGTTCTCTTTTTAATTGAAAAATATTGTTGTTTAAGATCTCTCAACTATTCTATCCGTGGGATTAATATCCTGAATTTTCGTCCTACTTATTTTACTTAGGAAATTGCTTCCTCAAGAAACGTAACTATTATTTGTATATGAGATAAGAGATGTTTCCAAATAAAAGTTAAATATCAATTTCCTTTGGATGGTTGTTACATATTGTTCGTATCGTATTGTCTTCTATTGTATTGTGCTGTATTATTTTTGTCTATACAATATTTAGATAGATTGTATCGTTTTCTGTCGTTTCATGGTATCACACACCAGCAATTTAAAAAATAGACGTACTAAGAGAAAGTAAAGTATGAGGTTGAATAATATTAAAAAGGCAGGATGAAGAATAAAGTAAAATTACAGTAAGAGCAAGATGAAAATAAAATAAGGTAATGATGCAACCACTCCAATCCATCATTAGGTATTACATAATAACGGATTTAATATACGATACAATAAAATTTTAATTAGGTGTGTTATTCTTATTGTGGCGGATGAAAAATATAGACCGTTGATTGTAGAAGTAAGATCTGCTAAAAAATGATATTAACTTGTGAGATGAACATGAATTAACAGTTGTAGAGAATCAATTCTATGCCCTAGGGCACAATCGAGCAGAGAGTATAGATAGATGTGAAGAAGTCTAGAGAGAAAAAGGAAAATTATCTTTTTGATTCTACGGGGCAGTTTGGTGCACAAGGCATCTTGTGTTTAGCAGGATCCAGAGAACAGCCACATCACAAAAGATGCATCACAAAAGATGTGATGTAGACAACCTACCCTAATGAAAGCATTAGCGGCGGCTTCCACTGCTCGAAGCCGAGACTATAGGCCACACAGATACAATTTTAACGTTGCTCCAAGGCTCCCTTCTTTTTGATTGTATGTAACTGACCATTAATACATACATGACCATTCTCAGAGCTGATAATATAATTGTGATAATAATATAGAACACACTCTGTAGCACAAAGTATAATAGTTCCTATCTACTTTTATACAAAACTTCATATGCACCCTCACATCAAACTTCTATCTAGCAATTGCTGCCCAATAAATCAATGGAAGCTTCTTGTATTGATCACTTATGTGCTGAAACAATCTCTTCCAATACAAATGCACAACTTCTCAAGTTATAACCTGCATATTGGTTACCACAGATTAGAATTCTCTTATAGTGAATAAAATCAGTAAACATTGTCAGAATTTATCATTCATCACTCTCATTGAAGGTTGTTACTACTTGCTGCTGCCTTGTGTTTCGGTTTTCAGATTGCATTACCTTTTGCTAGTTTTGTATTTTTCTTTGGTTGTCAGATCGGTTTGCTTGTTATTGCCCCTCCCCTCTCCCCTTCCTGAGCCGAGGGTCTTCCGAAAACAACCTCTCTGCCTTTTTAAAGGTAGGGATAAGGTCTGCGTACACTCTACCCTCCCCAAACCCCACTTGTGGGACGACAGTGGGTATGTTGTTGTTGTTGCACTCTCATTGAAGGGGAGCCTTGGCGTAACTGATAAAGTTGATGTCAGGTGACCAGGAGGTCATGGGTTCGAGCTGTGGAAACAGCTCTTGCAGAAATGCGTGGTAAGACTGCATACAATAGACCATTGTGGTTCGTCCCTTCCCCGGACCTGGGCATAGCGGGAGCTTAGAGCACCGTTCTGCCTTCTTACTCTCATTTTCGACTTCTACTGACTGGCTAATTCTTCTTTGTAGCCTCACTGGTAGTAAAAACCTTTTAGAACTGCATAAATTGGTTTCTGTAGTCCTATTTAGCCTAGACTTCTGTTAATTCTATAGGTTACCTTTGAGTTCCCTTTTTGTTATTTCACAATCAGTGAATTACTAAGAATACAGGAAAGTATGCTTACCTTCATAATTCCTATAGGAAAGTAGTCAAAGAATTTGTTGGATTCATATTTCTGGGAGTGGAACAACTGCTTCGAATGCTTCCACAAGCATCGCCACTCTTTTTTTCCTGGCTGGAGTTAGCGTGGTGACTATATGCTGCATTGCATAATCAAGCATCCATTTTTCTGCTTTTTTCCTCTCATCTGTCATTTGATGCCTTAAATCCACTGTTTCAGGTTCTTGATCAGGTGTCGGAGGCAGAAGCTGAGGCGCTCGTGGATTAAATTTCCTAGCTTTTTCCAGTGCCTTGATTGATCTCTTGAGTAGGATCAACTTCTTCAGCTTGCTCCAGTTTTTTGACTTTTGTGGCTCAATTTTGTTCTTGGCTAAAGGAAGTGCTTTGTCTTCTTCTGTGCTGATAGTACTAGCTTCCGGACCCTTTGTTTCTCGATCAAACGTTTTTCCATCTTCGTTCATGTCATGATTTGTCAAGCTCTCCTCTGTAGAATTTGAGCTGTTCTTTGCTTCACCTTCCATTTCTGAGAACTCCTGGTCCATGGTTACATCACTGGTGACCGACTGTGTATCAGATGAATCATCTTGAATTGGCGTTGTAAGGATCTCGTTAACTGCCTCTCGTATGAGTTTGACAGCATCATCTCTGCAAAAATTTCTCCCATTGTGGCTTGGATTATGATCTTCCCTGCTTGTGTCTGCATCATTCTTTGTGTCGGTGAAATCCTGGCGAGAATTACAGGTTCTCGTTCCAGTTGGTGTATTGCTGTCCTCCACCTCATCATCAGTTCCATCAAGTAGTTCATTTCCAACTTTTGACGCAACGTCTGATAGAACATGTTGTGATATCATGTGCCACATGCTGATGTAGTTCCGCTTATCCACCTGCTTTTGGGATGCTTCATCATCTTTCTTTGGATCGGACATTGCAAATAGGAGAGAAAATCCCCGAACAGCTTTAGGTGCTTTCTCACATTCTTTTGCTGAGACCGCAGAGGATGGTTCTTTATTAGGATCATTTGAACTATCTTCGTGATCTTCTTTCTGTGTTTTTGCTTCCGCCAAAGCGCCATCATTTGAAGCACTTGTCACTTCATCCAACTTCTGCCTTAGTATAGACTGTTGAATATCATCATCTTTGTACTTAGAGCAGTCATTTTCTTCACACGTTCTGTCTATGCCTGAAATAACTTTCTCCGCCTTAGTCCCCGTATCGCCTGCTCTAGAGACAAATTCATTCTCCTTATTTGTGATTGGCAAATGTTCTTCACTGCTGGCTCTGAGCTTAGGAAATGCAACCTGGCTATTGTCTCCTTGGGGTGGAACTACAGTTTCAAATGCTTTTATAAGCAATTCCACTTTTCTTTGCTGAGTCGGAGCAAGTTGA
Source organism: Nicotiana attenuata (assembly GCF_001879085.1). Taxonomy (NCBI): domain Eukaryota; kingdom Viridiplantae; phylum Streptophyta; class Magnoliopsida; order Solanales; family Solanaceae; genus Nicotiana; species Nicotiana attenuata. The sequence continues at coordinate 95,870,884 of NC_031990.1, read as the reverse complement.
CTTATCGCCTTCTGAAGTGCATAATCAAGCATCCATTCTTCTCCTCTTTTCCTCTCATCCGCTGTTTGAGGTTTTAGATTAACCTTTTCTGCATCAGGATCAGGATTCAACTGCAAATGCTGCGGCTTCCTTGGATTGATCTTTCTCACCTTTTCCAATTCCTTAACAAATCGTTGGAGAAGTATCCACTTCTTAAGATTGCTCCAGTGTTTTGGTGCTCTCTTCTCGGTTTTGTTTTTGACTTCTTTTCGTGTTGTCTCCTTCTTTGAGCCAACAATTTCTTCTGTGTTCAGACTTTTTGACTCTTTGAAGTTTTCTTTGGTAGACGGCACTGTGGCATTGAAAAAACTTACATCAATTGTTCCTATAGTGAGAACAGATAAAACTTACATCTACTCATGCTAAAACTCTCATTAAACAAATGAAAGACAAATATAGGTTGTACTAATTCATACCTTCACAGTGATTCATTTCCAAGGATTCTTGATCTGCACTGGACTCGCTTGTAACTGATTGGTCATCAGATTGAACTTCTGGAAGGAGTATTCTTTCGATTGCTTCTCGTACCAGCTTGATGGCGAAAAGCTTCCGCAATTCAACTTCTTGATTTTCTGCATCCTCATTTGCAGGTATCAATTCTCTTTCAACAAAATCCGAACATGAGTCAGAACTTTCTTCGTTAACTCCACTAGACGATTTGTTTTCAGATACTGCAGATGCATCCGGAATCATATGCCTACGAATCATACTCCACATGGTCATATGCTTCTTCTTTGGTTCAGCAACTTCAAGTGGAAGACAATTCTTGGATTCAGAATCCACAGCTGAACCTGATGTGCTGTCAACGTCCTCATCCAGATCAGCTTTGCCATCCTTTTCTTGGATATTTCCAAGTTCCAGCTGGATATTTCTAGCTGAAACTGAAGAGCTTTCACTGCTACATTTTTCTCCATGAAAAATATCAAACACCGATCTCGTTCTATTAGTGAATAGTCCATCTTCAGACTGAGTGTTTGCACTGCTACATTTTGCTCCATTAAAAATATCCAACACTGATCTCGTTCTGTTGTTACTTTCATCCTTACCAGATGTAGAGACACTATCATCTTGTTTTAAGACAAGTGAAAGATTTCTCTCCTGGTGACCGAAAACAGCTGATGCTGTAACACTATCATCTTTTGAGTCTACAGCATCAGTAACAGAAACGGATTCACTCCGCTCTCGTGCCATACAATTGCAGCATGTTGAAGCTGTAAAATGAGTGTCTTGCTCTTGTGTAGAATATTTTCTCATTATGTTGAGTGTCTCCTGGTAACTTTGTTCTGGAAATGATGTTTCACCAAAGGCAATCTCAGCAAGATCAGCATATTCAATAGCCTCGTAAAATCCAGCATCTTCTTTAGTATTGCTTTCTACACAAACAGAAGGATCTACACTGGGGCTGAATTGAGTCATTTCAGAAAACTTCTCTCCATTTCTTGACTCACTTTTCATTCTGATACTTTTTTGTGATTTCAGCAATCTTTTCCTCCTATATACGCGCTTTACTGGGGGCGAAGGATCATCATAATGTCCTCCATGTAGAGAACAATGATGATATGAACAAACTTTAAACTTAGAAATCCTATCAGATTCAGTTTGTCCAGGTTGAAACACCACATGTTCCTGGAACTTAGAATCTTTAAGAGTCGAAGAACATGTTGCCTTATCCGGAATTTGACTGCATTTAGTGGAACCCCTCTTGGATTTAAAACTAGCCTTATTTATCAAAATCTTGACACTTCTCATACTAGTTGTCCTTGACAAAGTTTGTAAATATTTTCGCGGACTCCGGCTTTGATCACTACTATCAAAGCTAGATTCATAGCTATTATGTAAACTTGAATGAGAATAACCTTTACCTTCAGAACAACTTGTGGCTTTCCTGTAATGGGGTGGTGATGATTCTGAAACATCAACTGAAGATGGATTTAGAGAACTTGCAGCATAATCAGATAGTGATTTAGTAGGATTCTTGATTACTGATCTTGACCTTCTTCTAAATGATCTTGTGCTCCCAAAATTCTTCATTATCCTTTTCATTGCTGGTTTATTCTTGATTTTGTCATCTTTTTGTGCAGATAATTCAGCTGCTAATGATCTTGAAGTTGATGAATCAATTGAGATCTCATCTACTGATCCAATCCCCTTCTGAAACATGAAAAAGGGATGAGAGAATTGGTATTTTGCCTTCTTTAACAATGATCAATTCAAGCAAGAAATGGAACTTTCATAACTTTGACAAGAAAATTCATACTGTAATATTATGTCTTTATCAACATATTTTTTTATTCTTCTTACTGATAGACTACTAGGACTATGTCAACACTTCTGTGGTATGTTGCTCGGACTCTTCATAATACCGTTGGGTGCGTGCCAGATCCTCCAAAAGTAACGTATTTTGGAAGGATTTGACAGTGGTGCGGCAAAATTTTTGAAGAATCCGAGCAACATAGTCATTAGTACTGTTTGATCAAATACAAGAATCAAGAAAGTGCAGACACTTAGTTTTACCTGAGAAGTACTTCCTTTCTTTGCATCATAGCTAGTTGTGACCTTCATATAATTTGGTGATAAATCTGGCATTTTCACTAGACTTAGTTGGTCAGAGCTCAAGTTATCACTTGTTGGATCAATGGTGAGACAAGAAAACTTTGATTTTGAGGATGTTTTTTTCAAGAAAGACAATCTTGGAAATCTGATAGATCTTAGCTTGTTTGGTTTTTTGTTGGAGTCTAAAGTTTGTGTTAATTTTGATTCAACTTCCATTCACCCCTTTTCAAGATTTTACTTTTGGGATTGTGAAAAGGTAAAATTTTTTTTTTTTTTATTGTTTTACTTGTTCTTTTATCTTTTATCTGTGGTGAAGTTGAGATTTTCTTATATATATGAGATTGTTATGATTCTTGTTTTTGGATTATAATAATGCAATTGTCAAAAAGGTTAAGAATAATAATCTTTTTAGATTAGTGGCTGACATAAAAGACTATAGATCCTAAAGTTTGTAATTGGATTTAAATGATTTGTTTTTCTATGGACAATACATTAAAATTTAGAAGTTAATTAGCTAATTAGATCTAGATGATGAGTAATATGTGCTTTACTGTGTGCTGTTCTGTTTGTACCTTGACTTGTCAAGATTGGAAAAGTTGCCTATTGGCATCATATAGTTGATTTTTCTATTAGAATGTGGTTGAGATTTTTTGACTTGTACAAAGTTGGTATTCTTGACTTGGCCGGTTGATTCTTGACTTATCTTTTTGTGTGGGTTTTTTCTACTTGAGAAAGACTTATTTCTATTACCTCTTTTTTGTTTTCCATTTGGTGTCCGGTATTTATATTGGAGTCCGAATATATTCGGATTCGCGCCGGGTAGGGCCCCATTCGTGGAAAAACGCTCCTTATCAAAGATTTTTGCATACCCAGGGCTCGAACCCGAAACCTCTGGTAAAGGGAGGAGCAGCCCCATCCGCTACACCATATCCTTTGGTGGTTTATTTCTACTTTTTATGTACAATGACAGTGCAAATATTCTTATACCGTCTACAGTTTTGTGATACCAGGTTAGTTAATTTTTTTTTTCAATTTATAAATTAATGTTTATCAATATAAATTTACTTGTAATGACCTTATATAAACCTGGCCGTGTGAATATTATTTTCACTGTCAGTTCATAAAATGTATCATATTTTTGTATTTTTTTGTCAAATCATAAATAAATGAATGAAATTCTGTCTGTCAAATGGAACCAATCAAGGAGGTCTATCTGGCAAAAATTGTTGAAATTATTCCACTTTTTGTTCCCTTTTCCATTTGATTCCCACACCCTTGAGTGTGAATAGATTTTTTATTTCATAGCCAATCTCAACCAATTTTAAGATTTAAAGTTTACACCATCATTATAATTTATAATATTAAGCAAATTACTTACTATTAGTTGACATAAAGTTATCTGTAATTATTTCTAAATGATATAATTGTTTACACCCAATTGTACACAAACTTAAAACTCTTTTATTTAAGTCATTCAAATGTGACTAGGTGACTTTTTAGCCTTTAGCATATCCCTTAAGAAAATACTAACTCCTAGAGAAAAAAAGATATATTGACTCAATTACCCTTAAATAAAATTTGCATATTGTTACCTTGACACATTGGGATATGTAAATAAGGGCAAATTTTGAAAAATAAATAATCCGTTCTTGATTATGTAAAGAACACTTATTTTGAATCAAAATAAAAAGGCCAAAAGATCACTTATTATAGACCGGAGGGAGTATTATTTTATATAAATCTCAGAGTTTGAAAATTATAATGAGGTACATATTACATATATCAATAAATACATAACATATGTATTATTATATAGTTATTAATAAATTATAGTTAATTAATACACATTTGAACCTTAATTTATCATGTAAGTATGATAAATTAATATGATTCGGAATAAAATTTGAATGCGAGTAAGTTTTTACTGGCATTGTACTAATTAGGGGTGCACAAATGAAATCGACAAACCGCACCAACCCAATAATCTGAGTCAAAACGAAAAAAAAAATTTGTCTATGGTTTGGTTTGATTTGGTTTGGTGTTGGAAAGAAAAACCCGACCATATTTGGTTTGGTTTGGTTTGGTTTTAACTAAAAAAGGTCAAACCGAAACCAAACCAACCCGACACTATATGTATAGAAGCTTTAATTATATTTAATATATAAAAATATTTATTGTAGTATAGTTTATAAATATTTCTTAAACTTTTTTATAGTTTTATCTTTTCACGTATTATTTCAAGCTTGGACTTATATTTTTTGGATGCTTCAATAAATTTTATAGTGCATAAATGTTAGTAACTCAAATAAATCCTTAATCAATATCAAATCAATACTACACTAATAAAAGACATTTAGTTAAATTATACAAAATAGTGTTGGATATTTATTTTTTAGTTTTTTCGTGATTTAGATAAAATGCACAACTTATTTTTCTTTTAGTGTTTGGTCATGTAAATAATAGTACTTATTTTAGCAACTTATTAGTAATTTTAATTATGTTTGTTTTCATTATGGCTTATTAATAATACTTATTTTATGCGATTTTATTATCTTTATTGTTGAATATTTTAGTACAATGCCTAACTCATCGCATATTTATGTTATTTTATTGAAAACACCTTATATAGTTCTATCTTACTAGGATTAAAGAAATTTTTGGAGCACAAAATCTATATTTTGTGCTATGAAGACTTTATGAAAAAAACGGAAAAACCCGAGGAAAATCGAGATTGAAAAACCCGATTTTTATTGATTTGATTTGATTTTTAGATTTATAACCCAATACAATTGATTTGGTTTGGTAATTAGAAACTCCGAACCAACTCGACGTATGTACACCCCTAGTACTAATGTTAGAAGAAGTTTGAGGGCATTATTGTATTTCCAATTTGACGCGTTTGGGAGGTCACTGCTGATTAAATTTCCAGTTAAGTCAACACTCAGCACCGACTAATTATTAAATTGAAGCTGACATTTATTTTTCTTTCCAATTTTTAATAAATGGATTTTCCACTTTATTCTCATCAATCTTTTAAACTGTTGCCACACCGATTTGCCAGATACTACGCACATGGTACCAAGTGAGCATTTTTTGTCCCAAATGAAAAAATATAAACAAACCCATTGGTATAAAATTTACTAATGTTATCAATTTAACCATGCAAATATGTGGTGGAAGATCATATTCTCCACTCTTAACGTTTTGATTCCAAGTCTTTTGAATCGAGAATTATGTTACTTGATTAATATACAAGTAAATCCCGCCATTTTTATCGTTGAATTGCATTTGATATTAAGATAACTTTCGAGGTCATTGTAGATCCCGTATCATGTACGGCTATAATTAGTGGTGGCAAATGAACATGTCAGGTCGGGTTTAGATAATTTAATGGCCCAAATCACTATCTGAAACGTAGTGCAAAAGGGTTTGAACTTAGTGATTTACTTCCTACTATTATCGATTGGGTCATCCCTTATTCCCTATTAACTATGTGAAAGAAAACACCCTAAATATAATTATGTGTAGTTATATTTATGAGTCGCTCTAATTTAAATGTTTTGTCATATCATTTCACTTCAATTAAAAAAAATAGGATCTGCTTTATATATATATA
>NC_031990.1:95835774-95864656 GCF_001879085.1 Nicotiana attenuata | reverse complement strand
ATATATATATATATTAAGCGGTTAAATGGGCTGCTACTTGTGTTAATTGGATCTTTACACAAATAGCCGGTCATATTAATTGTTTACTTTTTCTGATCATATACATAAACTATACATTAATTATACATAATTATACATATGTAATACATGAATTATGCATATATTATACATTCACCGGCAATTTTTAGTTTTCTGATAGGGTGGGCGGCTATTTGGGTTAATTAAGGATCTTTACATAAATAGCTTGTCATATTCATTGTTTACTTTTTCTAGCTATATACATAGATTATACATTGATTACACACATATAATACATTAAATTATACATATATTATACCTCCACTTGCTATATATTTTTCGTTTTTTTGGTTGGATGGGCGTCTATTTGGGTTAAAACTTTAGCCCTACAATGACATCATACTCCTATAGTTTTTGTGTGGTTTTGCTTATTGTTGGGCTCAAGTTGTAAAACTGATATCGAACGAAGCCCGTAGAAGAAGCTCAATCAGAAAGCTTTCAAGATGAGTTTGGCCCAATTCATTTTTAGAGAAATGGTATATTTTTAACCGCTCTTAAAAATAATAACCTTCTACCCCTCTGGGATAGGAATAAGGTCTGCGTACTCTCTACCCTCCCCAGACTCCACTGGTGAAATTATACTGGGTTGTGTTGTTGTTGTTGTCTTAAAAATAACTAGTTATGAACGTGCGTTGCACGTTAATAATGGCACGTGATGGTTTAAACATTTAAATCATCTAAAAGCCGGAAAATATTATTATATTAGCATAATGCGCGAATTCAAAATAAACGGACATCATTAAAAATTACACAATGATCAATTTAGTCACGTTAGTTAGATAATTACGTATTATAGAAGTATTTGACGTGATGGTATCTTATCGAACGCTTCTTTGTAGATGATGTTTTTTGTTGTATGTTTCCTTTTAATGCTTTGGTTGCTCTGCCATAACCAGAACTCTTGTTGTCGATATTGATATTCCTCTTGAAAGTACAACATATAGTTGCTCGTGCAAGAAAACATATTGCAATAAATATGTCTAATATTTAGAATGTTTTCCCTTGTGATTTATTTATTATACTTGCATAATATAAACTTACCTAAAATTATTGTCACAAAAATTTAAAAGGATATTCTTTATTTTCGGAAGACGAAAGTTGAATAAGGGGATAAAAATATACTTAGAAGTACATTGACCAGTATCAAATTTTTTCATGTATGACGTTATTGTCAGAACTTCTATATACTATCGATGTGCTATTACATAAGCTATCCAACAGATCTAAATTTTTTAGTAGCATGACGGACATATTATTTTCAAAATCAATATATATGCTATGGAAGATCATATATATATACATATATATATATACGGTGACAGTAACATACGTAAGAATTAATAAACTTGACAATAAACCTGTGTGGTAGAAGGCCTTTTGGAATTAAAGTATTTAAGTATTCTTCTCGGTAGTAATTGTTGGTATCATCTTCTAGTGAGTCAAAAACTGAAAAATATTTTATTTATAACATAAGATTTCACAATCAACCTTTTATTTAGTTGGTCAATATATTCATTTTTGCTAGCTAAGTTACCTGTTTAATTCTATCATGCAATTTTCACAAATTGTGTTTTAGTATAATGATAGAAATATTTCTCTTATTAAATGCATTATTATTAGATGCTCTTCTTTGTTTCCGACATGAAGCAAGATGTCACCGAATACTGGATCTGTTCTTACTCTATATTTCTTGTCAGCTGAATTTTTTATCATTTGATGCCATAAGTATAATTTTGGCAAGCTAGTTTTTACACTCTCTGCTTTCGTTGATTTTGGAACTATTGGTAGTACTTGACAGAAATTACCTTCCAAATTATTAATTTTTCACCAAACGGTTCTTTGATATTCAATATATCTCCAGAACTCCGGGAAATTGTTTTGATTGTTTGACACTTAGCCATAAGCGATATTATTAATTTTGCTTTCCTTATAAACTTAGCAACATTGCTCTGCTTTGATATATTTGTGATAGTTATTTCAGTTGTTTGAAGAGGTATATAAAATATATAGTGAGTGACCTCATAATAAAATCGTTGTTGGCACACCATCTGTTATTATTGCTAACAGTATCATGTCTCTTGATTGACATTTGCAAATAATGCATGACATAGAAATATTATTTCGATTATGTCGGAGGCATCTACAAAAGTTAATCCCGCTATACCAGAGTCGACTCTTTATAATATAGTCTTGAACGCTTGTTCTTGTTCAGAATTCAGCTTTGATTATGCTTCAACAGACAATTCTATGGCTGTTTGATTCTTAATAATATACTAACCTTTTTTAGTTTGTGTACTAATTTTTTTAGTCTATAACGCTCTTTTTGTGGAGTAAATTTATGTACCCTAAGATTTTCTTTTTAACTTGAAAAATAATTTTACTCATATGATGAATTTAAAAAATAATTAAATTGGATTATCTTGCTAAATAATTAATTGAAAGATTTTATTGTTTGGTCTTTACATACAAAATAATTTATTTTATGTTGATTCATATTCTTACTATTAGTTAAAGATTTAATATTAATTATAATTTTATCCACCATAAATTTTATTTTCAAAGTGTAAAAAGATCGATATGACATTTCACTTTAGATCTTTATGTTTGCGGAATCATTAGTGATATTGACTCTTACCAACCATTTTTCTTTCTCTTTCTCACACATTTATATTCTTAAATATTTTCTTAGTTATTGATTACACGAAAAATCAATTAAAAATATATTATTTGAGTAAAAAAATAATTCAAATCTAATATAAAAATATATTATGGGGATATAATATCTTTTCTCTAAATTTCAACGCCTTATGCAATCCATTTAATAGTACTTTTATTTTTTCTTGGCATTGAGTGTTATGGAGTGGTAATATACTGCCAATATGGAGGATTCTCATAAAATTAATTTCATTTCTATGTACTATTAATAAGAATTTAATAGAATTTTTTTATTAATTTAAAAATCTTAAATATTAAAAAAAATCAACATAGAAGGTCTTGTTGTCCCCCCAAAAAGGTTATTTTAGTTATATCCTTTACCTATGAATTCATCTACTTAATATTTAAGACTATTTTGGTCTATCATTATTGTATTCGTACTTTTATAATAATATAGGCAATCATTTTTTTAAATTGGAATTCGACAATATAATACATTCTCAAATTAAATTAGTAATATGACATATAATATGTTTTAAATTAAATTAGTAAAAGAAAATTTTAACGTGTCTATGCTCGAAAGTACTTATACTAGTAGGATTCCTAACTTGTTGTGTTACGTCCTAAAACTAATAGGATTACAAGGCTAACGTCTAGAAATTCCAGTTATGTCCTTTTATTGTGAGTTATTATGCTCAATATTATAAGGTTATTTTTGTAAACCGACTTTGTATTCATGCTTTTATAATAATATAACTAACCTAACAATATATATATATANTATATATATATATATATATATATATATATATATATATATATATATATATATATATATATATATATATATATATACCGAATGCAATTAGTTTCGGCAGACTAGCTAATTTTTTATATATATCTATAGTTTTTACTTGGGCTACAAGATTTAGAGAGATAGATTGAGCCCATAATTGGTGGAAAAAGAAGATTTAAGCCCATAACTGATGTTCGGAGAAAAATCCCAAAAATTTATGCAAGACACTTAATTTTTGAAATCTAAATAAAAAATCGACATTTACATAGGCTAATTGTGATCACTTAATTTTAACTGTTAAAATTAAATTGCTTAGTTTGATGTAAATATTACGTGCAAGGGCGAACCCATTTCTGCAAAAACAACCCCACTTTAATTTCTTTCTTTTCCCATTTACTTTTTATACTTATTCAATATGCAACCTCGATATATTTTAGAATACTAGTTTTAGGATACGTGCGTTGCACGTGAAAATTGCACCTATTAATAAAAGAATTGTATATGATACATGTATATACTATGTATTATAGAAAACATAACACCTTTTTCGGCTAATGGAGCCACAAGGTTACAATTTTTGGGAAAGTGCACAAATAGCCACTCAAGGATGCTATTTAGAGATTAGTTAGAGCCCTAAAATTTTAAACTAAAAATCTTAACTTCAGAATAATTCATGGCATTTTGTCCCAAAAATTTGAACTGAAAAAACTGAAATTCAGGACGCACTGACTAATTTTTAAATAACAGGCATTAGAGTGGCTGGCTGATGTCATTTCTATACAAATTTAGGATCATACTTGAATTTTAGAATTAAACTGTAATGACCCGGCCGGTCGTTTCATGAGTTACCGCTCCGTTTTTCCCATTTCTGCTTCCTTGTGTGTTGTTTCAGCTGTATTTCATCATATCGTGTTGGTGGTTTTGTGTTCGGAGTGGTCTTAGGGTGGAATGAGACACTTAGTCTCTTAAGTTGGTTATTTAGTTGGTAAAGCCAACCAAAAGTTGACTTGTGGGTAAACGATCTCGGAATTGGGTTTTTATGGTTCGGATAGCTTCGTTAGGTGATTTACGACTTAGGAGCGTGTTCGGAATGTACTTTGGAGGTCCGTGGTAGATTTAGGCTTGAATTGGCGAAATTAGAATTTTGGCGTTTTCCGGTTGGCAGTGGAAATCTTGATATCGGGGTCGGTTTGGAATTTCGGGAATTGGAGTAGGTCCGTTGTATCATTTTTGACGTGTGTGCAAAATTTCAGGTCATTCGGATAAGGTTTGATAGGTTTTACGTCGTTTGCGGAATTCGAAAGTTTTGGAATCCTTAGGCTTGAATCCGAGAGTGATTTGATGTTTTGATGTTGTTTTGAGTGTTCCGAAGGTTGGAACAAGTTTGAATGTTGCTTCTGTTGTTTCCGCACCTGCGGAGTGGGGACCGCAGGTGCGATGATCGCAGGCGCGGAGAGTAACCGCAGGAGCGGAGATTGTCGCAGGAGCGGAAAGATTAACTGCACCTGTGAGCCCGCAGGTGCGGAAGCTGATGCCTTAAGTGAAATCCGGAGAAGCGGATATTTTTCGCAGAAGCGGAAGCGCAGGTGCGCTTATGGGACCGCAGGTGCGGAATCCCTGGGGCAGAAACTATAAAAGCCTCACTTCGCGATTTTCAATCATTTTCACCATTTTTCTGCGATTTTGGAGCTCCAGGCCGGGAATTCAAGGAGGAATTGAAGGATTTCAGTGAGGTAAGTTGCTTGGGCTTTGTATTTGGTGTTTGTGATGAACTACCCACTATTTAATCATGAAATTAGTGGGGAATTTAGAGTGAAATTGAAGGTTAGGGCTTGAGTTTTTGGAGAGCTTTGAGTGGGGATTTGAGGTCCCATTTCGATGTTTTTGGTATGTATAGACTCGTGGGAGGATAAGAATTCTAGTGATGTGATTTTTATCGAATTCCGAAATGTGGGCTCAGGGGTCGGGTTTGGCCAATTTCGAGATTTTTGAGTTGATTTGATTATTTTCGCTTAGGCCTTGTTCCTTTAGCGCGTGTTAATGATATGATACTGATTTTTGGTTGGATTTGGAGTATTTGGAGGCCGAGTCGAGAGGCAAAGGCATTGCGGGTTAGAGTTCGGTCCGGTTTGAGGTAAGTAATGATTGTAAATGTGTTCCTAAGGGTATGAAATCCTGAATTTCACATTGTTGTACTATTTTGAGGTGACGCACACACCAGATGACGGGTGTGAGGGGCGTGCACTGTTGGGGATTGTGACTTGATCCGTCCCGTAGCGACTATTGAATTGCATATTTGACTGAAACTACTTGATATTACCTTATGTTAGAAAGTATTGCTATGTTTTGGGCTGAATGCCATATTTGGGCCTCGTGCCGACTATTTGGACCCTTAGGGTCTTTCTTTAATAAAATTCCTCACTGTTTTGATTTAAGAATTGTACTCAATCATGCTATATTTTACTGATTTCATAACTCAGTCGTATTTATACTGATTTGATGTATAAATGATATTTTGGGCTGAGCACCCTGTTTTTACTGTTAGCCCGAGTGGCTTGAGAGATTTTTGATTGAGTAGGGCCGAGGGCCTGTGTTGTGAGGATATCATGGGATCGAGATGCGTGCCGCAGCAGGTTGTACTATTTTGTGATATATGTGAGGCCGAGGGCCTGATTTATTGTGCCACGAGATGGCTTGTGATAGCGCTTGGGCTGTAAGAGCCCCTCCGGAGTCTGTTCTTGTTTTATGTTATTGCCCAGGGGGCTGATTACGAGTGATCTGTGAGGTAGCCCAAGGAGCTGGTTCTGTTGATATTTTGTCCGAGGGGCGGTTTATGGTACATTGTCTTGCCCGAGGGGCTGTTTACGTTTTCATCATTTTTACTCATTGTTTCATCACTTGTTTGAAACTACTAAAAGATTGTCACGACCCAAACCCCGGTCGTGATAGCGCCCAACACATTGCTAGGCAAGCCCGCCCATTTACACAACCTTAGCCAAATAATCTAAATAAATAAATAAATGTTCACTACTATAATACCAATTTAGTGCGGAAATTCTGATATAATCTCAAACATTCGAAAACCCCAAAATATAATACTAAATAGCCCACAGAATCTGGTGTCACGAACATGAGCCTCTAGAAGCAGATTATTCACCTATTACAAGTCCGACTAGAAAAAAATAATACGAATAAAATAATAAAAGATAGAAGGGAGAGATCAAGGTTGCGAACACCATGCAGCTACCTCGACACTCCCAGATAATTGCTGCTCAGCTAACAAGCCCTCACTCACCCTTTGGTGTACCTGGATCTGCACACAAGGTGCAGGGAGTATTGTGAGTACTTCCAACTCAGAAAGTAATAAATATAAATAAGGTCTGAGGATAAGAAATCCTAAATAAACACAAAGTAAAGCTAAAAATACCATTAAACAACAATACAGTTAGAATAAACATCACAACAGATGAATAAGTAAATGGCAATTAAGTATGCAATGTAACACATAAACTGGTACCTCCAGTACCCCGCTGCGGCCGTGCAGCCCGCTCCATTTATTTAACGTCGACGGCGCTCACTGGGGGTGTGCAGACTCCGGGAGGGGCCCCTTACGGCCCAAGCGTAATAATAAGCCATCTCGTGGCATCAAACAGGCCCTTGGCCTCATATCAATATCATTATAATACTGCTGCGGCGTGCAGCCCGATCCCATACTCAGTCCAAAAATCACACAATAGTATAAAAATATTCAATCCAAACTTCATTTAAAAATATTAACTTAATTTCTAATTTAAGAAAATGGCTGAGTTTTCAAATACAGTATTGAATGCCCGGACTGAGTTTCAATATCTAGAAATATGGTAAGAAACCAGTAAAAATAATCCCTGAAGGATTCAAGTAGTTGGCACGAAGCCCAAATATGACAATTAATCCATTTTTATAAGGATATCACAAAACTACAATCAATTAGGTAGTAATTTTATTAAGCGGGACGGACCGAGTCGCAATCCCTGACGGTGCTCTACCCCACGCCCGTCATCCGGCATGCAAGTCACCTCACATAGCACTACGTTGTGCAAATTCGGGGTTTCAAACCCTCAACACAGCATTTACATTTATTACTAACCTCAAGCCGGCCAAAGTCCTAGCTTGCTATGCCCTTGCCTTTCGAATTCACCTCTTCGTGCGTCGAATCTAACCAAAATCACAACGAATACGTCACAATAGGCTAAGGAACATAACCCAATCGAAAAGACTCGAAAAATATCGATAATCACGAAATTCGCAAAACCCGAGCCCCGGGCCCACTTCTCGAAAAATCAAAAAACTAACATCACCGGATTCCTCATCTCGACACGAGTCTATACATATCAAAATCTCTCAAATCGGACCACAAATGGCCCCTCAAATCTCAAATTTAGAATTTCAAACTCAAGCCCTAATTTCTTACAATTTGGCTATATTCTCATGAATTTCAAGGATGATTCTACAATAAAATCATGTTTTTAACTCATAAAACTTACCTTCAATCGATTCCCAGTCAAAACCCTCTTAATTGCTCGCCAAATGCTCCCAAGGTCACTTAACAATGGTGGAAAATAACCCCAACTCGCGGATGAAATATTTTTTAAACATTCTGCCCCAGCTACAGTGTTTTGGCAATTCCCAGTAAATCCTTTGCAATTCCCAAGCTACAGTGTTTTCGCAATTCCCAGCAAATCCTTCGCAATTCCCAAGCTACAGTGTTACACCAGAACCAGCAATATCAAACTTCTCCAAAATGATCCGAAACCACCCCGAAACTCACCCGAGGCCCCCGGGACCTCAACCAAAAGCACGGACATATCCCATAACATCATTCAAACTTGTTCCAATCATCAAAACACATCAAACAACGCTAAAACCATCAAATCACATCAGATTCAAGCCTAAGTTCTTCAAAAACTTCCGAAATGCACTTCAGATCAAAAACCCAACCAAACGACGTCCGAATGACCTGAAATTTTGCACACACATCAGAAATCACATATCGAAGCTACAACAACTCTCGGAATTCCATTCCGACCCTCGGATCAAAATCTCACCTATCAACCGGAATTCGCCAAAATACTAACTTCGCCAATTCAAGCCTAATTCTACACCGGACCTCCAAAATCAATTCCAATCGCACTACTAAGTCACAAATCATCCCCCGAAGCTAACCAAATCACCGAAAATCACATCCGAGCCCTCTAACTCAATAGTCAACACTCGGTTGACTTTTTCAATTTAAGCTTTCCTTAAAGAGACTAAGTGTCTCATTTCCTACCAAAACCAATCCAAATCAACCCTAACACACTAAATGCCGATAATTAAACATGAAGAGGCATAGAATGGGGGAAACGGGGCGGTAACTCTCGTGACGACGGGTCGGGTCGTCACATCCTCCCCAACTTAAACAAACGCTCGTCCTCGAGCGTACCCAGAGCTGTGCTAAAAGCCAACCAATCGCTGAATAACCCTTCCATGCATATACCCGGGGGTGATTCCACATCACCCTATCTCACATAGGTCCGACAACGCATTTTAACTATAATTACACAATCCAGTCTCGCCTATAAATCATAGAACCACATTCCACTTTCCGAAATCATCCACAAGACCAGAACCTCACATCTATATTCAGAATAAGCCCGAACCAGCTGTAATAACCCATAACTGCAACCTCAGGTGCAATCATATGATATTCCACATAACCCAAACACTCGAAACGATAACTTCCATTCACAGCAGTTGCCCACAACATCCGAATACCGGTAGAAAACCTCTTAACAACTAAAGTTTCTTTCCAATTCTTTTACATATACTGCAACTGTTAACTAAAACACGCAGTAAGTCATCACCATTTCTCAGGTCAACCATTCATGAAACCACTTCTCCTTTGGCAATACTACATCAATTTTTCTGAGTCGAAGCTTGATATTATCCTTCCAACATACTGAAATCGAATTTGCTCGTACTCGTTAAAGATCCCAACGATCTCATCTAATCAACATCTTACTCTGGTGACATTACATATTAGTACAGGACTAAGCCACAACTCGCACAATACGCGCACCAATAAGCAACAGTCCGAACATACTCAATTCCTGAAAAAGACTCAAATGAAAGAGCTGTACTTCTAGCTCTCCAGTACCACCACAACACAAAACTGAGAACCCGCCTCCAATCATAGAGACAGAACACATGAACAATGCGTGACCTCATCCAATACGAACCGCTTAGGCAATAAGCCACCCCGTACATAACCAAAAGTCTCATATGACGCCACAAAGTGCTGATAGGCTGCCGATTAAAATGCGGTACAAAAGGGAAGACGAACTCTGGAAGGAACTGCCTAACTAACGCACTAATATGTGCTCTCCTTAGAAAAATAGGAAACCAGGCATACAAAAATAGCATATAGAAAACTATACTCAATATCACACTGTTGCGGCGCGCAACCCGATCTAACTAACACACTCGTGGCGGCGTGCCACCCGATCCACACCTAACACTCACCTAAAGAGGTGCACATCGAGCTAAATTGCTCATTAACATAAAACTCCGAATTTTGGTCACAAGCACGCTAAGTGCACAATACCGTCCCTAAGGGGACATATAGAGCTATAAGCTACCAAAACTCAAGCTCAACTGAGGTGCGATATGCAATCTGAATCTCGAGAGCCATTTTGCTTATAAACATCATTTCTACGCGAATCCTCAACCTATAAGCATTTTTCTCAAGCCGTCTCACAACTCACCGGGCGCAGTGTATCACTGCTTAACATATCTGACAACGAAATAACACCCTGACTCCTCCTCCATAAGGAGTGCATCACTGAATTGAACCCGTTTGGCCCGACATAGAGCCTATATTCACATTTGAATCCATCCACCGACCTCAAGCCGATTCTGATCGCACTGAACTAGGTTAATTACCTTTCAAGGGTCCCTAACAACTCATCTTTCGCTTGTAACACATAAGAGCATCCATCATAGTCGGAGGAATCATCCGTAGTCCACAACTCAATAGACTGAGTGCCCTCCGGGCATATTTTTCTCAATTCAACGATATCATCACAACCTTCATACTTGGTTCAAGTCTTCAATCAATCAAGTGACTAACTACCATACTTACAAAATCTTCCTGTGGGACCTCTACCACAACCTACCAACGAATGACCGGGTCGTACCCCCAGACCACCGACCGCACTAACGCTAAAAAGCAATCAAAATCATTAACCAAGGTGCAAGCCTTTTCACAAACACCGTTCTCAGGTGACGCTGAAGACAATACCGATTTACCTTAAACGTCGAGGCTTCTGCCCTGCTCATCCGGGCTCGTGACATCCTTGTCCATACCGAGCTGTTACCTCTATCTTCACTTCAAATTCCATACCACTCATTGCACCCAACATGTCAACATACGGTAGGACACGCTCTTCACCACAACTTCGGAACTATTATTAGATTAATACTTCGTTATATAAAACTCTCCACTTAACTCACTTTAGGAGACCATAGCAACACACAGGTGAATTCTCATAACCGTAGAATATGCAAATCTCTAAGTAGTGATCCAACCCACCATGACCCTTTCGGGATCCGCCTACCTGTAACAGGCCCATAACATTGGAATACTCCTGAATAACATCATTTACGACGGACGACGGGCCTCACCTGAACCGCCACAAATCACATGTGTAACCCGATCATGCTGAAGGAATTGATCTCTACCACCAATATGCCAACAGATATATGGCTAACCAATCCATCTTCTTTCGACTTACCCTGATTGCCCTAGGAATAATAGTAACTGCATTCAACATATAACACCATCCATCCGCACTCACCCCGAGTGACTTTGAATCATGAGACCATGTTGTCTCACATCCCACGAATCACTTCGTACCTTCCAACTGCTACATCGTAAATCAAAACATCCTAGAACATTCTACGAATTTCGAATCATTACTTGCACCTTCCTGATAGTGCCACATAGAAGCCCATAATTGATATAGAAAAATTACACGTCTTGACCTCTCCCAATGGAGACTCAGTTCTAATCGCATATACAAATTCCAGATACCCAATTGACACATGCAGAATCTCGACCACATTAGTACCATTCTCGAGAGTCATTTACTCCATTTAACTGCATTTAGCCTGGTCAAATGAATAGAACCACCCGTGCCTCGTTAGCACTCCGACACCGCAAGATATGACTTCGTCACAATACAAGCACGCATCTTCCTACTCTATGCACCGAGCACCCTTTACTAGCAGCAACTTAAGACATTCTGTGATTCTCACACACATACGAGGTACCGTATAACCTTTGAAAAGAAAAAAAATAAATTCCTTCACAGTCATCCTCGACCCCAATCTCCGCAAGCCACAACTAACTCACCAACGCGCCTCAAACTGGAACGAACATAGCACCTAGGCGTGCAATAAACTTAATCAATAGCAAACTCCCCAACTTGGCTCGAAGCCATAGATCAAAACGCACTCAATAAATCCTACGCATGTACTCTATTGCTGTCATGACATCATAGTGAGATTAACTCAAATCCTTTATAAGCTTGTGAAATCATAGATCAGTTAGAATTTAACTCTTCTGCAATTCTCACCTTCACCTTCGCGACAGCTACACCCACTCCCTAAGCGACCAATTTAGATTTCAACACATTTTCTTCACTTGTAAATGAGATATCCTAACATACACATAAGGATCACACCACTTTAGAGCACTCCGCAGGAGATAACCCACCTGTTTCCGCCTCAATATAACATTTCTGTATGTCTTCCACCATTATACACATTACACAGTTACTTCGTCTTCCTGAGTCTGAACTCATACCGTAACATGCAACTTACTTCACTCCCAACTAGTAGCCTTGAAAAGATTCTTCACACGCCCATAACTCGGAGCTATACCTCGAATCACGATGGAAATTCAAACACCTAATAGTTCTTCTATCATCCAGTAGACCTTCCTCATCTCTTCCAGGTCGCGTAGATACATCTCGTAGTACTAACATACTCATCATATAGCTATCCATCCGTCATTCCCGCTAATAGGGACAATACCAAGCGTATAAGTTCAAAAACACAGCTCACATAATCAGCATCTTGGTGCACAAGCCATAAGCAAAATCCGGCCCCAAGTCCACCCAACTGGCCCGACATCAACTCACAAAGATCACGTCTCACCCCTCGATCAGGGAATCACAAGCTATTTAGGCACATCTGATATTGAGCGCTCATGCGCGCGTACGAACACGTGGAGTGAATTTCAAGAGTTTCTTTTCAAGCTGAATCAAGACCGCACGATAAGAATTCAAGAATGTGAAGTTTTCCTAAAGGTTCTGCAGCCTCTCGAGGATAAGTACAGACGTCTCCGTACCGATCCACGAGACTCTACTAAACCGGCTCATGACTCGCGAGACCAAGTAACCTAAGCTCTGATACCACCTTGTCACGACCCAAACCCCGATCGTGATAGCGCCCAACACATTGCTAGGCAAGCCCGACCATTTACACAACCTTAGCCAAATAATCTAAATAAATAAATAAATGTTCGCTACTATAATACCAATTTAGTGCGGAAATTCTTATATAATCTCTAACATTCGAAAACCCCAAAATATAATACTAAATAGTCCACAGAATCTGGTGTCACGAACATGAGCCTCTAGAAGCAGATTATTCACCTATTACAAGTCCGACTAGAAAAAAATAATACGAATCAAATAATAAAAGATAGAAAGGAGAGATCAAGGCTGCGAACGCCGTGCAGCTACCTCGACACTCCCAGATAATTGCTGCTCAGCTAACAAGCCCTCACTCACCCTTTGGTGTACCTGGATCTGCACACAAGGTGCAGGGAGTATTGTGAGTACTTCCAACTCAGAAAGTAATAAATATAAATAAGGTCTGAGGATAAGAAATCCTAAATAAACACAAAGTAAAGCTAAAAATACCATTAAACAACAATACAGTTAGAATAAACATCACACAGTTGAAGAAATAAATAACAATTAAATATGCAAATGCAACACATAAACCGGTACCTCCAGTACCCTGCTGCGGCCGTGCAGCCCGCTCCATTTATTTAACGTCGACGGCGCTCACTGGGGGTGTGCAGACTCCGGGAGGGGCCCCTTACGGCCCAAGCGTAATAATAAGCCATCTCGTGGCATCAAACAGGCCCTTGGCCTCATATCAATATCATTATAATACTGCTGCGGCGTGCAGCCCGATCCCATACTCAGTCCAAAAATCACACAATAGTATAAAAATATTCAATCCAAACTTCATTTAAAAATATTAATTAAGTTCCTACTTTTAGAAAAATGGCTGAGTTTAAAAAACAGTGTTAAGTACCAGGACTGAGTTCAATATCTAGAAATATGGTAAGAAACCAGTAAAAATAATCCCTGAAGGATTCAAGTAGTTGGCACGAAGCCCAAATATGACAATTAATCCATTTTTATAAGGATATCACAAAACTACAATCAATTAGGTAGTAATTTTATTAAGCGGGACAATCCCCGACGGTGCTCTACCCCACGCCCGTCATCCGGCATGCAAGTCACCTCACATAGCACTACGTTGTGCAAATTCGGGGTTTCAAACCCTCAACACAGCATTTACATTTATTACTAACCTCAAGTTGGCCAAAGCCCTAGCTTGCTACGCCTTTGCCTTTCGAATTCACCTCCTCGCGCGTCGAATCTGACCAAAATCACAACGAATACGTCTATAACCCAATCGAAAAGACTCGAAAAACATCGAAAATCACGAAATTGGCAAAACCCGAGCCCCGGGCCCACGTCTCGAAAAATTACAAAATTTACATCACCGAATTCCTCGTCTCGCCACATATCAAATTTACCAAAATCGGAGTCCAAATGACCCTTCAAATTCTCATTTTTGTTCTCTTAGGTTTCAAGCCCTAAACCACCATTTTTGACCTTATTTCTTTGAGTTTTCAGTGTAATTTCATGTATTTGCATGATAAAATTGTGTTCTAAGTCCAAGAATTCTTACCTGATCGAAGTCCTTGAATTTCCTCTTCAAAATCGCTCAAGAACACCCCAAGTCCGAAGTGAAAATACGAACTCTTTTGAAATTTAGCGAAGGAATTAAAACTCCTTTCTGATCAGTTGTTTCCGCTTCTGCGGTCCCTTGTCGCTTCTGCGACTACCGCATCTGTGGTCATTTTCCACTTCTGCGGAATCTCACTTATTGACTTGGACCGCTTTTGCGGTCGCTAACCGCTTCTGCAGAAGCCGCTTATGCGGAAAAGGTTCCGCTTCTGCGAAACTACCCTACCAGGCCATAAGCCGCTTTTGC
This sequence comes from Nicotiana attenuata, assembly GCF_001879085.1. Lineage (NCBI taxonomy): Eukaryota > Viridiplantae > Streptophyta > Magnoliopsida > Solanales > Solanaceae > Nicotiana > Nicotiana attenuata. The sequence goes on along the minus strand of NC_031990.1, from coordinate 95,849,745 downwards.
GACCCTCCTCACGCTTCTGCGGAACCGCTTCTGCGGTCCATTTTCCGCAGAAGCAAAAATATCAGGTATCAGCTGCAACCTGAAATTCCTCAACTCAAATTTCACCCCGTTAGCCATCCGAAATCACCCCGAGGCCCCCGGGACCTCAACCAAAGGTACCAACACATCTTAAAACATTATTCAAACTTGCTCCAATCATCAAAACACCTCAAACAACGCTAAAACCATCATTTTTCATCAAATTCAAGCCTAAGTTCTTCCAAAACTTCCGAAACACGCATTCGATCAAAAACCCAACCAAAACACCTCCGAATGACCTGGAATTTTGCACACACATCCCAAATCACCTAACGAAGCTACTGAAACTCTCGGAATTCCATTCCGACCCTCGGATCAAAATCTCACCTATCAACCGGAATTCGCCAAAATACTAATTTCGCCAATTCAAGCCTAATTCTACACCGGACCTCCAAAATCACTTCCGATCACACTCCTAAGTCACAAATCATCCCCCGAAGCTAACCGAATCGTCGGAATCCACATCCGAGCCCTCTAACTCATAGGTCAATATCCGGTTGACTTTTCCAAAACAAGCCTTCCTTAAAGAGACTAAGTGTCCCATTTCCTTCCAAAAATCAACCCAATTCAACTCGTTCACACAAGACACTGATAATGAAGCATAACGAAGCAGGAAATGGGGGAAACGGAGCGGTTCTCATGAGACGACGGGTCGGGTCGTCACATCTATGTTTTTAAAACAAAAGGGTTTTTATGAGATAACTGATTTCTGTACTGTTTTGGAAACCTACTGTTTTTCTGTAGTGCTATGACGTGGAGTTATCTGCTTCCTTACTGCTCAGCTTGCATTTACTTTTATTACTTACTGAGTTGGCGTACTCACATTACTCCCTGGACCTTGTGTGCAGATCCANAGGCACAAAGTAAGCTATAATTACAGCGGCTCAATCTAAATAATATCAACTCAATAAACTAATGAAAACAATTATAGAAATATCACAACAGATGAATAAGTAAATGGCAATCAAGTATGCAATGCAACACACTAAACCGGTACCTCCAGTACCCCGCTGCGACCGTGCAGCCCGCTCCATTTATTTAACGTCGACGGCGCTCACTGGGGGTGTGCAGACTCCAGGAGGGGCCCCTTACGGCCCAAGCGCAATAATAAGCCATCTCGTGGCATCAAACAGGCCCTTGGCCTCATATCAATATCATTCTCATACCACTGCGGCGTGCAGCCCGATCCAATAATCAGTCCAAAATCACATAAGCCTTTCGGCACAATAGTATAAAAATATTCAGCCCAAACTTTATTTAAAAATATTAATTTAGTTTCTGCTTTAAGAAAAATGGCTGAGTTTACAAAACAGTGTCAAACACCAGGACTGAGTTCAATATCTATAAATATGGTAAGAAACCAGTAAAATAATCCCTGAAGGATTCAAGTAGTTGGCACGAAGCCCAATTATGACAATTAATCCATTTTTATAAGGATATTACAATCTACAATCAAATAGGTAACAATTTTATTAAGCGGGACGGACCAAGTCACAATCCCTGACGGTGCTCTACCCCACGCCCGTTATCCGGCGTGCAAGTCACCTCACATAGCACTACGTTGTGCAAATTCGGGGTTTCAAACCCTCAACACATCATTTACATTTATTACTAACCTCAAGTTGGCCAAAGCCCTAGCTTGCTACGCCTTTGCCTTTCGAATTCACCTCCTCGCGCGTCGAATCTGACCAAAACCACAACGAATACGTCACAATATGCTAAGGGAATATAACCCAATCGAAAAGACTCGAAAAACATCGAAAATCACGAAGTTGGCAAAACCCGAGCCCCGGGCCCACGTCTCGAAAAATTACAAAATTTACATCACCGGATTCCTCGTCTCGCCACGAGTCTATACATATCAAATTTACCAAAATCGGAGTCCAAATAACCCTTCAAATTCTCATTTTTGTTCTCTTAGGTTTCAAGCCCTAAACCACCATTTTTGACCTTATTTCTTTGAGTTTTCAGTGTAATTTCATGTATTTGCATGATAAATTGTGTTCTAAGTCCAAGAATTCTTACCTGATCGAAGCCCTTGAATTTTCTCTTCAAAATCGCTCAAGAACACCCCAAGTCCGAAGTGAAAATACGAACTCTTTTGAAATTTCGCGAAGGAATTAAAACTCCTTTCTGATCAGTTGTTTTCGCTTCTGCGGTCCCTTGTCGCTTCTGCGACTACCGCATCTGCGGTCATTTTCCGCTTCTGCGGAATCTCACTTATTGACTTGGACCGCTTTTGCGGTCGCTAACCGCTTATGCGGAAGCCGCTTATGCGGAAAAGGTTCCGCTTCTGCGAAACTACCCTACCAGGCCATAAGCCGCTTTTGCGACCCTCCTCACGCTTCTGCGGAACCGCTTCTGCGGTCCATTTTCCGCAGAAGCGAAAATATCAGGTATCAGCTGCAACCTGAATTTCCTCAACTCAAATTTCACCCCGTTAGCCATCCGAAATCACCCCGAGGCCCCCGGGACCTCAACCAAAGGTACCAACACATCTTAAAACATTATTCAAACTTGCTCCAATCATCAAAACACCTCAGACAACGCTAAAACTATCATTTTTCATCGAATTCAAGCCTAAGTTCTTCCAAAACTTTCGAAACACGCATTCGATCAAAAACCCAACCAAAACACCTCCGAATGACCTAAAATTTTGCACACACATCCCAAATCACCTAACGAAGCTACTGAAACTCTCGGAATTCCATTCCGACCCTCGGATCAAAATCTCACCTATCAACCGGAATTCGCCAAAATACTAACTTCGCCAATTCAAGCCTAATTCTACACCGGACCTCCAAAATCACTTCCGATCACACTCCTAAGTCAAAAATCATCCCCCGAAGCTAACCGAATCGTTGGAATCCACATCCGAGCCCTCTAACTCATAGGTCAACATCCGGTTGACTTTTCCAAAACAAGCCTTCCTTAAAGAGACTAAGTGTCCCATTTCCTTCCAAAAATCAACCCAATTCAACTCGTTCACACAAGACACTGATAATGAAGCATAACGAAGCAGAAAATGGGGAAAACGGAGCGGTTCTCATGAGACGACGGGTCGGGTCGTCACAAAGATGTTTTTAAAACAAAAGGGTTTTTATGAGATAACTGATTTCTGTACTGTTTTGGAAACCTACTGTTTTTCTGTAGTGCTATGACGTGGAGTTATCTGCTTCCTTACTGCTCAGCTTGCATTTACTTTTATTACTTACTGAGTTGGCGTACTCACATTACTCCCTGGACCTTGTGTGCAGATCCAGGAGTTGCGGGTTGCGATAGCGAGCGCTGATCGTTTCTACCAGCAGGTCTTCGGAGTCGGCAAGGTAGCTGCTTGACGTTCGCAGCCCTACACTTCTCCTTCTTACCTTACTCAGACTGTTCTTAGTATTTTTATTTTTGGACTATGATAGCCTTTATTATATTTAGACAGAGATCTTGTAGTTGCTCGTGACTTGTGACACCCCGATGTCGGGCTTGCGTTATTTTCTTCCGCACTAGTTATTTAGACCCCTGTTATGAGATATTGCCAATTAATAGTTTAAAAACTGTCATTTATGAATTAATAGTTTGATTTGGGATTTGTGTCGGCTGGCCTAGTTTCACGATAGACGTCATCACGACCGGTTCGATTTTAGGGTCGTGACATAAACATTACATCATATTAAATACCTTTGAATCAGTTAATAACTTTTTATAATAATAAATGAATAAGTTAAACTAACTTCTAGCTTACGTTTCGTTCATTAATACTATCTCTCTTTATTTCTTTTTTTCTTCTCCAAGGGAGGCCTGAACTTTCACTAAAATATCAAGTATGTATTAAAAGAAAATATATTGAAGGTACTAATAAATTATTAAGTAAATAGAAGTAGACTATTATTATTTATACATCTAATGTAAAATTAGTCAATAAAATCTGATGAAATTAAATGAAATCAAAAGAAATGACCCGATATTGTTTCCTTTGTGCACTGGACTTCCTCTTCGAATGAATCAAAACTGTTTGAAAAACTAATGGTATAAAATTTACTATTGCAAACTTTGACTACAATATCATTATTGAATATAATGTCAAGCTCTCTGTGCACCGATTGAAAATTAGAATTTGGATCACTTATGTGGCTGTTTATAATGTAATAGGTCTTGCGTTTGTTGTAATTATTTATCTCACATTTTAGTTTGATCATTGGAAAATAGCTTGAATTTTTGTTCCCCGTAAAAAGTTTAATCTTAATATCACAATTGAAAATAATCTGAAAATATGGAATTAACATAATACGAATATGAAAATAACATTACCTCCACATCTACAAATGTAAGAGTCTATCAAAGGCTTTGATTTGTTGCGATTTTAAATTCTTTTAATCCGTTTTAAATAAGCAAGACTCTTATTTGGAAATCAATTTTTTTAAATTTTAGTTGGTACTTCAATTGTCAGTGCGAGTGTACCTAAAACCAACTGTGCACAAGTATTTTGGTACTAACAAGGCAATAAGATCGTAAAAGTCAAGCAAAATATTTGATTGAAAAGAAGATCAAACAAAAAATACTTGAACGCATAATAAGGATTGAACAGAGTAGAAAATTTTATCTCATAATTCATTGACGCCGCAATATGTACTACTCTGTTTATATAGGTTAAACAACACACCATCATACTGCAAGTAGGTCCATTATTTCTGTGTAGTTTATTTTCCGTTTTCTTAATAATACAAAACAAAGATTTATTTACAAATCATTTAACTTTGTCAATTTTTTAATTAACCGATTACTTTGAAAAATGGGTTAGAGAGAAAGGCTCCACCTTCTCTCTAAAAAATTTTTCCTCCTTTCCCCCTTCCTCCTTTCTAAATATTTCCTATACCCATCCTTTCTCATCACTAGTCAGATGAACACTAACGAAAAAAACTCCCTGGACGCAAACAACATGATAAAAAAATAACCAAGCTAAAGAGAACTCAAGTCAGCCTGCATCAAACGAGCGGGAAATCACTGGGACAATGCCGAGATCTCTCATCACTACAACTACCCCAATGGACATGGAAATATGCAAAGAAACACACACGGCTAAAACTGGAACTAAAACAAAGGACATAACAAATACTACGAAGAGGATTACCTTCCTGGACACCTTGATAGCGGGCAATGAAGCAAATAAGGAACCTGAAGAAAGCCAAGTCACTGTCCAAAAAAACATGGTCTCCTATGTACATGAGGATGAAACAAATAACTATCCTAACTCGGAACTCTTTATACCCATTACCTCATCGGACAAGGAGCGCATATACAAGAACTGGACAATTGCTCTTATCATCAAAATGTTTGGGAGGATGATTGGCTACCAATTTCTACAAAAAAAAAACTCCATGCAATATGGAAACCAACTGAAAACCTATCCCTAATAGACCTGGGATGCGACTACTACTTAATAAAATTTACCAAAGAGGAAAATTATAATAAGGCCCTTCATGAAGGACCATGGTTTATAGGGAACCAATTTCTCACAGTAAGAAAATGGGAGCCTAGGTTCGTAGCCTCCAAAGTTGCTCTAACCTACTCAGCCATATGGGCAAGGCTCCCGGAACTACCCATTGAATTCTATGACTACGAGATCCTTCAAAAAATTGGACAGAAGCTGGGACAACTAATACGCATTGACGCATGTACAATCCGCATTAAGGGGTAAGTATGCTCAACTTTGTGTAATGGTACTTATAGAAAAACCCCTTAAAACCTATATTGTGATTGGCAAACACATACAACAAATTACCTACGAAGGATTTAATCTCCTATGCACGAACTGCGGCAGACTTGGCCACAACGTTAGCAGCTGCCCTCATCAAACACACAAACCAGCAGAGTTACAGGAAGCAAGCTCTTCCAACTCCATGTCCAAGCCTCACATGGTAGATACACTTATCCAAAAGTTAGACCAATGGACTATAGTCTCACACCAAAATAAAAAAAAAAAAACAAGCAAAATACCCTACCAGAAACGACCTAGAACATCCTAGGGCGTTGACTACCCCAAAAAATATCCCCAGTACCCAAAAATGGCAAAAGACTGAAACTAGAGAAGAACAAAAGCTCTCCATTAACGCTGAGGAAAGTGAAGACACATTGGACAATAGAAAATCTGTAGGTAATAATACAATCACCCAACATCGGCACCCTATAGCCCAAAACCAAAAAGTAGATAACATAGTACCTAAAGACTATGCACATCAACAACACATTAAAAACACCTTCTCTTGCCTTTACCCTAAGGATCTTGCCGCTACTAACATAGAAGACATTAACTCTCCTCATAACTCACATAACCCCTTGGGCAATAACTCTCACAAGACAAAAGACCCTAACGTCTGCCCCTTAGCACCAACTACTGTTTCGACGGTAGAGAATAACAAATCACAAGGCATGGATATAGACCCTAAGATACCTACAAAAAGTTTACCACCCTCTTTAATGCAAAACATAGGTATCCCACAAACAATACGATCCAATCTGCCTATGAGTGATTCCAAACAACAAATACCTAGTAAAAATCAACCTCAATCCATGTCAACCTCAAGTCATAACACCATTAATGTACAAGACCTCTTTTAATTCCTAGGAGAGACAAAACTCTAGAAACACATGTTGACCCCTACACAGTAATAACGGATATAAACTATTTCCCTCCCAATAGTAGTGACTCCAAAGTTACAGCAGACCAAATCCTTAGTAAAAACAAATTACATGATGCCAAGGCTACCTCTCAACCAAAACAGGAGACACCATCGGCCAAGGAGGAGTGTATGGATGAGGCCACAAACTCCACCACAACCCCAAACACCCCTGATCTTCACTACAAAACCAATACAACCGGACCATGCCCCCCAATCTTGGCTGGAATGGGGCCTCATGGGACATGCTCTCAACATCAATCTTCAACTAGAAGGGAGGGACCTCATAATCCAAATAGGGGATCCTTCATACCTAGCCCAGATTGTGACGGAAGGGAAGCAACTAGGCTTGAACAACGTAATGATCCGTCCATGGTTGAGTCCCCAGCAGCCCATGCAAATGAATATGGGTCCCCCCCTCCACATGGAGCTCCCATGTAGGGCACTAACAGCCCACGTTCTTCATGCACAACCCAAACCTCCCCATGTACCCTTCCCATGCAAACCCTCAAACCACATTTCCCAATATCAATACTGCCCAAGCACAACCATTATCCCAACCCAACAACAACACACCCATAACCCCACTGCCCAGGATAACACCACACTCAACCCTTCAAGTGTCGAACCAAATACACACATTACTACCACCCTCAACCCTCCAGGGATCGAACCAAACTCAAACAACATCTCCAACCCCACAAACTCAGAACCAAAATGCGATGGAAGAGGAGGAAGAAGAGGAAGAAATTCCAACAAAAAGAATAGTGGAGCACGAAGTGTTAAGATACCCAAAAACAATGGCATTCCAAGCAAGAAGAGAAAAAAGATTCATCTTAAGCTGCCCAGTGGATTTGAGGAAATGCTCCATCTCCATAAGGAAGGTGAATCCACCGAGCATCTACCAACATGCAGTGGTGTTAGTACCAACAATGTTCACCCACTATTGGTCACAACAGGAAAGCATGAGGAGCGACCACAACTCCTCAAATAGCCAGGATAGAGGTGTATCAACTAGAAACATTAGCATGAATATGATTATTTGGAACTGTCGTGGAGCAAATAGTGCGAAATTTAGAAGAGCTTTTAGAGCTATGCTGGATTATCATCGTCCTAGTTTAGTAGCATTGCTGGAAACAAAAATGGAGGATCACCATGTCTTGGTCCATGATTTCGGGTACTCTAGCCTAATCCAAATGCCGGCTAATGGGAACTCGGGAGGCATTGTGCTCATGTGGAATAATGGAGATACTATGGTAGATCAAATTGGAGGAACGGATCAAGCGATACACGCCATGGTAAAGGTACGAAACTCAACAAAAAAAATGGTTATGTTCTATTATATATGCTAGTAACCTTATGGAAGAAAGATTAATTCTATGGCAAAATTTAAAAACAGTAGCAAAAAATTATAAGGGTCCATGGCTAGTCGCGGGAGACTTTAATGAAGTCACCTGTGCATCGGAAAAATATGGAGGATTGCCTATTAACTATAATAGAATATCCAAATTCTTAGATTGTATGAACCAATGTGGACTTGTAGACTTAGGTTTCAAAGGGTCAAGATTCACTTGGACTAATAAGAGCAAAAATTGTAAAAACATAATTATGGAAAGGCTTGATAGATGTATTGCAAACACAGAATGGTTAGAACTATTCCAAGACGCAAATATTAAGCATATAACTAGAAGCCATTCGGACCACTGCCCAATCAAGCTAGAATTTTTTAAAAGTTTCTCTACCAACAATAATATATTTAGAATAGAAACTATGTGGCTGTCACACCCCACGTTTAGAGCTTTAGTCGAAAACTCTTGGTCGGACCAACCAAATATCACTAAAGCTATAGAAATTTTTTGTTTAAAAGCTATAGACTGGAATAAAAATACTTTTGGTAATATTTTCAAAAGGAAAAGCAAATTACTTGCTAGATTAAATGGAATCCAGAATTCTCAAAACTACCCCCACAGTCAATTCTTGATAAACCCGGAAAACGAACTCCTACATGAGTATAATATTGTACTCAGGCAAGAGGAGGATTTTTGGAAGCTCAAATCCAGGATTCAATGGATCCAGGATGGTGATGCAAAAATAAAATTTTTCCACATCACCACCATGCAAAGAAGAAGAAAAAATAGAATTATTTGTTTGAGAGACGAAGCGGGAAATTGGATCCAAGAGCAAAAACCCATCAAGGACCATATTATTGACTACTACAAAAATCTCTACACCACGGATCATAACCAATCCCTACTCAACAATACCCACCTCTCCTATAATTCCACAATTAAGGATTAGGATCACCCATACCTTAGTAGTATCCCCTCTATAGAAGAAATTAGGAGAGCACTAGACTCCTTTCAACCTTACAAAGCTCCGGGGCCGGATGGACTCCACCCTTTTCTATACCAAAAGTATAGGAAGGAGACTAGCAAACTTCTCATAAAATTTTGCCAAGATTCCTTCTCAGGGGAAAAAATGCTTAAAAGCATGAATAATACACTAGTCTGCCTAATACCTAAAAGTGAAAATGCTGAGACCATTAGAGAATATCGACCTATAAGCCTTTGTAACACGGCCTATAAAGTCGTCACTAAGATTCTCGCAAACCGCATTAAAACACTCCTGCCCACCCTTATCCATCCTACCCAAACTAGCTTCATAAAAGGAAGAAGGGCTGCGGATAATGCACTAATCATTAATGAGGTACTACATCACTTCAAGAATAATAAAGGGAAAAAGTCAAAAATGATGATTAAAATAGACTTGGAAAAGGCATTCGACAAAATAGAATGGTCCTTTGTTCGATTTACCCTAAACTCCCTGAATTTCCCTCCGGACCTTATAAAACTCATTATGTCCTGCATCTTTACCACCTCAACTGCTATCCTTATTAATGGATCTAGAACGGATTTCTTTGAACCATCTAGGGGTATTAGACAAGGGAATCCCCTATCCCCATACATCTTTATCATTTGCATGGAAATGCTATCTTGGTTAATTGACCACGAAATTGACTGTTGTAGATGGACCCCAATCAAAATTAACCCCAAAAGCCCGGAACTCTCACATCTCTTCTTCGCTGATGATCTCATTCTCCTAGTTGAAGCCAACCAAAAAAGCTACAACTCTATCATAGACACTATCAACAAGTTTTGTAACGCTTCTGGTCAATCTATTAATTTCGATAAATCAAAAATTGTGTTCTCAAAGAATACTCCTATAAATCACAAAGACCATATCAGCAGATGCTTTTCTATGAATTATACCGATAACTTCGGAAAGTACCTAGGTTTCCCTATGCCAACCACTAACCCCACTAAAAAGGACTTCCAGTTTATCCTGGATAAACTAAACAATAGACTAATAGGCTGGAAAACAAAATTCCTAAATATGGCAGGTAGGACAACCCTCATAAAAGCCACCCTAGCCGTAATCCCGAACCACGTCATGCAGATTTATGATCTCCCCAAAACAATACTCAACAAGATTGACTCTATTCAGCGGAATTTCCTCTGGGGTAGCACGGAGGAAAGAAAGAAATGCCATCTTGTAAAATGGAGTATAGTTACAACGCCTAAAAAGCAAGGGGGTCTAGGAATTCCTAACACCCATATGAAAAATTCCTCCTTCAATGCAGCTCTAGCGTGGAGATATAGAGAAGAGAAAGATGGCTTATGGGCCAAAATTATACATAGTAAATACAACCACAGGAAAAGCAAGAATATAGGCTCCCACACTTGGAAAGTTATTAAAAAGGGTAATAAAATATGCAACGCTAATACTAAATGGCTAGTAGGTGATGGAAAAACCATAAATCTTGGGCATGACAATTGGATTAATCAATCAGGAACTCTTAGGGAATCCATCCAAGGACCCATACAAGCTGGGGAACTTGACCAAAATCTATCCTGTCTCATTAAAAATGGAACGTTTGACCTCAGAAACCTATCCTTCGAACTCCCCCCGGACATTGTCTCCAAAATCAACTGCACCTACATAAAACAAACCGGACCCTTTGGGGACTCATACACTTGGAATTCTAAAAATCACAATTTCTTCTCAATCAAAGCTGCATACGAAGCTGTCTCAGAATCCACGAGCAATCCTAAAAACTTTAGCGCGGATATGGAAAATTAACTCTTTAAATAAGCTAAAATTCTTCCTGTGGACAATCTTTTGGGATAGGCTACCCACTAAAGAGTTGCTAAAAAAGAGAGGGATTTGCCACGAAAACACTTGTAACATTTGCAACAGGGAAACGGAGCATATTTTCTTCCGATGCAACTACTCTAGGCAAATCTGGCATCAAATCAATACAAAATACCCCTTCTCCCAAAATCCCAAAGGAAAAGACACGCTCCAAAATTGGCTTAAGAACAAGCTCCTGTCGAAAGCTTCTTTTGATAATTACCTTTGTTGGGCAGATTTTCTCCCTTTCCTCTTATGGCATATATGGAATTTTAGAAATGGAATCCTCTTTGGAAGAAATAAAGCACCCATCAACAAATGCCAACCTATCAGTAGGGCCATAGAATTCCTCTACATGGCAAAAAATAATTGCTTAAAACCTGTCAAGGAAACTATTTTGTAAAATGGGAACCACCCAACCCAAATTACTACAAACTAAATATAGATGGCGCCTGCGCGGGCAACCCAGGAGTGGGAGGAATAGGAGGGGTGTTTAGAGACGAAAGGGGGAACTGGATTTTGGGTTTCAATATGGGACTTAAATTTGCCACCAACATCTACAGGGAAATTCTAGCCCTCTTTCACGGAGTCAAACTAGCACTAACAAAGAAACTCCTTCCACTAGTAATAGAGACGGACTGCTTGGAATTATTAAATCTCCTAAAATCTAACAACTCTCTCTACCAAAATTTAATTGATGACTGCAGGTACCTATTACGGATGGCGAATGATAAATATTAATCCAAAAGTATTGGAAATAATTTCATAATTGCAAAAATGCTGTTAATCGTAAAATAGGCTAAAGTTGCAATTACATGGAATTTTAGCTTTAAAAATACCAAATAAATTCGTAAAAATATGCAAAAATTACCTTAATTATATTTTGGTGTAAATATGGGAATAAAATAGGTTAATCACAAAAAGGATAATTTTTGGGGATAATTACTGATTTTGTATAGCCAAAATGGGCAATAAATCGATTTTAAAATCTTAAAAAAATAGAGAAAAATACCAAAATTCTTGGGCATGATTTTATATGCATACACATGCTAATTTGAAAGTATTTTGAGTATAAAAATCATAGGGAAAAATTGGGTAACAACACATGGTTCTCAGCGCTCATGTATCATACCTTAGAATGGCTAAGTAAATTCTCAGCAACGAGACCCTTGGCTCGTGTGCTCCCTACCTTGGCACAAGTAGTTTCAGGAAGTCAACGCCTTGGTCAGGACCCTCGGCCTGGACGATGACCCCTTCTCAGAATAAAGAATACTCCCAAAAAACTTTTCTTTCTAAAACTTCTTCTTGTGACTTTTCAAGTCTAAATTTTAAGGCCTCGATGCATTTTGCATTCCATTGGAGCACGTTGTACTTTTTGAGCACGTTAAAGAATTTGTGGGATCTGTCGGAAGATCGCGAGATGAACCTTGATAGGGCAGCTTTGCGACCCGTCAATTTTTGCACCTGTTTCTTGCTAGTTAACACTTCGGATATTCCCTCAATGGCCTTGATTTGGTCAAGGTTGACCTTGATGCCTTTTGTGACTCCAAGAACCCGAGGAACTTACCTGAAGTTACGTTTGTTGTGGCCAAACGCACACGCAAGCGCACGCGGTCGTCAAGTAATAAAGTGACTAAAAGTCGGATGTCGATCCCACGAGGACTTGTGATTAACAATTAACTAAATTAGACTCTCCTAATTATCTAAACAAGAATTAAACCTAGAAGTATTTGGTTCTAAACTAATTAAAATAAATAAAAACAAATAATGAACTTTGAACAGAGAAAGAGCAGATTTTTATGATATCCATGTAATGAAAACGATCTAGGGTTATGGGCTATCTAACATTCCTATTGTATTCTTCAATTGAATTGACTAACTAATTTATCTAGTTTATTGGTTGACAGGGTTAATATTGCTCATAAGAATCTGTCGAGTTCTTACTCTCCTATTCAAGCTAACCTAACTCCTATATGTCTATGGAATTAGAATCAACAAGAACGCATTTATAATTCTTGTAAATCAACCAAGCAAGGCAATTAGGTATATGTCTATCCTAACTGCGAATCCGTTCCCCGATGCCCAGGTTCAAGAACTTGCTCTACTCAATCCTATATGCAATCTAGAATTCCCACTTTCGAGTTCAATTCAAGATTCGTAGATAATATTCAATTGGTGATCAAGCAATAAAATAATTAAGTGCAGGATTGAATAAATAAACCAATATGATAAACTAAGAAATCAAAATCAATATCCGAATAACAATAGTCATGAAAGAACTACAACCCTAGAACGTGAAGTTTAGCTCCACATAGACATGGTAGCAAAACAACAAATCATACAAAGAAACATAAAAAGACTAAGTAGGTGGAAGAAAAGATGAAACCCGGCCTCCACGGCGGCTCTGTGCTCTTCCTTGGTCAAAAATTGCTCTCAAAAACGTTCTCCTATGTATATATACCAAATAGGTTTGGGCCCAAACAATTATACCTTCTCCAATGTGAAAAAGGACACTTTTCCCGGGTGACTAGGGCGAGCTCGCGCGTCCTTCGCGCGTCTCTTTGCGCACTATTCTGCCTCAGCCTTTAACGCACGCGACTTCGCGCGTTCTTCACGCGTTTTTCACACTGTTCGTTCCGAATTTGAAAGAACGTAAAACATGAAAGTTGTAGCCCTTTGAGTTACATTTCCAACCATATATTGTAGAGCCAAATTGGAGTTTTGAGAAAAAAGTTATATCTATTTTACTAGACAGTGCACAATCTGCCTACTGAAGTCTTCGTTTGCTCTAACTATCATCCGTTGACCCCCAAACACGATCCCGGCTTAATTCCTTGATCTTTTACTCAAACTTTAAAGCTCCAAATCACTTGAATTCATTCCATAACATCTATATAGCTCGGAATCACTCCTACAAAGCATAAAACACACCATTAGTGCAAGACACTAGCGATTAAAGCGCAAACTCAATTAAAGTGCAGTAAATTAGAGTGTAATAATCGACTAAAATACGTAATAGCCTATCATCAAACGT